>NW_012267262.1:7426476-7428487 GCF_000151885.1 Dipodomys ordii
GCAATGCTTGGTAAGAAATGTATGCATTATCTTGCCCATGTAATTGTAACCCCTCTGTACAGTATGTTCACAAATAAAATAAAATTAAAAAAAAATAAAAAAGAAAGAAATTAGATCATTAGGAAAAGTGCTAGCAATTCCAGCTATTTAGTAGATGGAAATTGGAAGGATCATATTTCAAGGCCAGGCTGGACAGAAACAAAACCAAACCAAACCATAGGTATTTAGGAGACAGTAGTACACTCCTTTGATCCCAGGGATGATATAGGAAGGAGGATTATTTCTAGCTAAGGAAATGTGTAATCAGAAAGGCAAGGAGTAGCATTTGAGTAAAGTCTAAAACTCCTTATAGATTTATAAGTACATACTATCTATCACAAATGAATGAAACCATGCAACCTTTGATTCTCGAGGTCTGGCATACTTCACTTAATATAATTTTTCCAATTCTTTTCATTTCATTCCAATTCATTTCATTTCTTTCATTTCAAATAGATGAGTAAAATTCCATTGTAAATTTATACCACATCTTTCTTTGATCCATTCATCTATTGAAGGACATATCTTGGCTACGGTGAATAGGGCTGCAATGAATATGGTTGTGCTAATAGCCTTATTGTAACCTTCTTTGTGTTCTGTTGGATCAATGCCCAGGTGTGAGATTGTTGGGTCATAGGGAAGCTTGATGTTTAGTCTTTTGAGGAACCTCCATACTGCTTTCTAAAGTGGTGGAATAAACATACATTTCCACCATTACTGTAATAAAGTTCGCTTTTGTCCATTTGTTGTTTGTGTTTCTTTTTTTGGGGGGGGGTCCAGTCGTGGGGCCTGAACTCTGGGCCTGAGTGCTGTCCCTCAGCTCTTCAGCTCAAGGCTAGCGCTCTACCACTTGAGCCACAGTGCCACTTCCGGCTTTTTTCTTTTTGCTTATGTGGTGCTGAAGAATCGAACCCAGGGCCTCAGGCATGCAAGGCAAGCGCTCTACCACTGAGCCAACTTCCCAACCCCTTGTTTGTGTTTCTTAATAATGAACATTCTAACTGGGTTTATGAAGAATCCCAGTGTTTTTTATTTGAATTTTTTATGCCCAGAGATATCATGTGTCCATTAGCCATTGTTACTTCTCCTGAGAAGTCTATTTTTAAGTTGTCAGCCCATTTATTAATTGAGTTGTTGAAGGTATAATTTTTGTCTATATATTTGTAAGTAAACATGTTGGGTTGCATGCAAGTGGTTACAAATGAATTAACTGAAGAATAATAGACTTAAATAGTATAATCATTTAGAAAGATGATATCAAATCCCAACAAAAATCCACACCATGAAATGGGTACATCTAAGGTTGGGGGGAAGGTGGGGGTAGGCCAAGGAAGAGGGGGGTAGATAAATGAAGTAGGGAAGAGGGAAAAGTCAAGAATTCATTGTATACCACAAAATTAAGAAAAGTAAGGGAAGAGGTGAGTCTAAGGGTGGGGATGAGAATATTGAAGGGGTGATATTGATCAAGATGCATTATGTTCATAAACTGCTTTTTTAAATGGCACCTCCTTTGTACAATTACCTAAAGATAATAATTTTTTAAAAAAAAACTCCTGATGCTGATCTGGCAGACAGATGGGTTAGCATTTGGTTGAGATGGGCTTGGTGCAGTGATGTTAGCCTAGGCTCATTTTTTATGAATGGTGGTAATAAAGGAGTGAGTGTCTCCACTGGTGGACCATGGTATGTTCTTGTCCATTTTCTTTCCCCTTTGTTCTTTCTTTTTAGTAATTACCTAGCATTCTTACTTTTCCCTGATGAGAATGGGCCCTTGTTTTACAATTCTGCCCTTTCTTGGTGTGAAAACCTCATTGAGTTGAAATCAGGCTGCAACCGCTGCTAGTTAATGCCATAGCTTTGTCATATGTTCTAAGGTTTCTTTTTTTTAACATTTTTTTTTGGGTCCAGTCCTGGGGCCTGAACTCTGGGCCTGGGTGCTCTCCCTCAGCTCTTCAGCTCAAGGCTAGCACTC
>NW_012267262.1:7428537-7434361 GCF_000151885.1 Dipodomys ordii
CTAGCCTTGAGCTGAAGAGCTGAGGGACAGTGCCCAGGCCCAGGGTTCAGGCCCCACGACCGGACCCAAAAAAACCCCAAAAAACCTCATCCACTTCAGGTGAGAAAGTTCTAGCAACTTTGAGTAAGAAGAGGCTTACAGTGTTCCCTTTGCATTTGTTATGGAGGTTCCATAATTCATGTCTTGTGTGTTTTTTAAAAAAATAAGTATCTAGTACTCTCAAATGGATTTAATCCTGTATATAATTTGTGAGCAATATTTTGGATGCTTTTTACATATTCTTCACATTTATTTTTCAAAGTATATGACATTCTCCCCAGTAAGCCCCAAAGGCTACATTTATTGGGTTTTCACCAAGAATAAAATAAAGATAAAATTTAGCTTCTTATATCCCAATTTGAGTGATTCAAAGCTGTAGCAATACAATCATCTTTAAGCACAAGCTATGGAGAGAAACATTACATAGTAAAATTTAAACTTCTCTTATCCTGTCACTCTGTCTTTTAGTATATCAAGAAACTGGAAGCCAGGCATTGGGGGGCTCATGTCTGGAATCCTGGCTATTCAAGAGGCTGAGATCTGAGGATCATGATTCAAAGCCAGTGCATGCAGGAAAATCTGTGAAACTCTTATCTCCAATTTACTACCAAAAAGCCAGAAATACAGGTGTGGCTCAAGAGGGTAGAATGTTAGCCTTGAAGAAAAAAAAAGAAAACCTATGGGGCTAGTGCCTGTGCTTTTTTTAAATTTTGTTTTGTTTGACCACAAAAATCAATGATTAGGGATCACCTGCTCTCTTTCTTTTCTTTTTTTTTCCTTTTTTCTTTTTTTGTCGGTCGTGGGGCTTGAACTCTGGATTTGGGTGTTATCTCTCAGCTCTTCAGCTCAAGGCAAACGCTCTACCGCTTGAGCCACAGCACCACTTCTGGTTTTCTAGTGGTTTATTGGAGATAAGAGTCTCACAGACTTTCCTGCCTAGGCTGGCTTTGAACCATAATCCTCAGATCTCAGCCTCCTGAGTAGCTAGGATTACAGGCATGAGCCACCGCTGCCTGGCTCACCTGCTCTCTTTCTTGGTCTTGTTTGTCAGGAGTTCAGAAAATAAATGAGGGAAAATGACATCACTTTGAATGTTAATAATTCTGATTATGATGGTAATAATAACTCTACTACAATAAGGGAAATGACATCACTTTGAATGTTAATAATTCTGATTATGATGGTAATAATAACTCTACTACAATATCAGGATGGATTAGGCAATGCTGTTGTTATCAGAAAAGACTGAAATATCACTAGTTAAAAGCAATGGACAGCTCTGTATCCCATTCACTCTCATGTCTCTTGGGAGTTGGTGAGGGGCTCTCTCCTTTCACATTATTTTGAATACTTCCAATAACCAGGCATTAAGTATACACGTATTTGGAGATGAAGTGCAGAGAGAGTGTTTGAAAGACTCTCACAGATGCTGAAAATCTTGCTTCTGCTCATATTCTATTAGTCAAAACTGATCACTTGACTAAGCCTAGTTTCAATGCAGCACAAAAATATGATCCTCCCCTGGGTAGGAGAAGATACTGTTAAGGAAAGTGGTTGTTTGCTTATTTAGTGGTATTAGGGCTTGACCATGGGGCCTTATGCTCATTGGGGAGGCACTCTGCCACTTCAGGTAGGCCTAGTCATTTTTTGCTTTCATTATTTATCAAATGGACTATCACCTTTTGCTCAGACTGGCTTGGATTGTGATCTTCCTGTTTACACATCCTCAGAAAGAGGGAATGACAAGCCAAACTCTTATTTAATAGGTTATGATCATGTTTTGTGAAATGTGTGCCACGAGCTGGGCACTGGTGGCTCATGCCTGTAATCCTAGCTACACAGGAGGCTGAGATCTGAGGATTGTGGTTTGAAGCCACCCCAGGCAGAAAAGTCCCCATGACACTCTTATCTCTAATTAACCACTCAAAACCCAGAAGTGGCACTGTGGCTTAAGTGGTAAAGTGCTAACCTTGAGCACAAAGAAGCTCAGGGATAGTGCTCAGGTCCTCAGTTCAAATCCCACAACAGACAAAGAAAAACAATAAAAAAAGGCAGGCAGGCAGGCAGGCAGGAAGGAAGGAAGGAAAGAAAGAAGGAAGGAAGGAAAGAAGGAAGGAAGAAAAGAAGGAAGGAAAAAGAAATTTGTGTCCGAACTAGGCTTGGACCCCAGTCTACTGATCTTTACTTTCCAAAGTAGCTAGGATTAGAGGTATGGGCTATTACTCTTGGCTATGAAAGTTATTATTCATGAAATCTCTAAGTGAGGATATAGGAAGCACTATACCAAACACAATGTAGTTTTACCCTGACTCAAAAACCATGTGAAGTAGATATTTATCAACATTTTATCAGTGAGAATATTGAGGGTCATAGGAATTAAATAAACCTTTTCATTCAGCTAGTGGCGGGTAAAGATTCAAACCTAGATAGGCTTGATTCTGTAGCTTGTACTCTTAAGTGCTGTAATATATTGCTCTGATATTTTATGATATGGTGTCTAGGTAAGGCATTGTAAATTCATATGTTCTGGGGCCAGGTTGGTAATAAAAATTCATGAAGCACCTTGTAAGTGCTACGTTTTGTGCAGGGATAGCTATGGCAAATTGGAGTGCTCATATTCTTTTTGAGAAGGGGCAGTTGTAGTTCATCTGACGCTGATGATTGACATGTAAAAATATACCCAGTGGGCCCTTTATTGTCAGGTCTCTAGAACTTTTCAAAAGCCTTTGGAAATCTAAATTTTTATGCACAAGTTAAAGACAATTTAGAAATTAAACAAAATTATGGCAAATGAAACAAACCCATAGGTCAAACGTACCCATAAGACCAAAGTTAAAGATGGGAAGGGATGGGAAGGGGAAACAAAGGAGGAGGCAACAATGCTTGATAAGAAATGTACTTATTACCTTGCCCATGTAATTGTAACCCCTCTGTATGGTATTTTCACAATAAAAAAAATTTTAAAAAGACCAAAGTTAAAAGTCTCTTAACTATGTCTTCTGGTGGAGCCTACCTTGTTTGTTAGGGCATTTTTAATCTAAGAACAATCTACTCAGGCTAGGTCACCATGCCTAATGTGCAAAGAAGCACAGCCAGTGTAGCAAAGCAGAGAGCACGCAATTGCAATGTGTACTCAGCGTGAAGTATCTATGTGCTGAGGACATGGCTGTGTGCATATATTGTGATTTATGAGCACATTCAAATGATAAATAGCCACAGAAGAAGTTTTATTTGTAGGCTGCTGATAGGTGATATGCACTAGTTCCTTCATTCTCTTGACTGTCACCAGTTAGTGGGAAGCCTTCCAAAAGAGACAAGAGTTCAGTAACTTCAATTTACTTCCTGCTACACCAACACGCTAAGAAGATCCATAATTTGTTTGACCTGAGTTAATTACAATGGAAGAGTCAAAGAGGCCATTTCCAGGCACAGTTATAGCTGGTCATATTGACTTCTGGTATTAAACAGGTAGAAATGGGTCTGTGGAAACCTGGCAGGCTGTGGCTTTTCCTAGAAAGGCAATAGATGGAGGTGTGAAAGGACTTTGAGTCTATTTCAGTGTTTCTTAACTCGTGACTCAGGTATACTTTCCTCTAGCAAAGATCTGTTGCTGCTGGCCAGTGGTGATTCACACCTGTCATCCTAGCTACTCAGGGGGCTGAGATCTGAGGATCATGGTATGAAGCCAGCCCCGGTAAGAAAGTCCATAAGATTTTTATCTCCAATAAACTAATCAGAAAAATCTGAAGTGCAACTCTGGCTCAAGTGGTAGAGTGTTAGTTTTGAGCCAAAGAAGCTCAAGAGTACCACCCAGACCCCGAGTTCAAATGCCAGGACTGACATGCCCATGTATGCGTGCGTGCACTTGTGCACGCACACACGCACGCACGCACGCACGCACACACACACACACATACACACACACACACACACAAAATGAGCTGTTGCCTTCATCAAGTTCTCAACTAGAATTTCTGACATACTCTCCATTGCACCTTTCTATCTGAAAAATCATCAGAGGGGATGGGGACTACCTTTTTGTGATTGAGACCACTTTTCCTACAAAATGTACAGAGAAAATTTCTGACCCCAAATGTAACTTATAGTTTTCTTCTGCTTTACAAAGATTGTTTAGTTTGGAGAGTCATCTCAGTCTGTTCAGTTCTGTCCATTGAAACAAATGAATGAACAAACAAACAGAAAGGAACAAATCATTTCCAAATCCTTACCAAGTTTTTAATACCTTTGAGAATATATATCTCTGTGCCTAACACTTTTGCAAGTTTCTGGCTACCAAGTCAAAAGACAGTTAAGGAAATGATGTACTTTCCCTTCAGTAGGACATCCTTTTCCTCTTAAGTTTGTGAGTCTTCATCTTACGTCTTCCTTATAATGAAGCCCAGCTAGTTCATACACACACACAGTTTTGCCCTCCCTTTCCCTTCCTTCCCTTCTCCTCTCCCCTCTCCTCCTCCCCCTCTCCCTCTACCTTCCCCTCTCTCTTCTCCTTCCCTTTGCTTATCCCTCCCTCCCTGCCTCTCTCTCTGTTTCTTTCCCCCTACTAGATTGATCTTCATGAGGTACGGCAAGGGCTCTACCACTTGAGTCAAATTCTAAGACTTTTCTGTTCAGTTTTATTTGTTACTTGAGATAGTCTCACTAACTTTCTCTGTGCTGACTGTGAACTCATGATCCTCCTGCTTCCACCTGAAGATGAGTTGAAAATATAGCATGTATCACCATACTGGGCTCCACATTGGGCTCCTGCTGGAATAATGCTCAGGAAATGATGATGAGATGAGTTTCCAGCTTGTGTTCTCCCCTTGTCTCTGTCATCCAAATGCCATAGATCTTCCTAAGCAACCACTGCCTTCACTTGCAGTTGTTCACATTCAGCATGGTGTTTCAGTGTCTTCTGACTTAGTCCTTATTCTATTTCCTTGGCTATAATGAAATTGCCACAAACTTTGAAGTTAGATAAACTTGATATTAAATTTCAGTGTTACCACTTACCAACTTCATAAACTTGATTATTGAATGCTCACGTAATTACCTATAAAACAAGATGAATAATACACATTCTTCAAGCTGATCATCAAGATTAAATGCAATCATAATGCAAATGGCACAAAATAAACACTTTGTGAAGGGTAGCTATTATTCATATCCGGCCTATAATAATTCCTCTTTCAATCCTAAATCTTGACCTCAACTGAGGTCCTAGTTTACATCTTGACATATGAAACATTTCTTTTGGAATTATCTATTGTTCCTTTAGTTGCCCAAATCATGGAGCTCCTTGGGATCTGAGTTGCTGACCAAGTTCAACACTCTTTCCCAGTAGTCCCATTCTATTTCAGAATCTTTCCTAACTTAGTGCCAACTAATTATACATACAATTCTGACATGCAGATTTCTACCTTGAGAACTTTTACTACCTTCAGGTCCAGGCCTGCAGCTAGATACCAATATGGCTTCTCCTTAATTCCTTCTAGTTCTTAAAATTAATTCTCCCATTACAGAATTCTTGAAATTTACCTTCAACTGAGTCTCCCCAGTTTTTTCCTATCTTAGAAATTACATCATTAGCTATCACATAAAATAGACTTCAAATTAAAATTCGTGAGAAGAGATAAAGAAGGTCGCTACATACTAACTAAAGGATCTCTCCTTCAGGAGGATATTACAATTCTAAATATCTATTCACCAAACAATGGAGCACCCAAATTTATCAAAGAAACACTACTTTCCCTCAAATCCCATATAGATCCAAAGACATTAATTG
>NW_012267262.1:7439856-7487450 GCF_000151885.1 Dipodomys ordii
GCTTTTTTCTTTTTGCTTATGTGGTGCTGAGGAATTGAACCCAGGGCCTCAGGCATGCAAGGCAAGCACTCTACCACTGAGCCACCTTCCCAGCCCCTGTTCTAAGGTTTCTGAAATCAGAATGTAAGTCCCTAGGACCCAGAGATTTGATGCTTACTGTAAACCTAAGTATTCTACTTTGAGATAAGATGCAAGTGGTTTAAGTGTTCTGAAAGACATCACTTGGGATGCCTAGGAGCCTGAATGATATGTACCCCCTAAAAGCCACTGTGATTGCTGAGTGATGACAAGTTTTTCAATAACTTTCCACTCCTGAAACAAGTTGAAGATGAGTTTGTTTCTCTTCTGTTTCAATGAAGTCATCTTTTATAACTTTTAAAAAAACAACATTTTGTCCCACGGATAGAATGATTACAAAAGAAGGGAGACGGAGGAGGAGGAGAAGGAGGAAGAGGGGGGGAGGAGGGGGAAGGAGGAGGAGGGAAGGGGGTAGGAGGATGAAGGGAAGAGGAGGAGGAAGAGAGAGAGGAGGAGGAAGAGAGAGAGGAGGAGGAAGAGAGAGGGAAGGAGGAGGAAGGAGGAGGAGGAGGAGGGGAGGAGGAGGGGAGGAGGAGGAGGAGGAGGAGCAGCTCTGGGAACTAAACTGTGTTCAGCTTCTGTGGGCAGCCATAACTAATCATGTGAACTTGAGTAAGTTGTTTTACCTCTGAGTGTGCTTCTCTTTCTTTATATATTAAATGAAGGGCTCAAATTAGATCTCCTTAGAGAGTATATGTGAGCCTGTGGCTCCAACACCTCCGTCCTGTGTCTGAGCAGGATAAGGTAAAACACAGAGCAGCCCATTACATTTCAGGTATTTTCCTCTACTTGGTATCCAGCCCCTTATGTGTCTCTCTTCACACCTCCCACAACTTTATTTAGGCTGTAGAGTTCGCAGCTATTTTTTTTGTTTGTTTTTGATCTTATTCTTCTTGACCGAAGTAGTAGATGAGTTACTATGACAACGAAGTCATTTTTTCCCGATGTCCATCTTCAATTTGCTTAAGTAGATATTAGATTTCGAACATGTTTCATTAACTCAGAGGCTCTTGGGATGTAAAGTCCAAGTGGAGTGCAGAGTGGAGCTTGAGGTTAAGCCCATTGAAACCTTATATCTGTTGACTGCCTAGAGGTGGTATTTTCCTTACAGGGCCTGTGTCTTAGTTTCTTGGACTTGCTAAGTATCAAAAGTAATTACTAAAGGAAATTTTAAGGAGATCTGCTACGTTAGCTAACAAAAAATGAAATGAAATAAAAATTTTAAACACAGTGCTCAATATCTTAAATCTGAAAGCAAATAGCCAAGATATTGAAAAACATGTTTTCTATGTTTGTTTATTTTCATTTTATAGGAAAGAGGGGAAATAGACCTTTTCTTAAATTAAAGCTCATATTCCCAAAGGCAGTATGCTAAGCAGATGGAAATCACATATAGCTAATGTCCAACAGGAAAGAAAGAATTTGGTTATTTGAGTAAAATGCTAATTCTGATTATTAAGCATAAGAGTAATGAAAAGTAGTATTTATAATAACAGCAAAAGCAGCACATGCTTTTAAATTTTCTGTCAGACATTGTCTTCATGACAGCTAGGTAGAGGGATTATTATTCCATTTTTATAGATAAGAGACAGAAATTAGAGAGGTTAATGATTTGCCCCACATCATGTTAAATAGGCAAACTGAATAAGTAGCAGATTCAGAATTCTCTTATACCTCTTGTGCTTTGACTTGTACTAAACTTGTAGACAGTATCTTGCTACAGTCCTGTCCAGACCATTAAGAGAGATGAGATGGACAGTAGAGAATGTTTGGGGAACTATACCTTCAGCTGTCTTCAAGTGCTTGGCCTCAGTTGTGTGTGGAAATGTCTGGACAGTATGATATTTCAAAAAATGATGAGCCCGGTGCCGGTGGCTTATGCCTGCAATCTTAGTTATTCAGGAGGCTGAGCTCTGAGGATCACAGTTTGAAGACAGCCCTGACAAGAAAATCTATGAAACTCTTATTTCCAATTAAGCACCAAAAAAGCTGGAGGTAGAGCAGTGGCTGTGATCACAGAAGTTGAGCACCTAGGACCTGAGTTCAAGCCCCAGGACTGCACACACACAAAACTACTATTAGTTGGACAGATTGACTTCAGGCAGTCTAATAAGCCAGAGAGGATCTTGTGAGACATTCCGAGGGATTTATAAAAGAAGGCAGGTTGTATGTAACAGAAGCTTGGAGCTTTGTCATAATCAAGGAGAACTCAGGTAGGCAACTGTTGAAAACTTAAGCAGCACTGGAAAAAAAAAAAGGAAGGGAGTTGGGCTGAGTTGTGTTGACTAGGTTTTTAGGACTCTCCCTCTCCCTCTCCCTTTTCTTCTTCCTTTTCCTGTCTCCCAACACCTCTCCTTGCCCCACCTCTCCTTCCTTTCTTTTCTTCACCCCTCCATCTCCTTCTCCTTCTCTTCCCTGCTCCCTTGCTCCCTCTTTCCCTCCCCTTCCTTCCTTTACCCTGTCTCCCTCGCTTTCTCTCTCATTCCCCACTCCCTAGATGCCTGAAATTTCAATGATCCTGGACCAGAACTGGAAGGAGGTCACAAAAGCCCTACTTTACTTTATCTTTGCATATATATGTATTTTTGTAGGTCCATGTTTGGTCCTCAAATACAGGTGTACTTAATGATGGGAGTCAGTGTATTGCAGCAATAGGAGATACAGTTTGGTATATTGAAGCCACCAAGCTCAAGATGTCAAGAACACTGAGAAATTTTACAGTCAACCGGTGCAATTTATGGTGACCAACGATTCCTATCATGTTGTTGTGGAAACAGACTGAATGGTTTGAAATGATGATTGTGTGCCATCTTCTTAGAGAGTAAATATCTTTTGAAACTCAGAAATTGTTGAGATAGAAAATATGTGACTAACTGGGCTGTTTAAAAGCTGAGAAAGGCTAGGCACAGTGGCTCAGGCCTATAATTCCAACTACTTTGGAAATATAGATCAAAAGTATGGCTGTTTGAGCCCAGCCAAGCAAAAAGTTAAACCTAATCTCAGCTAGGCAGTAGGCATACATAGAAAAATCACTGTCTGAGGCTGGACACAGGCAAAAAGTAAAAATTGTCTTAAAAAATAACCAAAAGCAAAAAAGGTTGAGGGCACAGCTCAAGTAGTAGAGCTCCTGTTTAACAAAAGCAAGCCATGAGCTTAAATTCCAACACCACCAAAACCGAAGAGAGAGAGATAATGTCTTGTATTTTCTTTTTTACTCTTAATTAAATTCAAAAACTGTTATTTAAACTTTGAATTGAACAACAAGTACATTTATCTCAGAAACTTTTTGCAGATTTGATGTTAGGTAAACTGTATACCATTTCCCTATTGAATTTATAAGTATTTGAAAATGAAATACCAAAAAATGCCAGTTCTTTCCATTTTGTTCATCTGTTTTTTGTTTTCTGTAGTGCTGGGATTGGAACTCAAGGCTTTGCACTTATTAGCTAGGACCTTTACCACTTCAATCATATACCACCTGTTTCTATTGCTTGTTTACATAATTTTCAGGTAGAGTCTTGTGTTTGTTTGCCCAGGCTATACTTCTTGCATTACTAGGATGGCTGGGTCATGTCACCACACATGAGACTGTATGGTGACATGAGATGAGGTCTCACTAACTTTTTGCTCAAGCTGGCCTCAAATTGCTATCTTTTTTTTTAATCTCTGCCTCTCAAGAAGCTGGAATTAAGCCTATTGCCAAGAGCTCATGCCTGTAATCCTATCTACTCAGGAGGCTGAGCTCTGAGGATCACAGTTCAAAACCAGCCTGGGCAGAAAAGTCTGTGAGACTCTTCTCTCCAATAAACCACCAGAAAACAGGAAGTGGCACTGTGGCTCCCATTTTGGAGCACTTGCCTTGAGCAGAAGAGCTCAAGGACAGCGCCCAGGCTCAGAGCTGAAGCCCTACTACCGACCAAAAAAAAAAAAAAAAAAAAAAGAGAAAAGAAACTGGAATTACAGTTGTGAGCCACTGTGAGTTGCCTTAGTTTATCTGTCTTTAAGAGAAAATTAAATATAACTATTTTACTGCTTTGTTGTACTTCCTCTGAAGCATAAAGTTTGTAGTGCTAATAACCAATAAATACATGTGAACTAGAATTAACTATATACTTTGGCATGCCTGGTAGTGTATAGAAATGTCACCTCAATTGTGAATAACCAGCATGTTTCTCCTTAAGCTGTCTGGATTTAAACTGTATTGTGTCATCATAAGCTTGTTTGAACAATGACTGGCCCTAAGTCTGGTTTTCAGTGATCAAAAATGAACAATTACTATGATCAGACTAGTGGGCAGAAAGCAACATGCTGCAGAATGGTTGTCACGTATGTCCACTTTGCTTCTCAGAAGGACAAAGGATTATTTGAACTGATCTAAAGTGTGAAGCATGGTTGTCATTGCTGTTATATTTCCCTAGGAACCAGAAGCATGATAGATTTTTTTCATATGAATCCTGTATTTGTAATCCGATTTTGCCATCCAAATGTAATATTCCTATGTTGACTCATCAAGAATGAAGACACTATGTAATTTTAATGCAGAGGTTTGTCATGTTGTCTTAGCATGGAAAGTTTCCTTAGCCATAGAAATTTGGCATGTTTCTGAGAGTCAAGAAATAAAAGATTAGGGGTTGGGAAGGTGGCTCAGTGGTAGAGTACTTAACTTGCATGCATGAGGCCCTGGGTTCGATTCCTCAGCACCACATAAGCAGAAAGAAGAAAGCCAGAAGTGGTGCTGTGGCTCAAGTGGTAGAGTGCTAGCCCTGAGCTGAAGAGCTGAAGGACAGCGCCCAGGCCCAGAGTTCAGGCCCCATTACCTAACTGCCCCACCCCCCCAAAAAGAAATAAAGAAATAAAAGAGTACATAATTTCTGAAGAAAAAAAAAAACTTTAAAATTACTGGAGACCAGGTACATGCTAATGGCTCATGCCTGTAATCCTAGATTCTCAGGAAGCTGAGAACTAGCCAGCCTAGGCAGAAAATTCCTACAGACTTACCTTCAATTAACTAGCTAAAAACCAGAAGTGTAACTGTGGGTCAAGTGGCAACATACTAGCCCTGAGAGAAAATGAAGCAAAAAGTGTGAGGCCTTGAGTTCAAGTCTCAGTCCTGACAAAAAGAAAAACAAAACGAAACATCACAAACCACTAGGAACACATATACAAAACCACATGTGTAATCAATGCAAGCATTGTACTTAGACACAGAGAAAAGGCCAAAGGTCTGTAATGTGTTTTGTTTCCAACCCAAATAGGAAGTTTTGCAGGATTAGGAAGCATTGCAGGTAAGAGAGCCGTGTAGAGTTGACACCTGACTATGACCTCTTCTGATGTGCAGCCCCTCTGGGGGGATGATAGTTTTCCATATTTGACTTATTTGTGGATAGGCGACATCCTGATACGCACAAGAACATGGCACTGAGGCAAGTGGAACTCTGTGTGTCGTCTTAAATCCATGAGGGGTTAAACAAACTGATTTCCAGTTCCCTCAGCTCTTGTACCACTTTCTGGCTGAACCATCTTAAGGGAGGGATTTAACTCAGCGGTGAAATGGGAATGACTTCTGCAAGCCAACTGCATGAACATCTGATGTCTGTCCTTGGGAAGACTCCAGTGAAAAACGGTCTAATAAGGAATAATGGTTTGGGTGCAGTTTATCCTCGATGCCATTTATTGCCTGTTAACAGGTGACTTGGAAGACTGAAGAATGAGTGTGTTCAGTTTCAATGAGTTCATTAAGAAATTGCCCAATACAGAGTTCCACTGGCACACTGAGCCATGGTACATGGGCTCTACCATGACACTAACCAAAGAACTGCTGGCAATCCTGGAAGACTGTAGTTGTCAGAAGCAGCCACAGCTGGTCAGGGAAGGAGAAGGCACAGGATTACCTACTAGGTCTTGTATTTAAAACTCAAAATTTTCCCTCTATAGAATTCTGAGTTTGACCAAATTTGCCTAGCAGTGGGGATGTTAAGATAAATAAGATATAAATTTACCCTTGTGGAACATATGATTTAGTAGAGGGGATAAATATCAAAATAGTGTCAATAAAACATAGCAATACATCCCTCTAGAATATCATACCCAGGTGCTTAATCCCATGGGCGGGAACAGGGTAAAGTATTTCACAATGACTTCCTAGATGTTATGACACCAGATTTATGTCTCCACCTATCAAAGAGGATTAGGCTGAGGGAGAGAAATGAGCCAGGAGAGGCTTGTCAGGGAGATAGAATATCATATGAGAAATCATAGAGACCCAAAGCAGAGCTGAGACTCAGAGGAAATGAAAATTCCTGAAATTGTGGGGGCATAAAGTTCAAGGGGCAAAATATAGGCCTGGAAGTCCAAATCAATAAGCAAGGATGGTACTATAATCGATTAAGGATTGATCCAGGTGGGCTATATTGAAGGTCCTGAATTCCTTCCTGTGGGTGGTGGTGAAGCATTGTAGTCTTGTATATAGAAGCTATGGAAGCTGCTGATTTGGTATGGAACCTACACATCTAAGGAGAAGCATGGGAGATGTTGCACAAAACCAACAAAACCAACAACAACACCTCAGAATCCTCAGAAATTCCTGATCAACAGCAATATAGTCTGACCATTGTCAGAATGTCAGGGTGTGATATATGGGTGACAGACCGTCAGGATATAGCATATAGGTAGGTAGGAAACAGTTTCATGGTTTTTTCCCCCCTTAAGATTATGAAAGACTGGTTTGTATTGTCAGTTGGTAGCTTCTGCTTCAAATTCAACATCCTAAATTTAGCCTTCAGATACATCTCTCCACATTTGTCCTGAGTCCTGTCTTACCTACCATAAATTAAATGGCATCATTTTTTTTATGGGCCAGGGGTAGGCCAGTCCACCTTGGATCTTTGGATGAGTCATCATTTCATTTCTTCTTTGTTTACGTTTAAAAATAATTTTGCTTTTGGTCCAGTCTTGCTGGATGATGAAAGGCACTTTGAGCTCTTCAAGACGAAAGGGGCTCCTTTCCCTTTTTAGCAAGCTCGTCTTGTTTATCCAATGCCTTAGTTCTATATTTCACTCCTTCTTACCACTCTTTCCATTTTCAACTGCCACTGCCATTTGCTTTGGCAATAAATAAGGAATGAAAGGCGAAACAAAACAGCCCTCCACGGTCGCTGACAATGATAAGTCTGTGGGGAAATTTTTCAGAAACCTCAGAGATGAGACTCCAGTGGTTTTTCAGCCCACAAGTTCCAGCTGCCTAGGGAACAATGACTCTTCTGCCTACCTCCAAAGGACAAGATGAGGCATGGGCCTTGGTTTTTTGTTTTTTGTTTTTTTTCGTTCTCTTCCAAGCTTCAAACTTGAGCAAACAATCTTTACTTAACCCACATGGAAAACTTGCAAACACAAACACATTCCTCCTCTCCTATTAGTGCTGGGATGAAAAGCAAACTTCAAATTAGTTAATGCATGTAGTTAAGTGGTTCCCTATTGACTGGGAGGGAGGGCGGGCTGCCTTCAGAGGGTCTTTTGCGGTGGAGCCAACAGTAGAATGGATGCCAAAATCTCTCCGATCACAGGAGAAAGTTAAATAAAATGACAGCAGGAAGAAGCCTTCTAGGTGGTACAGCCCCTCACCTGTACTGTATGTTTAGAGCTCTGATTCCACACGCACATCTGGGTGGCACTGAGAGAAACCATCCAGTCCTTGTCATGGTCCATGAACGTTTATGGAGCAGCCCTCTATGGGGGGTGTCTGGCGCCACCACACAGTTTTATTGTTTGGCAGATTGAAAGCCTGTTGCAAGCTCATTCACCCCTGGGTCTTCTGAAAGGAATGTCCCGGTTTCCAGCAATGAGGTGGCCATCCCATTCCTGTAGGGATACATGAGCCTGTGTTCCTTGGGCAGGAATGTCTATGGATATAGACTGAAAATGGAACCATTTGGGGAACTGAACAGTTCTTAGGACAGGGACTGTTGGAAGGTGACTGCTGGTTCCCTGTGTTGTCTCCATTCATTCTCAAACCTGTACTCAAGTAAGCATTTGAGAATTCAGTATAGCACCTTTCCTACTAACAAATACAAGAATAGCGAAAAACAAAGAACCCAATAGTTTGAACAACTTGAATACTGAGTTAGTAATCTCAAGTTGGAAGCACTCTTTGGATAAGTGCAATCTTAGCATCTAAAAGAGTGTGATTTGATTTCAGCTTCTTCTAGTGAATCAGCATCCTCATTCTTGACCATGCTATTAAGTCATCAGTGTGGTAAAGTTTTCCACTTTGGACCTAGAGGCTGCCCATGGATGGACATCAGGTACCATATAAGGAGTTACATAGGCTGATGAAAATTGAGGAAACTTTCATTTATGTGTCTGTGAGTGTATAGCTGTGCATGTGTCTGTGTGCTTTATCTTAGGGCTCTCAAATGGTCTTTGTATATCTTAAAATAGGAACCACCATTAGATTGTTGGAGTACAAAACAACTTCAGAAATGTCTGGTCTGATGCTTTTCAGAGAGCAATATTGTGGTTATTGTGTGTGTGTGTGTGTGTGTGTGTGTGTGAGAGAGAGAGAGAGAGAGAGAGAGAGAGACACCTGAACTGTTTACTTAAATGCATATTCCTGAGTATTCCTCTATATTAACTGATTTATTCGATTTCTGATTGTGCTTCTATGTGACATTCTATTTAAATAAAAGCTAAATCCAATAGCATGGAAGTCACTGAAATAATTCAACACCTTCATGTTGTAGAGAAGAGAATGAAACCAGAGATGTAAAGTGATTTAGTCAAGGTCTTCCTGTTAGGGGCTGGACCAGAATAAGAACTCTTGCCTGCCCACCACTCTCAGCTAGAGCATCAGAGTTCAGCACACCAAACAAGCTTGTCTGCTTAGGATCAGGAGGATAGATTTTTTTTTGAGACTACCCAGAGCAAAAAGTTAACAAGGCCTCATCTTAAGAAATAAACTGAGCATGGTGGTGCAGGCTTATGAGTCTAGCTTGAGGAAAAGAGAATGGGGGTTAGGAAAATCATGGTCTAAGCTAGACCTGGACAAAAGCACAAGAACTTATCTGAAATTAACTAAAGTAAAACAAAAGTTAGAAGCATGGTTGAAGTGCTAGAGTACCTGCCTAACAATTGCACAGCCCTGAGTTCAAACCCCAGTACCACCAAAACACACACACACACACACACACACACACAAACAAAACAGCAACACCACCACCTAAACAAACAAACAAAAAAAAACCAAACCACCAGTTTTCCACGTATTATTCAGTAATGGAAACAGAAGGTATATAAGCTTTCTTATTTAGTTACAGAAGGAAGCCATCCTGCCTTTAAATTAGAAAGGACTGGGAGATCAAGAAGTGTGTGTGTGAGTTTACCCCAAGGACTTACTAGAAGCTGAAAGCAACTGGAGGCCATGTGACTTAAAACAGCTTTTCCATGTTGGTGCCAGTCTTGCCACCCAAGAGATATTGCCCCCAAGATGGTCACAAGAAAATAACCTAGGCCACCCTGTGAGGCCTTTTGTTCATCTACAATAGGAACCTTTTCTTTAGTTTGAGTATTATCTGGTAATTAATGGCTCTGAGTATTACTTCTGATTTAAATTTAGGATTTTCCAACATGGTGTAGAATTTCAATTCCGTTTCACAGTGGTGGGAAAACACAGGTGTTCTTCATGGAAGCATAGAATTGTATTTATTTAGAAAGATGGATGTCAAAACTTTTCAAAACCCAGTCGAAGTGAATTTGGGTGGTTGGTGGCAATTAACCAGGCTAAAAGAGTCATAAAACCAGTCTGAAGATGTTTTTTAACCTCCCTCATGACTTCTGATGTTGCTGGAAACTGTCTTATAGGAACAGTTTCCTTTGTTCTCAGTTTACATTTTGGGGACTTGGCCAATTTTAGGAACTGGGAGATTCAAAGCCAATGTAATAAATCTATCATTTGATTTGATTTGATTTTAGACTTCAGAAAGTGTTAACATTGAGCATGTAAGAAAGTGCTCTTTATCCATGATGCAAATAATAAGCCTCTTGATACAAACAGAATTGTATCTTATACAGTTTTGGGTAATGAATGATAACATACAGAATCTTGAGGTAATGTCAGAATCTGTATTTCTCTCACCAAAGGGAAGACTCCCTTGTCATGAGCTGCTGTTTAGTGTTATCTTACTGTATTTTGTTCTCATGGAAAGCTCAGCATGGAGCTCCTGGCATGTCAGTCCCTTCTGACATGAAAAGCCTGTGCTAAGGCCTGGAAGTACAGGCTCAATATTTTTTTTTATCAATAAAGAAGGTAGTTGGACAAAGAAAAGTCAAACACAAGTATAGGAAAGACATACAGGAGCATGTCTTCTTGGTAGAAGAAGGCAAGGTGGGTATTTGGAGGACTGGGATAGCAAAGACAAGAGTATGTTTTATCCTGGTACAGTAATGTCATTTTATTCCATCTTGGGGCAGTAACAGAGGAAGATGAAACCAGGTGCTGTCTAGCTAGGTTGATACTGTACTTCTTCCTACCTTTCTCTGTACTCCAGACAACATTGACTTGGATTTCCTTGTCTTATTTTCATTTAGGTCATTAACAGGACAGCTGTAGAGGAAGCAGAGTGAAGTCAGGGTATGAACCACACAGCTTCCTTGTATACCTGTGGGCCCAGTGTTTCCCTCAGGGAAGTCCCTTGTCCTGTCCGTTGCCTTCCCCGCTTCATTCTTGCTTTTCTCTGTATGTTCTCTCCTAATTCTTGTGCCTGACTAATTCAGGTATGAAGTGATGCTGGGTCACTTGTTTTAGGATAATGGACTTCCCTAAGGTTTTGGAGCTTCCCTAAGGTTTTCTAAAACCACCACAAGAATACTTTTTTTATTAAAATTTCCTTAATTTCCCCAGTTTGAGTGTGCTCTCTGTTTCCTGCTGACAGGAAACAGATAGAGGTATGGAACAATGAGTTAGTGGAACAGACATTATATCATAAACCAAAAGCATATTGCATACAGGAACGCGGTACCTTATATGAACAGGAGGAAGTACTTTTTCAGGGGAGGTACAGGTTCTGAAGTGGATATTAACATATGACAATCTCAGTTCCCTCTTGGAAGTAGTTAGAACAATGTCATAGTCTATCTGATAACATTATACAAATGGAGTAGGAGTACCCTAAATATATTACTAACAGGACCCTCTGCTTTTGGAACTTATTTAGACCATCTGCCACTTGCCTATTTTGCTTGGTTCCTGAGTTCTCAGATTCTCTAACTTCTTTCACCTCTTTTTGCTATTACAGTGCAGATTTTATTCTTAGCCTTGTGCTCATCTAAGGACAATTTGGACTGATGTCCTTATGTTGACCGTGGCACCTCCCAGGACACAATAATAGCTATTAATAGTTAACATTTGCGTTATTCTTGCCATGGCCAGGAATTTTTGATAAAATGCTTCATATTCATGATTTAATATAACATTATGAGGTAGATATTATTATGATTAATCCCATTTTACAAGGAGGGTGTATAAGATGGCAGAGATAGAACCTCAGGTAATTCTCATGTTGGTAAACTCTATGCTTTATCTTGGGCTCTCGATGGTGTTGCTATAGATGAAAAAGTTTTTCATCTATAGCAGGACCTATATAAATGATTGTCTGAACTTGTACCAGAGAGGAGCATCCAAAGACTTCTCTGAAATCACTATAACCAAATATCACCAGGACATGGTGAAGTAGAAGAAGGGCAGGTTTGTTGAAGTCTCATTAGGTTTTCCTTGCTTTGAGCCAGATAAAGATGAAGTCCCATATTTTGAGATGAAGTCCCATATTTTAGTAGGTAAACGATTTAGTAACTTTTCTTCTGGCTTTCTTTCTTCTGTCTCTCTTCCCCTCTTTGTCTTTGAGACAGCAACCTCATTACAGAGGCTGGATTGATCTCAAGTTCCTGATTCTCCTGCTTCAGCCTTCTAAGTGCTTAGATTATAAGACTCTGCCATCATAATCAGCTCCAGATTTTTGCTTAGCGCATAGCCCTTAATAGATGTAAAAAAGGATTTAATAGTTAGCTCTTAGGGGATTAAAACCAAAGTAGAATAAAAATATGGGTATAGATGAGTTATTTAATTCATGCAGACTGAAAGACCTCGTTTAAAAAGAATCCCAGACATCTACACGGCTCTATACAAACTAATTGGGAGTAGTTACTAACGTAACATATAAGGATAATACTGCTATTTAAAGCAAGGTCTGAAATCAATATAGGTATATGAGCAGTGGATTAGTCAGGATTCTCCAGGAAAACAGAATCAATAGGATGTATATATATCTATATATAGAGAGAACATGTTTATTTTTAAAAATTGGCTTGAATTATTGTGGAGATTGGCAAGTACAATGTCTGTATGTTTGACCGGAATGTTGGAGATCAAAGAAGAGCTGATATCGCAGCTCAAGTCTGAAGGCCTCTGCTAGGCCTCTGCTGCTCTATTCCCATTTTACTCAGGGGAGGTCTGCCTTCAATTTACTCAGGTATCCAACTGATTGGATAAGGCTCACCCACAGTATGAAGGACAGCCTGCTTTATTCAAGGTCCATCAATTTCAATATTTAGTCTCATCTAAAATATCCTCACAGAAACATCTGAGAAAATGTATTTGGGTACCACATATGTGAACATCATAACCCAATCAAGTTGGTGTAAAATTTACTCTCACAACAAGCAGGAGCCCAAGAAACCAACATGATCATACAACACTAGTTTCTGAAACTAGATAACACCTTATCTCCTCTCAATGCTGAAAGAAGGGGCAAATCTGGCTGTGGGTGCTCCAATGAGACCATGACATCAGGAGAAAATTTGTAGGCTACACATTGAATTCTATTTATTGCTTGTTTACAACCTCATCATGCTCCTTACTATAAGCCACTATTCTACAGTGATTGCCAGAAATTATGTCTTATTGACTGGATCCATAGTGGCAAAAATAATTTGTCAGTACAAAAATTGTCATTATAAAGACTTTGTTAGAATGTCTATATCAATGCCATATCTCTACATGGCTAACTTATTCATTTTTTCATCCATCCATCCACCCATCCATCCATCCACTCCTCTATGTAAAAACTTTGTTAAGTGAGTAGCAAATGCCAAAACTTTCCTAGCTTTTTGGAAGATAGCATTGAATACCATGATTGTGGTTTAGCCATTTTTGAAGTATATTGGATAAAAAGTTGTAGCTCTTCAAATAATTATAGTCTCGACAAATGACATGGAGAAAAAGTATATGAGACAGCCGGGCGCTGGTGGCTCACGCCTGTAATCCTAGCTACTCAGGAGGCTGAGATCTGAGGATCGCAGTTCAAAGCCAGCCAGGGCAGGAGAGACCATGAGACTCCTATCTCCAATAAACCACCAGAAAACCGGAAGTGGCACTGTAGCTCAAGTGGTAGAGCGCTCGCCTTGAGCTGAAGAGCTGAGGGACAGCGCCCAGGCCCAGAGTTCAAGCCCCACGACCGACCAAAAAAAAAAAAAAGTATATGAGACAATGAGAGACTATAACAACTGAAAATAACAGACACTGAAGACTGATCAACACACCTATTTCTTTGTCATCCTGGGCACATAGGTAGTCTATATTTTCCAGCAGTTTGATATAGCAATATGTTTAAGTTTTGGTCAACAAAGTATTAGTAGAAATAATATAGGTAACACTAGTCTATCTAGCTAACAAAACTCTCATTTGCATTTATCTATTTCTTTCTATTTATGTCTTCTACTTATGTTTTGAAAATGGCAGAATCACCTATAAGAAAAATCATAACTGTTAATGATTATAGTGAGAATCTTGGTAAATTTTTTCTGCTTAAGATTTTGTCTACTTTCCTAGGTTACGAGGTGAATTTGGTGTATTATTGCTTATACTCTTTTTATCACAAATCTTTCATTTAGCAGATTGGTTATGTCATTCCCCTGCTATAGAGCCCTCAAGCTTATGATGAGGAGTCGGCTGTTAGCCTTACTGAGATATCCCTGATACATGAGAAGTCATTTTTCTCCTCTTACATTCTGGGTTATCTCTCATTTTAGGTTATCACACAAAAGAAGGGCCATGTAAAGATACAGGGAGACAATAGCCTTCTACAGTTCAGGAAAGTGCTATAGAAGAAGCAAATCCTATTTTGTATGTCTAGCCTTTAGAACTAGGAATAATTAGATTTTGTTATTTAGGCTACTTATAACAAATTCTTGTTTTTGTGGTAGCAGTTGAAGAAGACTAATGCAAGCCCTGATACGACCTTTAAAAAAACCTGCAAAAAAGGCAAAAATACAACTTGGCTAACCCCTGTAGGGAGAGAGATATGATATTTTGAGAGCATATGATAGTGCGATTTAACCTAATCTCTAGGAAACAATAATTGAACAAATCTGGCAAAATAAAAAAGTGTTAACCAGGTCAGGAGAAGGATTTTTAGAAGAGCAACAGATATGAGAGGTAGTATTATTTTTCTTGTATTAATATTATTATTGTTATATTTACTAAGTAAGTAATAGTTTTTTAATCTCTTAGCTTCTTTCATCCAGTCAATGATCATATTGTGCATTTGATGATAATTCCAGGTAAGCGTTATCTCATTATAATTCCTTGTCAGGAACAAATCATTTAAATCATGAATTTCATATACTAAAGTAATTCTGACTCTCAAAGTAAATCCCAACTGTCAATTCCTGATAAGAATGAATAAAAGTCAACTTTAATAAACCATAATTACCTTGCATTTTACTTAGTCATGTACCTCTTTTCTATCTATATTAAATAATGACTTTTATATCCACTATATTTCTCATGTTAAACCTAAATTATAGAGTTATTATCTTATGTGTTGGAAACAGTTCTTTTTAGCTTAATCCTGTCCATCTGAAAGCTTTTGCAATAATATGATTATTTTTGAAAGCTTTTAAGTTACATGCTTACAAAAGAGATTGCCTAAGCCCAATAGGCAACCTACTCCAACAAACAAACTGATTTCTTAACACCATAAAAACTATGTAAAGACTATCTAATAAGGCATACTTTTCCACTTCATTGGAGGACTTACAGAGATATTCTCCTATTCCTGCTCCTTTCATACTGTTTTCTCATCTGAACTGAGACCAAGTCAGCATGAATGGTTAAATTCTTCCTACAGAGAGCAAACTGAACCCAGATGTGGAATTGGGGAAGGTGGGCCAATTCTGTGTTTGGTCTTGGCAGTGCCAACAGGCAAATTCCACCCTGCCCCCTCCCCAAGCTTTACAATGAGGGAGTTTGGGTCACAATGTAAAGATCAAACATGGGTTTTTATGAGCAATATTCTAATACTTATAACAGTCTCCAAATAGACAAAAGGTTAAATTATCTCCCTGTTTTAATTCCTTTTGTGAATGAAGTACGTGTCTGTGTGTGTGTGTGTGTGTGTGTGTGTGTGTGTGTATGATGCATATATACCAAAGAGCTGGACTTAAGAATGTTGTAAGGCTGTCTAACCAAATGGCCTTTGATAGTGAGAAGATATTCAGACTTTTAATTGATGAGCCATTTTGAAGCAGAAATAATTTAATGGGTCTTTTGATCTTTCTAATGTGAAATGTGTGAATAAAAATGTCTCTATAAAATGTCATGAGGCAAATGTTTGGCATGCTGATGTGACTACAATGAGGTAGAATCCTTAGCTCAAACCCCGTGGCTTACATTCAGCAATTGCTTGGATCTGACTGGAAGGGTCATAACATTGGAATGTTCGAAAAAAGATGGAAATGTAGGTGAAGGTGGAGGAGAAAGCCTTTAAGATCAATAAACAGTACTTAGTTGAAACCACTAATGAGTTCACAACATGTCTCAGAAATCACAAGTTTATTTTGCTTTTGTGAGAAGTTGGAATAACTTGTGGCTGAGGCTGTCAACACCACAGACCACAGTCTTGTGGCAACCTCTGGTTTTTCTAATGTTTGAGAAGTCTAAAGTTCCAAACGAGGGCGGAAGCCCTGTCATCTGAAGCATGCAGCTCCTCAACTTTATGACGGGAAAACAACTTGAGATCTACCCCTTTACGGCACAAAAAGATAGAAACTTACGACAACAAAACTGTTATTACTCTTTCAAATTCTTCCCATTTTCACATTTTAAAGGAAAGTAATATAAAACTTGCAGAGCTGCTGCTATAAAAATGTGGACTTGGTAGAATGTCCTCATGATCACCCACCACTCTTTTATGAAATCATGACTATAATTGGAGAAGGTATTTCATGTGCCTGCCAAGGAATGGAGGAGCAGTAGGAGAGGAAGTAAAATGGGGCAAGGCAATTTGTTTTTATTCTCCTGTCTTGTATTTAGTGATGACTTGAATAGTCTTGAAGACTGTTTCATCCCTGACTCTAAGCTTTCCCTTCTAATTTCCATAACCTTTAGCTCTATACTTGGAACAATATGAGTGCCCTCTGGTGGACAAAATATCATTTGTAATGCTCAGTGTATATTGACTGAGTGTGGGTAAGTATAGAGAGATGAGTCAGATTTTTCAAACATCTTCATTGAACTTCTGAAATCCCTGGAAAATCAGTTCCTGATGTCTGTTGTATGGAGGTGACAGCAGAGAATAATTCCATAAAGTAATGGAAGAAAAAGCAAATTGGGGTGGCACTCTTGATCCTATTTGTCCTCAAAGTAGTGTTTTGTACCTATATCCAATTTGGAACCTGAACAAGGATCTTGCATGTCTGAAAGGAAAGCTCAAAACTCTACTTATTGGACATCTACACAAAGATCAGAAATGTTCTTATAAAAATAGGACACCAATGGAAAAGCTTTGGCACAAGCAAAGTCTTTAAAACTCTGAAATGGTTGGTATTTACTAACTAAAGTTTCTTTTAGTATAAAGGAAGAAAAGGAGGAAAGGAAGGAAGGAAGAAAGGAAAGAAGGAATGAAGGAAGGAAGGAAGGAAGGAAGGAATGAAGGAAGGAAGGAAGGGAAGGAGGAAGGAAGAAAGAAAGGAAGGAAGGAGAAAGAGTAAACCACTAAATATTCTTTCATTTCATTTCATTTCTTAATGATGTAAACTGTCTAAGCCCATACAGGCCTCTACAGTAATAACTCATAAAGTATGTGTTCTCATAGTTTATGCAGACTCTCTTCACCTTCTTTATTGGAAGATAATACATAAGACTAAAGACGGACTATCTGCTTCCTGTTTTGACTTGCAACAAGGATAGCAATCCACTTTAAAATTTAGTAAATTGCATGATACTATGATAAACATTTCATAGCTCGTTCTAACTCATGTTGCTTTGCCAATGTCCATGGTGTAAATAATTTCTTCATAGTTGATTTTAAGCTTCCACATAATGTCATTAAACATGTAGTTAGAAAGAAGTACAATGATTCTGACAAATCAATTAAAGGCAACTCTTGCAAAACACCACACACACACACACACACACACACACACACACACAAACACATGGATTTGCATGTGTACATAAGCATTAATATTGTTTTCTCTATGACATTAGTAGTTTAGACCATCGATATATATTATTTTTTATAATTAAAAGAGGTAGTCAAAGTTATTTGAAAATTTGACCCTATTGAACCAATATTTATGACAAAAGTTATGATGTGTCCCATACGTCACACAGTGCTTATGTCACTCTGTGCAATTTTCCAAACTTCCTGTGTCTCTGGAATCATAGAAACCAAGTCTCTCTGTCAAGGGGATAGAGCAGACCTATCTATTGAGGCAGATTAAATGACAGGAGAGGAACATAAAGACCAACGGTGTTGCAGCAACTTATAGAACTGTCTCTGAAATTCTAGTTTTCTAGCTGCTAAATCATTAATTGGTTTAGCTATTAAATAGCAAATTCATAAGCAAAGCAGCTGATTTAGTTGTATTTACATTTTTGCTCAACTGCAACATTCGTTTTATTTCTCAAGAAGAAATAATCTGAAATTATCTCTTCAAGGTACTTCTGATTTCATAAAACTTATATAAGCCTACACTAACACTTGTTAGACTCCAAAATAATTACAAAACTACCACCCATTCTTTATTTCCAAGAATTTGTGAAGGACAGGGTTTGATTATATATATATATATATATATATATATATATCTTATATATATATGTATATATATATATGTATATATATATATGTAGCACTCTACCACTTTGAGCCACAATGCCACTTCCTGATTAAAGATCTCGTATTTTTTTTTCCATTCTGTTGGCTCAGACAATGTTTATACAGTCCTTGATAACTCTTCTTTCTCTCAATGATTCTCAGATCTTTGGACATAGGAAACTCAAGTGTTTAATTTGAGTATCCTCAAGACTATTTCAAAGCACTGAGACATGTGAAAATAAACACCATTGGACAGTGGAAAGGGACCAGTGTGAATCAGAAACATGTTCATTTAAATACTTCTTCAGATATTTACTTTGTGAATTCATCATATCTCTGAATCTAAATTTTTATAATCTTGTTATTTTTGAAAATGACAGTGCTTATCTCACAGGAAAGTTGAGAACACTAAATTAAGTGGTATTGATAAATACAAAAAGTAATTGATATATTGGAAACATAAAAATAATAATATTCAGTAGTTAAATTAATTTTAATTAAATTCAATTTAATGATAATAATTTAAAATACCTAATAATATCTAATATTGTCTAATAGGTGCTAAATTAGGTTTTAGGCAAGCAGGCAATCCTATTGCCAACAGCAAGTATAACAAAGAAGAATAAACATGTCTTTAAACCTTAAACACAATTCAAATCAGGCACTTTTTATTTTATATTTCATTTATATACATTATCATTAATATACTCATTTTCATAGGTGTTCCTCTTTACAGATGAGGAAATAACCCATTAGGTCAATGCAACATTGCCTATATGGCAGTGATAAGTCTTTTAGTTCTACATCACGTGGAATGTACAGAGTTCTTTCTATCTGTCTGTCTGTCTATCTATAATATATCAATCATCTACCTATCTCTATGTTCTTATTTATTTATTCATCCATACTAATTTTCATCATGATCTATGTAGCTAAATAAACTATTCACCCATGTATTAGATAAAACTATTTCATGCTAAATGTTCTCTCAGGGATTTTAAAAAGCAGAATAACTGGTTAACTAAAATCAATCAATTTAACCACTGGGTCTGGAGGGTTACTGTCTGTTATGTATTTGGTGGCATGCACAGTGAATCTTGGTTAAAGATTGATTTTGTTGTTTTGTTAAAATAAATATCACAAAAGCAAGACAACATTTATATTTTTTAATCTTTAAAAAAATTTTTTTATTTGGTATCATTTATTCAAAGTTTTCAGAAAATACACACAACAGTAAATGTGAATGTTTTAGAAGCAATCAGAAGGAATAGAATAGGCAACATTTTTAAAAGAATACTTGGAGCAAAGAAGATTTCCTTCTAGGAAAACATCTCAAGGAATTGATCTAAGATTAATCTTTAAAAATTTTAATTATATTGTCAAGCTAATATACAGAGTGGTTACAGTTATATAAGGTAGTAGTTATATAAGTAAGGTAGTTTATGTTCTACCCATAGCAGAGATAGTGGTTTTTCTTGAATTCAGAAATCTTGGAAGAATTTGTTCATTCTGTGCCTTTAAAAATTAATATGAATTTTTACTAATTCTGAAAAAATTCAAGGCCATCCAGAGATTTTGAAGATTCCACAAAAGGCTGTTCAAAGTAGTACAAATCACTCATCATCTTCATAAAGAGAGATATCATCCACACATTTTATTTTTCTATACATCTGGGTGTAGTATGAGTCAGTGGTAAAACTTACGGTGAAAATTGAAACCTGCAGTTACCACCTTGTAAGCTTGGTTTAACCTATAATTCATGAAGAGTATGTTTTCATGCCCTCTTTGTGATGATGGGTAAGTGTGCTGAGGGGAAGGACCATGATTTCCTTGACTAGTGTTGGACATTTTGAATTTTTACAGTGTTTATATTCTGTAAGGACACTGAAATTCAGCCAGCATGTTATTGAAGTAATCATCTGTAATCCCAGCACTTAGGAGTCTGAGAAAGGAGGATCTCGAGTCTGAGTCTAGTCTGGGCTACAGAATTATTTTAAATATAACCTGAACTACTTATTGTTTTTAAAGCTAAGGTTTGTATGCTAGGTCTTGATCATAAGCACCATATTTTGATCTTGCAACTACTCTACTGTTGAATTTGCATCAAATATTAAAAAGTTGCCTGGCACTTCCTTTCTCAAAAGAGTCAACAGCCAGAGTGGTGAAGAAAAAAGTGCTGTGTTGAGAGTTGGCTTTTTGTTGTTGTTGCTATTGTGGTTGCAGCCAGTATACGTCTTATGTGAAAAAAAAAAAAAACAAGCAATATCAGAGAAGAGAATTGGCTTTATTTCTCACTGATGGCTTCTGGTCAGCACACCTTGGACAAATATATTTGTTCTTCTCACTAAGTGGTGGGATTTCCTGTAGGAAGCAGGACTGCTGCACAGAAAGAGAAAGTAATCAAGGCACTCAGAGTAGGTGACGTTAACACAAAGCGGGTGGTACGAACATATGTGAGTTCAACATTAGAAAGAGTGTTGTGCCAATGAGTCAGAAGACTAATGAGTCCAGACTTCAAGGCAAAAGAGCCAACTGTTCAATGCAGCAGCCCTGGAACAGGGGGAAAACCCTGAAATAATCACTCCTGGATTAGCAACTCTTCAGGGATTTGTGGTCCAAGTGAAACATGTACAAATGTTATATGTTTGTGATTACTTGTTTTTGCTTAGTGTAACTTCACAGATATAGTTGTTTGGCAAGTTGATACTTGCACCATGATAAACACTCCGTAAATAGTGCTTTTGAAAGAATTATTCCTTTGAAGATGATAGACTATATATCCATGCATACAAGGAAACTTCAAATAGTTTAAAGTGGAATTGTATAGAGCTGGATACACACAATTGTACACACACAATTTAATGCCGACTTTTTCGGTGGTCAAATAAATGAGAAATGGTTGGATATGTTAATGCCATTATGGATAGGATAAAGAGAGAGACTGGATACAGTAATTTTAACAGAAAATTGAATATAAAGAATTATGAAAAAAATGGGGCTGGGAAGGTGGCTCAGTGGTAGAGTGCTTGCCTTGCATGCATGAGGCCCTGGGTTCGATTCCTCAGTACCACATAAGCAAAAAAGAAAAAAGCCGGAAGTGGCGCTGTGGCTCAAGTGGTAGAGTGCTAGCCTTGAGCTGAAGAGCTGAGGGACAGCGCCCAGGCCCAGAGTTCAGGCCCTGCGACTGGACCAAAAAAAAAAAAAGAATTATGAAAAAAAAAAAGAATTATGAACTATATGTGGAAACTTGAGAGGGATTCAGGGGGGCGGGGCTACTGGCTCAGGAATCCCTTTACTTGCCATTCATTTCCAGTAGTTTCTGCAGAGGTCTGATTAACAAAACCTCCATTCTGTAGGAGCTTGTCAATAATGAAAAGTTGTGCCCTAGAGAAGCCTGTAAAGGGAATGCATGGCAATCACGGAGCAAAACTCTCACAGTCCTATAATATCCTCTACTGATGAAGCTTAGATTGCCTGATAGCTAAGGAAATATGTTAAAAGTGCCCAGCTACATTTTGCAGAATGGGCAATAAAATATGTGCTTACTTGTGAGAGATAGTAAATAGGTACATGGAACTGCCAGTTATCGTGTGCAAATTGCCTATACAGTAAACTACCTCAATATTAAATTCTGAGACTTTTTTCCCCAAAGGTCTTCATTAAAATCTCTTAATATGTATTGGATTATAGTTCTTTAGTCATTGATCTAAAAGAGTGATCTCACAACTCTTTTTAAGTATTAAAGATTTTAGTGGCATTCTTTTTATGTTTTTTATTTTTAAATTTTTTATTGTGAAAATACTGTACAGAGAAGTTACAATTACATGGGCAAGATAATGAGTACATTTCTTATCAAGCATTGTAGCCTCCTCCTTTGTTTCCCCTTCCCATCCCTTCCCAACCTCCCTGTGCCCCCCCCACCCAATTCTACCTGCTCTCCCTCCCCCCCACCAAAGTTGTAAAGTTCGTTTTCAACATAACGACTTGTACATCTCATTGTTGCAGTGGGTACACCTGTATCCCTATTTAAGGATTTGTTTTTCCCCTTCCCCTCCACAAATTATACCAACATCAAATACAGGGGCTATATTGTGGGGGAGGGACATACAAAGCAACAAAGAAATAATCTTATAAATGTGTTAGAAACAATCGCATGAAAGAAAACAAACATTTGAATACATATCTTAGGGTTTTTAGTGGCATTCTTGATTAAATCATGTCTATCCATTCCATTAGGGTTGTTGTTCAGCTTACTATAGTTGTCTGACTAAAGTTTTCCTAGTGTCATAAGCTCTCATGCTGTCATAAACATGTAATCCTTCTTTGGTCTTTCTTGATTTGCATCATTTCTTTTGTCTTTTATTTCTTGCAAAGCATGCATCATTCTATGGGGCTTTGACTGGTATACCCAGTTTTAATGTTTTATGGTGGAAAATGTCTTACCATACTTATTTCTATTAAAACAATGTTTTATTTTATGTATTTAAGGAGTCTGGCACCATGAATTTGGAAATATTTACAGCATATACTTTTGCTTCCACAATAAGTTGTGGCAGGGTTTAAGCTATGTGAGCTACTTAACTGTGTTGTCTTCTATTGTACCTATAGGAATTTGCATGAGAAGGAATTTTATTTCTATGCCATGTTTAGCAGACAGTAGGAGCTCTAAAGTTCTCTTGTTACTTTAACAGGTATACTTTTTAAGGAAGAAAAATGAAATTATGTCATTTGCTGGAGAATAATGGGAGCTGGAAAATTTCATGTTAACGGAAATAAGCCAGTACTATGAAGACAAGAATCACATATTTTCTCTCACTTTTTAGAAACAAACCAAAACTAACAACCAAAGTCATGAAAGCAGAAATGGAGCTATTAGGAAGGTGGAAGTGGAAAAGAAAAAGGGGAGATAAGAGGATAGATAAGAAAGAGTAATAGAGGAGGTGAACACGATATGCATGCATGCATGTGTGTGTCTCATAATGAAACCCCTTAGTATGTACAAATGAATATATGCAGCTTTTCACTGGTTACTTGACATGAGTTTCTCATAGATGTGCAATGTAGAGCCTGTTTGCTCATTGTGACCCTTTTAATATCCTGTTATTTCTTTTCTGTCATACTTCTTGTTTCCTGAGTAGTAGTTTCAGAACTATGCATTGTCCTCTGGGTGCTCCTTTAGCTGCTTCTCGTGGGTTTTTAACAGGTACTCTCATTCTGTTAAATCATTTAAAATTTTCTTCACATTTTTTTCTTTTACCAAAGAGTAAGTTAGTGGTAGGCATAGTCTTTTATGATATAGTCTAAGTACTCAAGGTCTTCCTGTCACAAATTCTAGAGTTCTGAGATAAAGGGATATACTACACTTTGCTAGTATTTATCTCATATATAAAATTATTGGCTATTAATTTTCAGTTATAACACATTATAGTAAGTAACAGAAACATAACCTTTTGATGTTGGAACCAGATAACATATTCAGGGAATTAACTAATATTTACAGTAGACCCTGGGACCTTATTTTTCACACAGAGATGGTTTCAAGGAGACCATTCAGTGGAAAAGCTGTCAGTGCTCAGAATGCTATATTCAACAGTGTGATGCTTGATTCATTTTTACTCCCACAAAGCCACACAACTTCTAAAGCCATGTTTCCTTTCAACAAATCGAAAATCTTCAATATATCACTTCACTGAAGTGCATTCACATTTACCTTGCTTTTTGGTCACCATTTGCTTTTTAGGAGGCATTTTTTCACACAATTATAAATAAATGCATGTTTGGAGGTTCGACTCAGGTCAAGTGTCAGATACTAAGTTTGAGTCCTGGTCTCAGACAAAAAAAGAAAAACTTAGTGAATAAGGTAGGCTCTGTATACTCTAGACACTATAAGAAGGTACAAGTAAAAAAAAAAACATTTCAATTAGGGAATATTGCACGTAGCTGATACTGTACAAACCAGAAGGGCATTAATTTACCAGAAATCAAACTTTCTCCATACGAAAGAATGGGGAATTAGGGGCTGGCAAGAGAAACATGCCTTAGAGAATGTAAAAAGAAAGTTCCACTATAGTCTTCTCATCATATTTATTTTTCCATTTTGGACCAATGTTGGATCCTAACTATATTCTATTGGGCTATAAATGTATTGAATGTTTAAGATGTGACATTAGGTCTTTGTAGGATCCTGATGGAACTAGCAGCTGAGACTTGGCCAGACACTGTCTAGATACTCTCTTGTCCCTGACCACACCCTCAGCTTACTGATGTAACTTCTCTATTCTGACATGATGTCATTTGATCACTAACAATGATTGAAAGTGAGAAGAGATCTGTTACTCTTAGGCCAAGCCTGTTAAGTTGTGGCAGCTTCTTCATGATCACACTGTTCTTGTTATGAATCAGAGGAGGTAATACAGGAGTTAAGGAGATGGAACAGATACCAGAAGGAAGAAACAGTCTAGATTTAAATATCTGGGATAAATACAGACCTCTTCCCTGCTTCCTCCCCAATGAGTTACACAGAATTCTGACATGAGCTTCAAATGAACCATTTTATTAAGCTGCTGAAATTATGGGGTTGCTATCACTTACCCAGCCTAATATATGGAGCTTATCAAAATAGAGAAAATTATAATGCATTAGAAAGTGAAGAAGTAAAAGGGTGAGGAAGAGTTCTGATACTGTGTTTTATTGGAGGCAGGTGAGTGCTGAGCCAGATCCTTAAAAAACAGAGAAGGTGTAGGCAATTGGAAATGGAAGAGACAGCAAATGAGTAACTATTTTGAAAGTGGACATAAAAGAATAAAAGAATAGTGGGGGAAATTGGGATGTGTGACCTAGTCACATGTTTAACTTGAATGGCAAGAAAGCTATGTGATAGAAGGGAGGAGAGACGTGAGTTTAGAAAGAAAGAATTCCAAATTCTAGTCAAAACAAGAGCTAGAATTTAATCTCTGGGGTTTTATTTTAAGTAGAAGAGTCAGAAAAATTAATTTGGAAGGATGTTTAAGATGATTAATTCAGATATGAGCTCAATTATATCTATTGCTACAGTAAAGCCTCAAATCATAATAATGACTAATTATAGAATAGAAGACAAGGGGAAAACGTTGAACAAAATGAGAATGGAGGAATGGTAGAAGAAGATCACAGGACCATATTCAGGAAGGAGAGTGTTTTGCCTATGTGTCATAATATATCATTGGAGTGTTCATGCAGAATAATTCTGTGATACAATTTGCTCTCAGTGTCGACTACCATGACTGTTGTATGGAGAAGGGCATCACATGTACTGTAGAGCATAGCTAGTGCATGGAGAAGGGAACTCCCTGCCTTGTAGATAAGGATGGTTGTATAGAGAAGGAAAGTAAATTGGTAAGAATGACTATGGGCACCAGTCAGGAGGTGGTGTCTTAAGTAGGGAAGCTCCTTTCATAGAATTTATATCCCAGTGTTAGATAATTCAGTCGAGGAACAGTCGATGCATGTATGATTCATTTATAGAGCGAGTAAAACATTCCAAGATAATCAGATTTTAACACTCAAAGTAGAAGCATAAGAACAAATAAAATGCACACACATACACATATGCATACACACATTTACGTGAAATAGCAAGAAAAAATGATTAGCTAAAAAGTCTTTGCTAGCCATTATGAAAACAGCTCAGAGAGAGTAGCCTATGTATCTTGTTTAATCTATCTCATCCTATTATCTGCTATCTTTTTCTTTATAGCTTTCATCTTTACTTAAAACAATGCTATAGATTTTCAGTAATATATTGCCACTCTCTCCACATCACACATGAACGTACCTCAACAGAGTTGGGAACTCCTTGGACTACTTTATGATTGATGCTTAAGGGGGAGAGAGACAATATTTGGTAAATGAACAAATGAGTGGCAATTGGTACCTAAGTGTTTTCCTGGGAAAATAGGTTGTTTGTAGGGAACCTTGAAAAATCAGGAAAAAAAACAAGCAAATTAGCCTAGCTTAGGACTCACATTGGCATGTATTCAAAATCTACATACATCCATTTCTAGTATCTAATGCTTATCACTGTCATTCACATATGTGAGCTTGTTCTTCATGTGTCAAACAGTATAAATCTTACTAGTGATCTAATGGATGTAAACATTACATATACATACGTCTGTATGGCAAATAACTGTACTCCGATTCTTTTTGTTTTTCAAATCATTTTTGTTTTGATATAACGATTGGTTAAGTTTTGCTAAAATTCTCATCACTTTTTTCTAGAGTTCTTTTCTAGAATTTACATATCCTGAATTTGACATATCCTGAAAATTTGGTGTGACTCACTTGCACATGTGCATTTGCTCCCTCTTCTGCTGTCTTATTAAAATAAATAATTTCATCCCCTCTCCCTTTACTCTTCTTGAAATTTTGCTTCCTACCTGCTTCACCACACTGAGACAGTGAAAACTTGTTTAACTGCACTGCGTTGCCTAGCAATGTCATGCTTCCCCATGGTCTCACTCTGGGATACGGTAACTGGACTCCTGCTACTGAATCTTCCATCTCCACCTCTCTGTCTATCCAGTCTTTTAATAACCATTAGTGGAGACATTCTGCTTTTATTAGCTGAAGGTCTGATAGAGGAGTTGCTATTGTTACTCATTCTAATAGGATTAGGTTGAACAATTTCTCTCTCTTTTCTCTAAATCACTCAGGTTTTGTGTTTAAAAGGTCAATTACATTTATTTTAAATTGGTAAGACAAACATTTCCTGTGCATCCTGAAAATAAAATGACCCAAAGCACAGTCTCTTAGGAACATTAAAAAAAAAGGAAGAAGTATCTATCTGACATTGAAATGGTTCTCCTCCTAATCTTTGAATTGTATTGAAAATGATCTGATGCAGAATCAAGTGTTAGAAATGGAAGCTGACAGCACGAGTGGTGTGGATGAGGTGACCTGGTCCTGTTCTTGTATCCTTTACCATGAAATGATCAGCTTGGCCAGGCTCTACGTTTTTAACTACTAAACACAGAAAAAGTCACAGCCCACTCACAGTGTTACAACATGGAATACTGGAGGTGGTCCAGACCAAATAAATATAATTAGAAAGTGATATAATTTCATAGCACTTATCTGAAGATGACAAAACAATCTCAGAGCCAGTTGATGGTGGGCTTGTTTTATCGACATCTTCTGTGCAAGAATATTCAGATAATTAAAGAATCTGAATGTCTGTGAGACTCTTATCTCCAATTAACCACCAGAAGTGGTTGTGGCTCAAAGTAGTAGAGACAGTACAAAGCCCTGAGTTCAAGTACCATGATCACTATCACCAACAATAACAATAAAAAGTCCTCTAACATAACTGACTTTATGTTGGACAATATATTCATATTGCCTGTAACAGAGGCACTCCTGTTTCATCAAAGGATAGAAGGATATTCCTGGGAAAGAGTTAGGAAAAAAATAAAGAAAAATGGAAGGGGAGAGAAGACATAATCTGGCTATATTCACTATCCCTTTTCTGCCCCTACAGAAATCTGGTCCTTAATTAATTATTGTATTTTTTCTCACTTCCTCTGAGAGAAGACCAGCGTTTTGACAAGTTTTGCTATGAACAAGGAGATCTAAGTGAGATCCTAAATTAGTTAGAAAAGGTATATCCCTGATCATGAATACCTGACACCCTAAAATCAAACAAACTGGGAGTTCTTTTAAGGATGGTCTTGGGTCTTTCCTAGAAAGAGTCCATTGGAATGACATTATACTGCCTTCTTTTGATGACCATGAATTTTATCATTTTCATTGTTTTTTACTGCTACTGTAACTCTACTTTTAAGTCCCATATGTCTCTTCAGCTATTTGGATTTAGGTTCCTTGCCTCAGCCATTATGGATCAACTTCTCTGACCAGCAACGTGATGGGCTCCAGAACTTAAAGTTAGGCAAGCTGATGTTAAATAAGCCCAATTCAGACATGGGAGAAACAAGAGATTGAAGCAGTGTCTTTCTGTAGAATGACAGAAGATAGAGTTTTTATTTTTATTATGTTGTCACAGTAGGTAAGTGCCTGTGAATTCCACCTCATTTTCAGTTTGATTCTATCAATAATTCATAAAATTAGAGAGGTGATGTGTCATCTTCAAGATCTTCACATCCCAGCAACCACGCAATTCTGCCCATACTCCTCATCTGAGAATGGCAACAAAACCAACGCTGGATTTTGGAACTCTGCTCTCAGATGATAGAGATAACTTGGTGATGGGCACAACTGAAATGGACAATGACTGACAGTAGTTCAGAAGTGGACTTGTTGTGAGTCAGAGCATCAACACAAAATCACAGTGCCTTGTGTACAATAGATTATAGATGAGTACCTTGGTGTAGAACTAACAGCCCCAAATGGCTTTGTTATTATCCAGTGTGGCAACACATTGGGAGCATTTGCTCTGCTTTCTGTAACATAATGGTGTCATGGTGAGTTTCCCAGGATTTTATTGGCACTGATGTAAAATAGCTGCTTCTCCTCCCCCTCCCCTCCTCTCTCTCCCCAACACTATAATTTTCTATGTTCTGATCCTGCAATCATAGCACTATTTGGGTTAACTCAATTGCTTTGTCGCTTTGGTAAAAAAAAATCATACAATTTTAATAATTGAGTGACTAAGACCCAAAGTGTCTAATACAGGAAGCTCATAATATTTTGTAATATGATTTTGAAAAGATAATAGAGGGTAGAGAAATGAGTATGATAAGGAAATGACAATTCTTTCTTAAAGTGCTGCTATTAAGCAAGCATGACAAGCCTAGCTGGCAACCTATAATATTTAGGAAAAAAACCACCCCTCCCCCCCCCAAAAAAAACAGGTCCTTTCTAAGCTGCTCCAAGGCCAGCTTGTATGCAGAGGGTAATGTGGTTTATTTTTTTTTCTTGCTTCCTGTTGCCTTGTTCCTAAGGATCCAGTTACCACTCACCCATTCCTTCCTCTTCCTCAATAGTGGGTGGGGCTAAAGGGCAGGAGAACCAGTTATTTATTTATTTGTATTTGTTACTGATTGACTAGTTATACAAAAGGATATAATTGTAACAAATCCATCTGTGTGTCATTTCACAACCCAGGCTTTCTCTTTTCTCCTCTATTAAAGATATAAAGAAAAAGATTTGAAATCTATTGGTTTAGTTGTTATGTTTTAAATGTTTTAAAATGTTTTAAAATGGTATTGCTAAGAGTTTCTTCCTATTAGGGCTACATAAATTTCCCATTCAATAGCACTCCCTAAAATTCTGTGATTTGAACACTGCTCCACAGGTAAGGGTTGGCAGACCATATTCACATCAAAAAGACATTTCTCTCATGATTTTTTTTTCTTGGCAAAAGTTTTGCTTGTTTGGTAAGTTAGAGGGAAATCTTACGATTAGAACTGATTTCCCCAATGATCCACCATAATTGTAATTAAAAAAATAATACCCCTCAGATTGAAGAGCCAGTTCTAAAAATTACAGTATCTCAGGCATTTTCTTTTCTTTTAATATTGGTTTCTTCTCCATGGAGGTTTATATGAAATGTTTCTACTTTTGCTTGATCACTCAGAGATTCTGAAAGATTGATTTTTTAGCTATCTTTTCTCAAAGCAATGTGCACTGTAGGGTCTTCTTTCTCAAGTAGCTAAAAGAGTAAAAATGGTATCAGGTTCTGTAGCCTAAAGTCTCATCTCTGCTATTTTCAGAAAAGACCTTGGAAGCTCCAACAGGCCAATTGATTTTCTAATGGCCTTTGTTATTCTTTCCTTTTACGTGTCAAAATTAAAATATGCCTAAACCACTGGAGGAAATTTGAAAAGTTCTGAGGTGGTCTCAATTTTGATATGGAGTTGTCATGTTAAAGTTTATCTCAGGTCATCACTCACCAGGTAGACAACAGGATTAATCTGATGTCAAAACCAATTTTCAGTTTGTCTAGTATTTCTGGGGTATTCACAGGTTATTTTGACATTGTATGGATGACTTGGATGAACCCTCCTTGGAAATAAGAGCTCACTGTAAAATTAGAGAAAACAGCCGGGTTTTATTCTTGATCCTAGGATCAAACTCAAAAAGTAACCTTAAGGCAATCTCAGCCCTTCAGGGGCTCAGTAGCTCTCCTAGGGAAAAATCGCTTTAGATGTAGAGGTTGCTTTAGAGAACGAAGGGTGTTAATAGAAGAATTGCCTTTCTTACTTCAATGCTATAGACAGTGAGTGGCCAATTTACTCAGACCTGAGGGCTGAGAGCTTAGAGAGGTGGCTTTCAATGCCCAGCTAAGCTCAAAGACCTGAGAGTAGATCAGAAACTAGATGCTCATTGCTGTCACTGTCTAAATTGTATAGATGCTCTTGCCAGACATTTAGGCACACAGTAGGGGAGAAGAAAATTTCTATTCTTTTGCAAGCTCCAGTCAGGCTTTCTTTTCTCTTACCCTTTTCATTCAACTGATTCTCACTTAAACTGTCAGATAAGCCTACCATGTTTTCAAACAGTTGTTCTTTTCTGAACCTCTGAAATATTACCTTGATATTATACTCCCCATATGCACATGACTAGTTACTTTTTATGGTGATAGGAATCAAGTTATTTCCTCTATTTAGAACACATCACCATTTCTACCTGTCTACATATTGTTATTATAAAATTTCGGAAGGCTATTATCTCTTCCCTTAGAAGTCTAAATCCATATTCTATGGAAGACCTGACCTTTAACTTCTTTGATAAAGGACATATAAAAGTTTTTTAGGAAACAAGGATACAGGTTGACCCATTGTAACAATGAGACGTACAAGACACTAGGTTGAATACAAACTTTACAACTTCGGGGGAGGAGAGGAGTTGGGGAGGAGGGGATAGAAGGGATAAGATAGTAGGGGAAAAACAAAGGAGGGGTAACAATGCTCTATAAGAAATGTGCCTTACTCATGTAACTATAACTCCTCTGTACAGTATCTTTACAATAAAAAAAAGTTGTTTAGGCCACTTCTGGGCAGCAACTTTAAGAGTTATTGCATGATTTTGGCATTCTTTTTGCCTTTTCCATCAGATGTGTGTTTCATATAGGACATCTTCTGTCCATTTACTTGCAAAATTAAAAAAAAATATGCACTTGAGCCACAATGTGTCCAAAATAACAACAAGCAAAAATAAGTTGTTGGGGTTATTTGTCATCACAGCATTGTCTGGCATAAGCTGACTAATACACTATTTATATATTTCTGAACCAATTCCATACCATTTCTTCCATGAATACTCTTGGTTCTGAAATATAGCCCTAGAATTGAATCCTAAATTTGACACTAAAATGTCACTTTAATATGACATTGTAAAGTCATTAATTGTTCTAAGTTTTGCTTTGTTTGTTTATTTATTTAAAAATTTTAGCAGTTACTAAATTTTTTAAATTTAAATTTTATTGTGAAGGTGACATACAGAGGGGTTACAGTTATATAAGTAAGGTAATGAGTTCTTTTCTTTTTGAACAGTGTTACCCCCTCCTTCATTTTCTCCCACTTCCCCTCCCCCCAAACCCTCTCCTACTCCTAGATTTCCAAACTCATAACTCTACCATTTGAGCCATGTTTTTAGCCCTTTTTTGTTTTAGATTACTTTTCAGATAGTCTTGTGCTTTTACGTGAAGCTGAGTCAAATGGGGGTCCAAATTTGGTATTTCAAGCAGTTCGGATTACAGGGGTATATCATCATGACCAGTTAGCTTTAGTTACTTATTATCAAATGAGAACCATCCAATGCCTGTAATTCCTGTAATTCACATAATTCCTGTGAAGCTTTTAGTATTTTTAGTAATTAGCTAAGGTTATTAATCTTTATATGTGTTCTATTTCTCATTCTTTATTAGTGGCCTATTGTCTTGCATTCAATTAATGAGAGAAGAATTATTTATTTATTTATTCATTTATTGGTCGTGGGGCCTGAACTCTGGGCCTGGGCGCTGTTCCTCAGCTCTCAGCTCAAGGCTAGCACTCCACCACTTGAGCCACAAGCCATTTCCGGCTTTTTCTGCTTATGTGGTGCTAAGGAATCAAACCCCGGTCCTCATGCATGCAAGGTAAGCACTCTACCACTGAGCCACCTTATTGTTATGCATCCTTAATATTGTTATGTTATCCTTAATAATGTTATGCATCTTAATATTTCAGACTGCAAGACATCATAGATTTGTATGAAGGTTTGCTCCATCTTTTGTTTTGGACCAGAGAGCTTTAGAAGAGAAAAACATAGTCTTACTTTTCAAGCCACCTTGATTTTTTTGAGGAGCAAATGAAGTCAGAAGAGGATTTCCTAGTATCCTGTTTGGCAGAGAATATTTAAAGTTGTCTTTTAGGTTGAATGAGGCATAATCTTATATGTTTTTGCTCATGTGTCTTCTGTTATTCTTACCTAGAAAACACTATGTGAATGGGCTTAATAATAGAGCTGATATTCTTGTTATTATCTAAAAGAAGGATAATTATAAAGTAATAAAATGTAAAGATGTATTTTATTGCTCCCTGGATCCTTTTATAAAGCTCTCTCATTTAATATAAGGAATATTCATGCTACATTTTTATACTTAACCTTTAGGGTAATTTCCTTTATCTTTTCAAAATTAATCCTGGTTATTTTATGGTATTTCAAAGCCTTCTCTTTCTAATAGTTGCTCACCCATCTGTATATTTGTATGTCATCCTGTAATTCTCGTTTCCAAGCACAGAAAAATTTTGTCTCCAACGCTACCAACTGTAGAACAGATAAGAGAAATCAGCTTCAGAGTGATTTTTTTCCCAAGCACTACAGTGCATGACACAATTCAGAGGCTAACAAGAAATATGAAAGAGATTTTTAATTAAGAATGTAGTCACCTAGGTCCAAATCAGTGCTGTTTCCTCCACTATGTTCTTTGAGACTGCTTCTGTGTGCCTCAGAGAACTGAGTTAGGAAGATGAAAATTAATCCATTATTTGTTTGTTGATTCTCTGAGTGTAGTTTTGCCCAAGTGGCAAGCCTTCTTCCTGTAACAAATCTGTCAAGTAGTATGCACAAAACCAAGCGTGATTTGCTGTTTCATAGGATATAAGTGTAGTAAGTCTAGTTAATTAATGGAATGGCTCCTAATATCTAATAGGATAGCTCATGTCAGATACCAGGGATTATTGTTATGTTTAAGGTATTTGACAGTGAGAAGACAGGAAATCAGATTGCTCAACAACTTGGTAAGTGCAGCAAAGATATGGGAATATGTTAGCAGTAAAGAAAATATGTCAGGTGGCTCTGTATTAGAGTTCTGTTTCAGATGGGTCAGAAAAGACTAGTTATTTGCAGGGCAACGGACCATTGTAGAAAGATGAAAGAGCAAAAGGGATCAAACAGTAAGCTGCTTTGGGAAACTAGGTTACTTAGAACTAGTTTCTAGAGGGGATTGTACTGGGAGAGAACTGGAGAAGGCTTTCCATAGATGGACTGAAATGAATGCAATTTGTGATTTTTCAAGGCAATTTTGATTAATTGTAAGATTTGGATAGAAGAAGAAGGATACATTGTTCTAGAAAGAAAGTCAGGAGGAACCGAGGGACCAACTGGGCTGAAAGATAAAGGTACAAATGTCTTGGATTTTCCTGGTTTTCCTCAAATTCACCTGGCCTATCTTGGCTTCTGTGATTAATGCATGAAGATTTGAAAACTCCTTAAAGACAGACCCAGTGATTTATACATGATTCATTTCTATTGATGTCCAGATTCTCCCATTCATTAGACTCATGCTCAATGAATGCTTGGCAAAGTAACAAATAAAGACAACCTTTCAAACTATTATTTTTCAGTCTTATTTAAATAAGTGATTACATTTATTTGAATCAATGAATATTCCTATTAGTCAGTTTTGTTAGTTTTGTCCCTCATTCTTTGATTCAAACTTATAATAACTTTTAACTTCTTTCAGTTACATGTCAGGCTCTGTCCTAAGTGTGGTATATGCATCTTCTCATATAAGAAAGCTGGTAGTGTGGGGGTAATCTCCTAGTAGCCATCTAATTGAGGTAGTAAGATAAGGCATCTAATGAATGTCATGTAACTTTCCTAACTGTGGGGAGAGACATAACCCAGACAATTTTGGTTTCCAGCCTGGCATGTAACTACCATACTCTATTAGTTCCTAATGATCCCCAACCTATTTACTGATAAAACCCATGATACAACTATTGATATAGTTTGCCTTGTAACATCTCTGTTCTTTCTGTGGCTGTTGATAATGTGTTGCTCCACTTCAGAAAGGAGATTATAGAATGTTCTGGGGACCTCTTAGGGAATCATGTGAACTACTAGTGTGACCTTTGCTCCAATACTTAAATTCATTGCTAGTTTTCTGTGACTATTTGTAAATAGGAATGAAAACTTAGATATTGCAGGATGTATCTGAAGAAATGACAAATTTAGGTAAAATGTTCTGGCATATAGAGGGTTCTCAATAAACATAACCCTTAGAAATAGTTGTTCTTGTAAATTAATGGCACCTGCTTCTCTTTCATCCTAAGCTTGGCTACGTTTGAGAACAGATTAGGAACTAAATAAAGACGGGCTGACTGGTTGAATGATATTTTTTGCCTTGCTTGGGGGAAGACTTCCCAGAACAATATGTTGCTATTAGTCATTTTTCTCTAATTTGTACACAGTCTCTTCAATAAAGATTTGCACTTGCATAGCACTTTCTATTAACCCAAGTAAGTTTCACAGTTTTAGCAAGGATTGTACCTGCATTAAGGGAAAATTATGTTTTTCATCATAGACTTTTCAAGGTAACATATGCTAGCATTGTAACATAATGTTCATATACTACAGTGGCTCATTATCTTTAGGCAGAGGGCTATGGTTGGGAAGTCCAGTAATTTTTCTTCCTTATGACAATTTCCAACTGAAGTCCACTGCCAAAATCAATGGCCCTTGATTTTGTGGAAATTATTTGGATAAGGTTTTTGCACAGACTTGTTACTCATCTGCCTAAAATATTGGCTGGGTATGGGTGACTCACACATGTCATTCTAGCTACTCAGGAGTCTGAGGGCTGAGATCTCAGTTTGAAGTCAGATCAGCCAATAAAGACTCTTACCTCCACTTAACCAGCAAAAGCTAGAAATGGAGGTGTGGCCTACTTGGCCAAGTACCAGCCTTGAGCCAAAAAAATTAAGCAAAACTGTCAGGCCTTGAGTTCAAACCCCAGTGCCAGCACAATCACATGCATGTGTGCACATGCACGCAAACACACACACACACACACACACACACACACACACACACACACACATACACACTCAGGATGATAGGGGAAAAAAGAACATAAGTTAGATCTCCAGTGAACATTTAAACCAAGTCACACTATTGACCTGAGTCAAAGGCTTACTATATCATGTCAGAAGAGAAACCACTGCTATTTGGTAATATAATAAGTTCTATTGCTTGCCAGTATTCCATTTCACAACCTAAATGCACACTTTTTTTTGTTTCAAAGAGTAAAGGAATCTATTTTATATTGTGAGCATTTTTTAAAATCAAGAAACAGATAATGGAGCAGACACTAATTCCATGTGGCAAATTCTACTCAAAGTGTACTTTTTCTCCTCTTGTAGACAATCTGTTATTTGTGATTAATATTCTTTTTAAAAATTGGGTAAAGACCTCCTGGCCTTTTGGCTTTAAAAACAGAAAAAATGCTGTATTACTTGATACTGTAAGAGGCCACCATATGAGGAGCAGGTTATTATTATTATTATTTGGTTTGCCATGGGGCTTGAACTCTGGACTTGGGCACTGTCCCTGCGCTCTTCAGCTCAAGGTGAGCGCTCTACTGCTTGAGCCACAGCGCCACTTCCCGTTTTCTAGTGGTTTATTGCAGATAAAAGTCTCACTGAGTTTCCTGCCTGGGATGGCTTTGAACCAGGATCCTCAGATCTCAGCCTCCTGAGTAGCTAAGATTATAGGCATGAGCCACCAGCGCCCGACTGAAGAGCAGATTATTCTAAATCTGTCTTTCTAACTTTCCTCATTATTTTTTTCTCCCCTACTGTCTTACAACATAAGTGGTTTGTCTGAGGTTTTCTTTGGAGCAGTATTTGTGAATCTTTGCTGGATACTCTCCTTTGAGCTTCGTTTTTCAAAATATGTAATAAGAGGGTTAGATTAGAAGTACTATTTCTGAGATGTGTTTTTTTAACAGCTCTAAATTTGATACATTTTGTCACAGAGCATTAGGTTGCTAATTCAATTTTGTTCCATAAGTATTGTTGATACTGAAGCGAGCCTAGAAGTGCATTGAGTTTCTGTGGGCACAAGAACAGTGTAGGTGATCGCAAGAGTTCCCTCGTACTGCTATAAGTTACTACCGACTAAGAAGACTGGAACAATGCATATGTGTTACCTCACAGTTATCTAGTTAGCAATCCTTTATGAGTTTTGCCCTGGGATAAAATTGATCTCAGCAGGGCTGTGTACTTTCTGGAAGATCTAGGGGGGAAATTCATTTCGTGGCTTTTTCTAGCTATTAGACATTTTCTTCGTCTTTGGCTCATGTCCCTCTTTCTCATCCTCAGAGCCAGTGACATCACATTTCTCTGTGACAGTCCCAGTTTCCTCCGGGTTGTTCTTCTTTTCTGCCTTCCTCTTCTATTTTAAAAGACTCTTCTGATTACATGGAACAGCCTAGACAATCCAGAATAATCTTATTTTATGGTTGACTGTTTAAGCAGCCATAATTCCATCTGCAACTTTAATTCCACTTTTCTGTGTAATCTTACATTTACAGGGATTAGGACATAAACATCTTGGAGGAATGACATTACTCTCCCTATGACACTTACGTAGTAAGCCAGCCTTATTGACAGATTGATTACACATGGTTTTGACCAAGTGTGGTCAAAAGAAAGTTATGAATTTTTAAAATGCAAACAAAATTTCAGAAACAAAACAAATTCTCACGCATGTGTTGTGCAGCTTAGTTAATGGGGAGAAGCTGCCAGTGAGTCCAGTAGCGTTGTCAGTTGTATGTAAATACGTGTGTGGTCTACGGAGTGTTCTTCTGCCCTTAAGTTTGTGGAAACTTTTCATCTCCCAAAGCAAACAGGGCTCACAAAGCAAGGTAAAAGTCATTGTAATCCTCTCCATCCCAAATAAGCACATTATGTGCCTGCTTACGTAATAAAGTAAAACTTGTAGATTTGTTGAAAAGGTGGCATGTCTTTAGTTGGTCATTATTATGGGAAAAATGAATCAAGTACTTCAGGTAAAGTAGTGAACACTGCACAACTACCCTTTGTTTTCTCCTTAGTGGTGCTCTCCTTGGAATGATATACTTGCAGATACTAAGAATCTCCTTATGTGCATTAATCTTAATAGCTGTTTGAGAGCAATACTGTATGTGGGGTACCCTGTTAAGCACTGGAGATGTGTTAGAGGCTAAGAGAATAGATTTGGTTTCTGACATCTTGGAATTTATAGCAAGGTGATGTAGACAGATTGGCTACTCATAATATGAGTTTTAAACTGCAATGGTTGTAAGGAAGATGTGAGATTATTCAAAGCTATATAAAAGATAGAAGGTTCTTTGACCTAGGAAAGGAAGCCAGAAAAGCCTTCTTAAAAAGTACAGATCACTGAGTTGATATATAGTCACAGCTGGAATTTACTAAGCAGTGAAGGGAGAAGAGAAAGCCCCAGGCAATAAGGAAGAACACATGCATAGGCTTGGAATATGAATGAATGTGGGCATTTTCAAAGTACAAAATGAAGCCTCTGTGGTGGGATATGACTTACAAGATGGAACCACAAAAAAGTGGGAGGGGCAGATGATGCTACCCCTGTGTTAGTTATGCTAACAATATTTGAAAGCCAGGTCATAATTTAAGTGCTACAGTGAGTAGAGCTAAGATTTTAGAAGTTGATTTTGAGCATAGAACCATTCCCTGTCTTCAAGAATGAATCTATTCCATACTAATTATAAATATGCATGTGATAAATAACATGAGAGTTAAGTAGCCAAATGAGATAAAAGCTTTTGATTTCAAGGATGTTAATCAAATAGAATAAGAAGGTTTGCTGGAAGAAATCAAATGGGTGATGGCCATGAATATGTTTCTATGTTAATATTCTACTAAGGACACTACATTAACCATCTACTGTTTTATAGCATATAACCATACACCTAGCAGCTTAATTGCTTATTGTCTCACAGTTCTTTCAGTCAGAAGTTGGTTGTACTGTCTTGGCTCTCTGATAATGGTCTTAAAGGCTGAAGTTCAGGTATCAATTCAAGAGCTGTTTTCCTTTCTGGAGGTTCCGTGGAATGACACTGCTGTCAGATTCATTAAGGTTGTTGTCAGAATTCAGCTGCTTGTGGTTGTAGGTCTTAGCTCCTTGTTTCCTTGACATGTGGCCTTCTTTATCTTCAAGCCACTGAGAAAATACAACAAAAATCCCTTGTCCTTGGACATTAAATCTCTGTCTCCTCCTTTTACTTTTTCTCTTCTCTTTTTAGGTGTTTCTGGAATTATTCTGGGACCATACATAATCCAAACTAATAGTTTTGTTTTTCCTTAGCCACATAGTCCCAATCCTATCTTCAAAGTTGCTTTTGCTACTTAAAGTAATAGTATGTACAAAATGCCAGACTTAAAGTGTGGTGTATTATTGTACTCTTGAGTGTCTTCTTTCTTCCTGCCACAGATAGAGAACTACGCACTGAGAAATTTCAAGGATCTGTCTTTACAAATCTTATATAGTAGCTGAAGTTATAATTTTAGAAATAAATCTGAGGACTGGGGATATGGATCAAGTGGTAAGGTGTCTACCTACTATGCATAAAACCTTGAGTTCAAATCCAGTACAGAAAAATAAAAACCTGTGTTGTTTGTTTTGTTATTTGTGGTGGTGATAGTGGGGAAAGTCCTGATCTGTGTGTGTGTGTGTGTGTGTGTGTGTGTGTGTGTGTGTGTCCCTGTGTTGGTATCATCAGCTATATTTAACTTAGTAATGTACACTTGTTTAAACAAATTTGAGGCATTCTGACATAAGACTATTTTTTTTTTTGGTCGGTCATGGGGCTTGAACTCTGGGCCTGGGCGCTGTCCTTCAGCTCTTCAGCTCAAGACGAGCGCTCTACCACTTGAGCTACAGCGCCACTTCCAGTTTTCTGGTGGTTTATTGGAGATAGGAGTCTCACGGTCTTTCCTGCCCGGGCTGGCTTTGAACCGAGATCCTCAGATCTCAGCCTCCTGAGTAGCTAGGATTACAGGCGTGAGCCACCAGCGCCCGGCTCATAAGACTAGTTTTTCATTAGTAGGATTTTCTAAAAAAAAATTGTGTTTTTCTCTTGACGCATGTTCCATAGGACATTACTCTCATGCATATTTGTTATTGTAAAGGTGATATACACAGGGGTTTCAGTTAGATAAACAGATTATTTATTTTTGAACAATGTCACCCCTTCTTTTGCTCTCTCCCAATCCTGTCCCTTACTCAAAGTTGTATAGTTCACTTTCAACATAGTGTCTAGAGTACCACTGCTACATTTGTTTACCCTTTGTCCTACCTTTGTCCTCTATTACCCTCCCAAAGACAGACAAATGAACCAACAAGACAAAAGGAAAGTAAAACAAAAACGTCAACAAAGAAAACAACCACCTTTTGCTTCCATTTCCTGGAGTTAATTTTGCTAAATATTATTTATATGATCAGATGCACATAGGTGCACACACATCTTTGTGTTCCTCTCCTAAGAATATCCTCCTTTGGACTCCCTCTGAGTGAATGCCTAGAGAACTGTATAATGTATCATGGGACATGATACATTATTTTAACCATTAATTGTGTTTACTTGTAGATTTATAGGCACATTCTAGCTACCACAAATGAGGGAAACCATGAAACCTGTTTCTCTGGGTCTGGCATACTTCACTTAATATTTATTTCAAGTCCTTCCATTTCCTTAAAAGGAGTTAAAATAATCATTCTTTCTGATAGATGAGTAGAATTGTATTCTGCATATAGCATCATTTTTTAAATCTATTCATCTACTAAGGGGATCTGGATGGATTCCATATCTTTCGATTGTCTTCATAATTAAGTCTTTTGCTCCTATTCTTTTCTAACTCAGGATGCTAGGTACCTTAGGACATGGTCCTCTGTTCTCCTTCTTTGTCCATATTAGTTCTAGGTGATTTTATTTAGGCCCTTGGCTATAAATACCATCTTTATGGTAATGATAATTACTCCTGTATTTACAAATATTTCCATATTTTTTAATCCTGACTTTTCTCCTTATCTTCTGTCTATTCTGTTTAGTGCTTATTGGATATCTTCATGTCCAATTCCAATAGCCAACTCCTAATGAACTTTTCTTTTCCTCTTCATCAGTATCTTAGTAAATGGCTATGTCATTCTTGTAGTTTCTCTTCCTTCTTGGTAAATGACCACTCTACCCTTTCAGCTCCTCATGCCCATTCCTTGGTCTTATCCATAATGTTTTCTACTCCTCCATGCTTTTCATCTCATCTATTAACAAATCATGTTGGCTATGCTTTTCAAATGTGACCTGGAGCTCCTCATCTCAAGCTACTCCCATTTGTACCAATAACACACAAGCTCTCCCACGGACTATGTATTAAACCCCCTGTCTTCTCTTCTGCTCTCATTTTGTCAATCATCTACAGAGTTGTCAGAGGATGTTTAACATGTAAAATTCAAGTCAGATCATTCTGATAATCTCTTAACTATTCCAGAGACATTCCATCTTACTCCATATAGTTCCCAACATTTTTTGGCCCTTCAATCTGACCTATACTCAAGTCTCTGACCTATCTCCAGTTTTTCTTCTCCAGTTACATCAACCAGCCTGCTGAATCCCTGAACTAAGCACTCTACGATCCCCTACTGCCCAGGTGTTTAACCACATCACTTCATCATGTTGACTACTCAAATATTAAATATGGATTTTTATTATAATCTTATTTTTATCTTATTTATCCCTAATGCTTAATATCTGTCACTTTCTTCTCTATCTCCTGGTTGTACCAATGCTACCACCTGCCTGCCTAGCTAAGCCACCCAGATCTCTCTGCCTTTTTCCTTTATGTCTTTTACATGCTCTAGAGTGCAGATCCTCAGCTTTTGCCTGATTTCTATACTGACTATCTGAGGAGAATTCAGTCTCCACTTGGCTTTCTTCTCACCTCCAGACTGCAGTGAAAGCAATGCTTCTCACAATGGAAATCTGATCAGGTTCCTTTCTTCTCAGCTCCTAACTTGAAACCTTTCATAGATTTCTCTTTGATCACAGACACAGAATACACAAGTCCTTACACTGTAGTGCCTTACTTAACTCTCTTGTCTCATCATGCATTCTTTTCCCACCATTCTCTGTTTTCTAAATCTTTCCTGGAATTCTTCAAACACACCATGCCCCATACTGCCTCAGAGGTTTTGTGTTTCCTTTGATCAGATGGCTTCCTTCCACCCACCCCACCTTTATTTCATGACTTTTCAAGATTCGGCTTTCCTTTACCTCATTGCCTATTTGTGATTCTTTTAAAATGTGTTTTCTGAGAGCCTTGCTATCCCTTCAGAGTTCCATTATTATTTTGCAATTTTATGTTATTATTATATTGGATTAATTCCCCCAATGGCCTATGTGCTCCTGAAAGTGAAATGTCTTTCATTGCTGATGTCTGTAAGTGCTTAACACCAGCTCTGTTACATGGTATGTATTCAATTCATATTTAGTGGTTAAGACCTGACTCAAGTAATAAGGTGACTGCCAACAAGTATAGAACATCTGATAGCAAGTACAAGTCCTGGTCTCCAATAGAAAAAAAGTCAGTTAATATTTTCAGAACACATAATTAAATAAGACCTTACCAAAATCTACCATATAATAAATTCTCAATCATAGTAGTCACACTTATTATGTTTGTCTGCTTTGTGAAATCATCTTAAGATACTACTGAAAGATGCAAGTTTGAATGCAACTTTGTCTCAATAGACCCCATCATTTTGATTTAATTATAAAATAATGAATGCCAAGGAGAATGATTTATATTCCTATACAGTACATTTTTAAAAGTGGAGTTTCCTGTGATTTCTTTTCTTTTCTTTTTTTCCATTTCATTGAAGTTACAGAGCCCTGCATGAGCAAGGTAATGAGTTAATTTCCTATTGAGCATTGTTATATCCTCCTTTATATACCTCCTACCATCCCTTTCCTCCCCACCTTCTAACTCCTCCCTCCCCTCTCCACCCTCCCCGGAAAGCTGTAAAGTTCATTCTCAACATTCTGTATTCTACATCTCATTGTTACAATGGGTCATCCTGTATCCTTATTTCAGCATTTTGTTATTTCCCTTCCCCTCCCCAAATTAGAAAAATGTATATACCAGATGCAGGGCACCAGAATTAAATACAGTGACAACAGGGGTTGTACCATGGAGGAAGAACATACAAAAGAAACAAAAAGAATCGCATCTTATCTTATAAGTACATTAAGAAGAATAGTAACAAAGATAAAATCTCTTGTGTCCCTATCTTGAGGTTCATTTTGCTTAGCATCAGGTGATAGGGTCATATGTACATAGCTTTTGACCTTTTCTGCTTGTTCTGGACATATACTAGTTATTGCAGATTAGGGAAGCCATGAGGCCTATGTTTCTTTGGTCCTGGCTTACTTCACTTAATATGATTTTTTCCAAGTCTTTCAATTTCCTAACAAATAGAGTGGTATCCTTCTTTCTGATGGAGGCATAGAATTTCATTGTATATATATATATATATATATACCGCAAACCACTCCCAGTTTATAAAGATAAAACTATCATCAACATAAAGAATGGTGCCTGGTTTCCTTTGGTAAGTGGGCAAGAAGCCCTTTCTTTTAACAATGGAGTTCATGTTCATGAAACATAAATAAAAATGGAAGTTATGATCCAACTCTCTCTTTCAGTGAGTGTAATTACAATTTCATTTGCTGAAAGATTGTCTCTACTGACTCTAATTTTTAAGGTCTGTTTTCCTGGATTTATTCCCTACTATTTCCTTTTTTGGTTACTAAGTTCTATTCAAATAAAATTGCTTGATGTTTTCTATTGGTACCCCAGAATTTTATCTTGTCTGGTTTTTTTTTTTTTTACTAAAATCTTCTTTTCTGCCTAGAAAGCCCTCTGTTTATATCTGTCAGTGTAATCCTACCTGCACGTCAAGTTCACTCAAGGCAATCTCCTTGCTAATCTCCCACTGGGAAAGGAATCCTAACCTTTTAGATGTTCCCTCTTCAAAAAACTGTTTTGCAATGGAATTTATCATTTTATCTTTTGAAACCTTGCAATGAATGCATTTCTTATGTCTTCTGTTAGATCTTATTCATGCCCAAAGAAAGGTCATACTTCATTACTTTACATAAGTAATTTTAAATTAATTAATTAATAATTCAGTATTCAAATGAGGTTAGGGCTGTTCAGACCTTAACAGAATACTGTTGGCCTAATTTATATGATATTATATATGTTCATAAACCCAGGTTTATGTATATAACATGAAAAAGAAAGATAAATAAATCTCACGGAAAAAATCCCTTATATTATTGCAAACCATTTTATTAAACTATTAAATTAATTAAAGCTAGAAATGATTTTGTATCACAGTTGAGTGTTTGTTTTGCTTGTTCCTTAGATGACATGTTAGAGAAAGAGCAGCAATACATGTTACTAAGTACAAGCAATAAGATAAACACTAATAATGTTAAATTGATGATAAAATTCAATACATAAGTCCACTCATTCACTTCACCCATGGACTTAACCAGTGTGCATAAATGATGGCTACCATAACTGAAAATGGTATATGGATCAGGTTTGCAAATGCCAGGATCATATAATTCTATTCCTGCATTCTAAGGAGAGAACAGGCATCATTAATAAACATGACACCAGCATATGTGATTTTAGAACTTTTCCCAACCAAATATTACAGACCATAACCTTTGATCTGAAGCCACACTTTGGAAAATCTATGTGCTATAATTCAAATTTAAGCAACATTAAATAATAGGAAGACTTCCGTAAGGCCTACTGTTTTGGTTTGGTTTGGTTTAGCTCATGTGTTTGTCTTAGTTTCAGGTGGCTAATAACACTTTAAGGTGTGTGAAACTTCTGGAACTCAGGTGGCAGACATGTACGTGTTATGATGGAGTTGTACAGATTTATAAAAATAATTTCTCCAGTGATCACAAATATTTGGGCTTCAGTGTTCCTTTATAAAAAGCCAGAATGTAGGGAAAAAATGTCCCTCAGCCAGTGCTCATTATTGGATGTGATAGATACAAAAACCTCCTAAGCAATTAAATGCAATATACTTTATTTTTTCCTAAAAATGATCAGTTGCTTTGAAAATACTTGGTCTTTATAAATGTTATTTTTTTATTTTTTTTTTATTTATACCGGTTTTGGGGCCTGAACTCTGGGCCTGGGCACTGTCCCTCAGCTCTTCAGCTCAAGGCTAGCGCTCTACCACTTGAGTCACAGCGCCACTTCCGGGTTTTTTCTTTTTGCTTATGCGGTGCTGAGGAATCGAACCCAGGGCCTCTGGCATGCAAGGTGAGCACTCTACCACTGAGCCACCTTCCTAGCCCCGGTCTTTATAAATGTGTATGGTGACTTCATATGACTTCTACTATTTTCCCAGGAAATTGTTTCTGAATTTGGGTACTATAACTAAGGGCAGGATAGAGACCTTTCTTCAGCTGCAGGTACCTACTGCCGTGTAGCTCCAGTATGCTGGTTCTCATCTGGGAGCAATTTTGCCCCCAAACTCCATCCCAAGAGGGACATTTATTAATATCTGAAACTGTTTTTGCTTGTCACAACTGGGAAATACTAGTGAACTGGGATGAGGAATATCCTATATGCTCAAGATCACCACTACAACAAAGCATCATCTGACCCCAAATGTCAATAATGCCATTTTGAGAAACTTTAGAGGGAATCTCTCTGGAAGAGTAGCTCTCTGGGTCTAGGGAATTGCTTTACTTAGCATCCATTGTACAGTGCCTGAGTGATTATACTCCTTACATGACTGAATTTGGGAGAGTGGAGTAATTTTTACTTTATCTTTAGTTAATATTTCATTAGCCTCTCTCTTCTCTCCTCTCCTCTCCTCTCCTCTTCTTCTCTCTACCCCACCCCCTCTCCTTCCCCCCATTTTGGAGCTTGAGCTCAGGGCCTAGATGCTGTCCGTGAACTTTTATATTCAAGGCTGGCTCTCTACCACATGAGTCACAGATCCACTTTTGGCTTTTTTTGGTGGTTAATTGGGAATTTGGAGCTAAGTCTCATGGACTTTCTTGCCTGACCTGGCTTTGAATGATGATCCGAAAATCTCATCCTCCTAAGTAGCTAGGATTACAAGCATGAGCCATGAGCCCAGCCGCTCTTAGCCTGTTTTTCTTTTTTTCCAGTAAGCAAGATCACATTTAAATACTTGGTAGTCCTAGAATATTTATTATAAGCATTTTTGCTTTGGCCCCAGATATCACTCTATAATGTGAAAAAGTAAATCATGGGGATTAGTTCATGGAGGATGCATGACACTGTTACTGCTTTCTTTTGAGACTAGGCAGAGCTCTCAAAATTTCAGATTATAACAGCAAACTAATTTAAAGATATGTTTTTCTCATTTTGTCCAATGTTCTTTAGCAGTAAGTCAGTAATTATAATAAAAATAGGATTGACCTTCCCAGAGCAATAGGCAAAGGAATGAATCTTGACAAAGTGATTTCAAATCTTTTATTCTCTGAAATGTGTGAAACTAGTTAAAAACTGTTTAGCACACAAAGTTAAAGATACTGTCCAAAGCCTTCCAGGAATTCACACCCATAATATAGATCTACATATTCCCAAGGCCCTGCTGTCTTTGGGTGAATTTTGGATTGAAGCTTTCTAAGCCTGAGCTGGGTGTGGCCTGCCAGGATTCTACTGAAGGATTTCTCTTGATTGTGCTCCTGGAACCTCTGGCAACCACTGGATCCAGAAAGTCAATGATAAAAGCAGAAATCAACACCATGTATTGAGGGGGAAAATGAACATTTGTCAAGAGAACCATATGGTGACAGTTTATTTTCCCCTCCACTAATCTTTAAAGTCTTTATGAATTAGAATTATGATTTTATTCATTTTCTTTAAAAAATTTTTTTACTGTGAGAATACCGTATAGAGGAGTTACAATTACATGGGCAAGATAATGAGTACATTTCTTATCTAACATTGTTGCCTCCTCTTTGTTTCCCCTTCCCATCCCTTCCCATATTTCCCCCTTTCACCCACTTGATCCTCCCCCAACCCCCCACCAAAGTTGTAAAGTTCATTTTTTGACATAAGGTCTTGTACATCTCATTGTTGCAATGGATCCACCTATATCCCTAATTAAATGATTTGTTTTTTCCCTTCCTCTCCACAAATTATACCAACATCAAATACAGTGAAATCAAGGGTTATACCGTGGGGGAGGGACATACAAAGCAACAAAGAAATAAATAATCTTATAAATATGTTAGAAACAGGAAAAAACAAAAAACAAAAACATTTGAATACTTACCTTGGGGTTTATTCCCCTAACATCAACTTATCTGACCTTTTCTTATTCATTTTCTAATTGAAGAGACTGAGCTCAAAGAAATTAATAACCTCCACCAGGATTATTTAGGTATAACAGAATTTACATAGAACTCAGGTCTTCTACATGCCAAGGCTTCAATTGTATTTTTTTTGGGGGGGTCTGGTTGTGGGGCTTGAACTCTGGGTCTGGGCGCTGTCCCTCAGCTCAAGGCTAGCGCTCTACCACTTGAGCCACAGCACCACTTCTGGCTTTTTTTTTTGCTTATGTGGTGCTTAGGAATCGAACCCAGGGCCTCATGCATACAAGGCAAGCGCTCTACCACTGAGCCACCTTCCCAGCCCCTCAATTGTATTTTTTATACTTTGATCTAAAATTGTTTAGATGTATTCTGCCTACTTTTAGTGTTGCTCCTTTAGCCCAGCAGTTCATCTTCTCTATATAAAAGAATGGGCAATACACAATGGAATTCTATGGTTCCATCAGAACAAATGACATCACTCCATTCATAAGTTAATTGGAAGACTTGGAGAAAAATTATATTAAGCAAAGTAAGCCAGACTGAAAAAACCCATAAATTCCATGGTTTCCCTCATTTGTAATAATTAGTATATGTCTAGGATAGTCCTAGCAAAGGATCACAATAGCTAAGTATATATGACCATACATAATGATACTAATCAAAATAAGCTCAAAGGTATGCTAATATATATATATATATATATA
>NW_012267262.1:7493000-7515566 GCF_000151885.1 Dipodomys ordii
TACCACTGAGCCACCTTCCTAGCCCCCTTTTATTCTCTTTTCTAAATGGCATTCTAATCCATCATTGCCATTTCTCAAAACTATTGTCACAGTCACCTAATTGGTTCTCTGCTTCCATTTGTTCATTCCTTCTAAATCATGTCCACTAGCTTCATCATGGTGCTGCACATTTAATCATGAGTCCTTTGTTTGTGATCTTCCAAAGGTCATAATTGCTCATGAATTAGGTCTGAGTTTTGAGGCCATATAACACATGGTTTCTCATCATTTGTCTTGAACTTTCTCGTTTTTGCTTTGTCAGTGATTTAAATGATTTGCAATTTCAAGCATTTACTCTGTAGTAAGTTTGGATAGAAATGATGGTGATGATGATGATGATGACGATGATGGAACCAGGTAGAGTATTATACATCGCCATACATTACAATCTCATGAAATCATCGTAACAACCCTATGAAGTCTATAGGACTGGAATTACTATTTCTCACACAAGGCTCTAAGAGACTTACAACCTCAGGTACAGGGTATAGTACTAGTCAAATTTCACTAATTTATATTTGAGTCCAAGTAGTCTGGCTCTAGAATATATCCTCTTTCCCAATATGCTTAGAAAAGCAAGTAGGATGAAAGAAGTTCTTTACCCAATCAGGTGGCTGAAAAATCACATAGTCTGATCTACATCCTTCACAGGTCCAGAAAGGTGACCTGAGGTCGGTCTTTACTGACAACCAACTGATATATGAAGCCCAAACCTCCTTTCAAGCACAAGATCAGCAGGAGAACATGTTTTATGATTTTTATGGGGTTTATTCTTTAAACTCTGATAGCCTCCTGCATCATATCACAATTTTCAGGTAAACAAGGTACTTGTGCTAGCTTGAATCATCCTTTCCCCACTTTGGGACACATCAGGTTTAGTCTAGTGCTCTCCGCACTGCCTTTCTCATGCTGTGGGAATGTCCTATGATCATACCCTTACGTATCTTAATACTCTCAATCTAGTGTCAAAAATGTGAGCCATTCGTGAATATCTCAAATCCAATTCATAATACATAGAGTTCCTTATTTAATGCCTGGAGAGCAATCTTACCACTTTAACGGAAACAGTTTTTTCTTCACTTAGCACATGCTTGAATCTTAATGTTAGCTGATCAAATGCATGAGCAGTGAATATATAAAGTGTGGAATTATAGTGCATTTGTCTTCTCTACTGGGTTGGCACAAAAGCTCTCTAAAGATTAGAACTAGATCATTTCCTTCTATATCCCTATTATACCTACTATGACATTAAACTCACATTAAACCCTTAAAAAATTCTTTTTGAATTAGTAAGTGGATAACTAGGCAGGCCATAAAAGTCACTGCCTAATGAAGCCTTATACCTATTCTTGTTTAATTTGTATGGCTCAGCAATATTATAATCAACATAGAATTATAGATACTCTCCTACTTCTATGGTCTAGTGCTAACAGCCAATCGGTGACTGTTGTGTCAATAGAGGATGCCAATTTGGGATGGGAAATATCGCTACAGCTTCTAAAGCAAACGTGGCAAAGTAAGGCTTCCACAGATTGATTCTCAAGTGTAAGCTTCTGGATTTGCTGACATTTACTAGTTTAGATGTTCTAGTTAAAGTAGTCCCTTAAGTGTATTGCTTACAAAGTAAATGATGGTTTCTTATAATCATTTTGTGTGCATTTACTTCTTTAATCTTTATATTAACAACATGCATTTGATGACATTATTATTTTTGCTCATTCCAATTAAGAGGTTGAATTTTGCTAGGCTACAATTGTGCAAGGTAAAATTATTTCAGATCAAATGATCTAGCATTAAAATTAGAGCTACTTTTTTTTTCCCAACAATCAACATTTTTCCCTGAACAGGAAAATTACAGTATGTGTGTGTGTGTGTGTGTGTGTGTGTGTGTGTTGTGTGTGTGTGATCTATATATCCTTTTCTTTCTATAGCACCTCATTTCTCCAAAGTTTGCATTTCAATTTAAAAATGTGGTCCCAACTTCTATTATCTATATCCTCCTTAAGAGAATAGTGAGCAAGCAGACAATAGTAGTGTATGTGAGATATTGGTCCTTTCTGTCAAGAAAGTCTGGCAGTGAATGGAAGTGTCTCAACTGGAGGCTAGAGTTATTTTCTGAAGGAAGCTTGAATAGGTAGAAAGTGAAAGAATTAAGATGGTCATTCTACCTTGAGACTTTGATTCATAGTTAGATTCTTGGACTGGTGGCTAGATCATGATTGATTGCGGGAAAAAACGGAAAGAAATATACTCATGATACTTAGGATCAGAGGAATATACTGTGTGATCTTAGAAAAATTACCCGTAAATAATATTCTGGAATTTCGGCCATATTTCAAGGGGTCTGAGAAATTATCAGCTATCTACGTTATGTATCTTTGTTTCTGGAGAAACATGGTCTCCCATGATTCCTTTCAAGAGATTGTTTTAAGCATTCTCTCTTTCTCTAATTTTTGCTCTTTACTTTTATTGCATATAACACTACTTGGCAGTCTGTGCTCTATATGATCTTTCTGCTTGCTTGATACCAAGTGTCACAACCTTCCAGCATCCAGATAGCAAGCCATGGAAGAGGAAATAGTCACATTGGGCATCTGTTTGCCACTGGGCCAATTAGCCTTAATCATCTAGTGAGAAAAGCATGGTAAAAATATCCTGTGTAACCTTCAAAGAAGGAAGTTTAATATTAAGAAAATTAATACCATGCCTGATTCATAGGAAACCCTATAAAGTCAAATCTTGGGAGAACAAAGCAAGGGCACTATTCAAAGTTACTGAATGAAGGATTAATACACAATTATTAGCAGAATGACTTGAAGTTGAATTTCTAACCTATGTATTATCCAGAGATTGCTAAGATTTCTCTAAGTAGGGATGGAGTTTCCTTTATAGAGTTTGGTATAGTCAAATTAATATGAAAGGGATAAATGATCTTATGTAATAAGAGAAAAGTACTTTTTGGACAGAGTCGAACTGATCATTATCTTCTTGAAGCCAGTGGAGCAAATTCCTCATCTAGGTTAAAGCTCCTCTAAAATTAATATTTTGACTTACGTGGTAGTCCAACAGGTAGGCCAGGTTGTCTTTCGTAATTTCATTAAAAAATTTATTGTCAAGGTGGTGTACAGAGCTAGGTTGTCTAATACCATACAACTCAAACCAGCTCCCACAGCCATGTTTGACACTGAAGAAGACACAAGACCAATATCTGATGGAAATTTCTATGGATCAGTCCTTTCCTCTGGTATTTAATTCTCCCACAACCATCTTCCGTGGTAGTTATTTATATCACGTTTATTTTACAGAGTAGGAAGTAGTTAAATTACAAGTAGGTGATTCTTCAAAACCCAAGCCATTAACCAGTCAATCCAAGCCTTTTTTAGCTTCCCTAAACCTCTTTAATTTTACATTTCCTTTTTCCTACTTTTCCTGTTTCCTTTCCCTTTCCCTTTCCTTTTTCTTTCTTTTCCTCTTTCCCTTTCCCATTCTTTCCCCCTTCTTTTTCTCCTTTCCCTTCCCATTCCTTTCCTTTATCCCCTTTTCCATTTACATTCCTTTTAGATATTTTATCAAACTTCTCGCTTTCAATGATTTTGAACACTGTATTTGCTACAGTCTTGTAAGTATTCTCATGCATGAGTGTTTTAATCCCTGGCTTGACCTGTGCCAGTGATGCTGGCAATACTGCATACTTAGGTCCCACCTACAATCTAGGAGTTGATTGTTCCAAGTTCCTGCCTGTCCCTACATACAGCTGTCTTTCCCAGGGTACTAGAGAGCCATTTTTGGTCAGTGTCCTCGTTCTGAATGTTGTCTGTTTGTGTCAGCATTACACAATCATCACTTACCAGTGTCATGGTGTGGAACCCTCTCCCTTTTTTTTTTTTGTCGGTCATGAGGCTTGAAGTCTGGGCCTGGGCAGTGTCCCTCAGCTCTTCAGTTCAAGGAGAATGCTCTACCACATGAGCCACAGTGCTACTTCAGGTTGTTCTGTGGTTAATTGGAGATAAGAGTCTCAGGGACATTTCTGCCCTGGCTGACGTTGAACCCAGATCCTCAGATCTCAGCCTCCTGAGTAACTAGGATTATAGGCATGAGCCACGGGAGGCCAGTTCCGGTCATGGGGCCTGAACTCTGGGCCTGGGCGCTGTCCCTCAGCTCTTCAGCTCAAGGCTAACACTCTACCACTTGATCCATAGCTCCACTTCCGGCTTTTTTTTTTTCTGCTTATGTGGTGCTGAGGAATTGAATCCAGGGCCTCATGCATGCCAGGCAAGTGCTCTACCACTGAGCCACCTTCCCAGGCTCCTTTTTTTTTTTTCGATAGCCACTTTTTAGAAAATCAAACTAGAAATGCCCAGAGCATTTCTTACAATTAGCAAATGGTCTCAATACTTACACTACCATCAAGTTCGGTTCTGAATGTGATTATAGGGAGAGCAAGTGTGATGAAGAATCTGGCCAGTTCCTATGTAACTCAATCAGTTGGGCACTAACACAGACAATTGTATGAGCTTCAGGGAATAGCCAGAACAACAATTAAGGGGGCTGGCCTTTAGAAGAGATAGTGGAAATGTTTCAACTTCGACTTTCAGGCCCTTGGCAGAGCAAAAAATAAATCATCCCCACATGTAACATACTAGAGCATAGTTTCCTGTGTGCTGTTGCTGGGCAGAAGCCTCCATGTTACTGCGCTATAGAAGATGCTTTTAGTGATTTCCCCCTCTTGGTTCCCCTGTTATTTCCTTAGAAAAAAGGAATCATATTATTACTGTTGTTAGAAAAAAGATAATAAAATTAGTTTCCTTCTATTCACACTATTCTTGTTCATATGCCCTCTAGTCCACTAACATAATAGTTCAGTCTTCATTGAATATAATTTTGCAACAATAGCTGCTTCTTTTTTATCTCATGCTCCTGATTTTTCCCCTACTTGTTTGACTACTTTTTTAAGGGTCCATTGCAATATTTTCATACTTATCAGATAGCAAACACTTGCTTGGCTTTTAATAGGTGTAGTTGCCAATCTACAACAACATATGTGGTTGTATATATGTGGTTGTATGTATTTATATGTTTATATCTTCAACATATGAGAAATTGTTGTTCCATTGTTCCATTGCTTTACAGACAAGCGAATTGAGACATGGAGACATTATCTAATGCCCAGGGATCAATTGAAACCTCTGAATAGCACTCCTTATAATTTGTTCTTACAACTATACTAAGTTGCTTCTATTTATTGAAATGCCTTACCATCCTATTGTAAAGTGAGAATTGCTATTGTTTCAATTACCATGGAAAAACTAATAACCACTACAATTACATAGATAGTCCTGAATTCAATTAACCTGGACACTTATATTGAAGTGCTAGAGATTTCCACTGATAATCCAACACACCTCATATTAAACATACCCATTTTCTTAAGACTCCTTATATATCCTTATATACCTTATATATCTATCACTTGTCATAATTGCCATTAAATAATTAACTTTTGTAATTATTTGCTTCAAATGCATAGAAAACCTGCTTGTAGTGTTTAGCTATGTCCACAACTGCTAAGATTTTGGTTGGCACACTCTAGCGTCTCAAAAATAAGTTTTTGAAAAAATTAAAAGTGAGTAATAAAGTCATTAAAATGGAAAAAGTTATTTAAAAATCCCATTTTTTTCTATTTTCACCTCTCTAACATCAATCAAACATTTGTATATTTTTTAAATTGTATTCTTAATGAGGTAAAACATAGTATTCTGTTCTACACCCAACATGACATCTTGAAACAATATTCATATATTTTTCCATTTTAATATTGCATGTGCCAAATAAAAATTTTCAGTTCTGTTATGCAAGGGTTTACTCTAATATTTAGTTATTATAGACTTACTTGTAATAAATATGTTTTATGTGCACAGTTTTATTTTTCTGGTAAGACAAGTTACTTAAAAGACATCTCTGTAGGATTCTAAGTTACAGTTCCTGACATATATTTTACAATTGTAATGAAAATTGTTATTTAATGTCATCATTGGCAATAGATGAGGGCTTCATCAAAGTTAGCAATAATATCTCAAGTTGTGCATTCAGGCTTTGGCAAACTTCAGCATGAGGGATGGAAAGGAACTGCTTTCCATGAAAAAAGGATCTTGCTCTAGGAAGCCAATTCCAGTTTACTTGTACTATGTTTCTACCTATGTCTTAATATATGTGGGTATGTGTGTATATTCCTACAGAGTCACATTCTAATTAAATATAATATAAAAATGTAAAATATATAATGAAAATGTGCATATTACAGACAATAGAAGGTATAATAATAAAATACATAATCTATAATAAAATATTTTACTATCCGTAAGACAATACTTATAGATAATAAAAACGAAAGCACTATACAGTGTATCTTTCTTCTTATGTACCATTAATATATTTAATATATTATATTATCTATTATATCATTATAAGTATATGCTTATTAATAGTTTCTTTAAATTTAAATAAATTCAAATATATAAACACTATAAAATAAGAATAAAACAATATAATATAAAATTAGTTTCTGTAAGTGTTAGATGTACATAAAATGCATATGTTTTGCCATATGTTTATATTACATATGATATATATATAATGGTAAAATGTGTATTTTCTATTCTATATTTTATTTTTATGTTGAAGTAAAACCACACATGACATTTAATATACCATTTGTAATTTTGAACTATGATATCAGTGACATTGCTAATGTTTTGCTGTCAACTTTGCTATCTGGATCCAGAACATAGTCATGATGATGAACAGAAATTGGGAACCCATTAAATAGACACTCCTTTCTCTTCCTTCCTCACTTTTCCTGGAAATCATTAGTCTACCTTAGGTGTCTATGCATTTATATAGTGTGGATAGTTTACATAAATGGAATTAGACATTAAGACAAAAATGTGTTCATAAATAGCGATAACATATGTATTTGCAATAGCCAGAAGGTAGAAAAAAAACCCATATGCCCATCAATAGAAAAATGGAAGAAAATATGATATATTCATAAATGGAATATCATTCAGATATTAATAAGAAGGAAATACACACCATACTAGAGATGCATGTAGAAAAATATCAGGCTAAGTAAAATAAGCCAGACATTCATGTATTTTTACCCTTCTTTAAACCTTTTGAAAGTTTAATACAGTTTAGAATTATTAAATACATTTGAAAAGAGCAACAGCTACAACAAAAAGTATATCACACACTCATTTGCTGAGGCTGCATTTATGCTAATTGAATTTATTAAACATTCATTGAATACTTCTGGGAGCTAGGTACAGCTCTATGTGCTAAAGCACAAAATGAATAAAAATGAATACCTGGTTTAAAAGAGTCATGCCCTAATAGAGACATAAACATGTAAATAAGTCATCATTATAACTTATTATGAAACCATATGCATTCTGGACTATGAGACTCCAGAGGAAGAAAAGTTAATTGTATTCAGAAGGGTCAAGGAAAGGTACAGAAAAGACACACCAGTTTTGTTTGCAACTGAGTTCTAAGTAGGAATTGTGAGGTGGGGGATGGGATGTGAGATACTGGTTTGTAGAGACAAGGAAGGTTAGGAAAGAAGTCTTGTAACTTCCCCTTTATTTATGCTGACTCAGATCCCTTCTTATGTGTAACTGATGACCTATCACCTCCTTACACAGCATGACAAAAATAAATATGATTTCAGTTTTGCTTTAGTAAAAATGATGACTGGAGCTTAGTGTATAGTCAGCAACATTAATTTGTCAAGATAACCGTGTCAGTGCTAATCAACAATTGAGTGTACAATTCTATCTTTTGTCAGTTCGTTTTTTTCACTGGTTTATTAGAAGACATAAAATACGAATGTAGTTTATCTTGTAGGGAGATGGACGGTCCTGGAAAATATTATGTTATGTGAATTAAGTTTGGCTCAGAGAGACAAAAGACACATGTTTCATGCTTTCTCTCAGATGTAGAAGTTATATCCAAATTATAAATATGTGTGTAAACAGCTGGGCGCCAGTGGTTCACGCCTGTAATCCTAGCTACTCAGGAGGGTGAGAGCTGAGGATCATGGTTCAAAGCCAGCCCGGGCAGGAAGCTCCGTAACACTCTTATCTCCAACAAACTACTAGAAAACCAGAAGAGGCACTGTGGCTCAAGAGGTAGAGTGCTCAGCTTTAGCTGAGGAGCTGAGGGACAGCGCCCAAACCCAGAATTCAAGCCCCACGAGAGACAAAAAAAAACATGTAAACATAAACAGAGTCATATTTATATATAACAAATGTAACAAATGTATTAAATAAAGTAGGATGTATACATAACTCCTTTGAACAACTAGCTAATAGTTTAACAAAATGAGTTCCAGGAAGCTGGAACTTGTGTTGGGAGGTGAATTCAAGTGGATGGGGGAAGAGACAGGCAACTGGAGAGAGGAAAGGTAGGTGAATGAAGTCATAATATTCAATGTAAACATGGGAAAATAAGAACTAGGCAACTTGAGGGGAGGAGTGGGTTTAGGAGGGATGGGGGAGAGTAATAAAAGGAATAACACTGATCAAGATACTTTGTACTCATAAATGAATATGTTGAAAACCCTTTGTACAACTACTTAATTAAAACATATTACAAAAGGAAAACAGCCAGGTACAGGTCTATAATTTTTGCTACTTAGGAGGCTGCAGCCTGAGGATCATAGTTAGAAGCCAAGCCTGGGTAGGATAGTCCATGATACTCTTGCCTCCAATTAGTCATCACAAAACCAGAAGTGGAGCTGTGGCTTAACGAGTATTAACCTTCAGCAAAAAGCTCAGGATCAGTACACAGGCCTGAGTTTAAGCTCCAGCACTGGCAAAGAAAGAAAAGATGGAAGGAAGGAAGGAAGGAAGGAAGGAAGGAAGGAAGGAAGGAAGGAAGAGAGGGAGGGAGGGAGGGAGGGAGGGAGGGAAGGAATAGATAGAGGGAAAGAAAGGAAGATCTATTAATTACTCCAAGTATAGTCATTCTAATGTCAAATGCTAGAATCTGGTCCTCCAAAGAAGTGGTTGATTCTATGGTGTCTGACAGTATATGTAAGACAGGATGGGTTCCTAACCATGTAGCACATATGCCAGCATTCTTTCTATCACACAACAATGCTTCTAATCTGTAATTACACTCTTTGCTGCTGGGCTAGACATGACTCAACAGGCCTCTTCAAATAGACAGCTCTGCACAATTTGGTTGGCTTTATCTGATAGAGGAGGCTTAGCATATGTGGGCTTGACACCTAATTCTTTCTTGAGCATATTGTATGACTTCAGCCTCATTTCTTTTTCTGCAGGAAAATGGCCTCAATATCAGTTTTAAGTTTGTCATTGGAAGAGTAAATATGGTCCAATGTGTGAAAAGACATAGTTCCAGTAGCCAAGAAAGTGTTCAATCAGTAAATTTAGTGAAATCAGAGTCTCTGTGAATTGTTTAAGTCCTATTTAAAATCTTGCTTCATGCAGGAGTGACAGGCTCTTCCTTTCATTACCTGTGTTGCTGTCATTCTTGCCTTTGTCTCAAAGGAAAAACTGAGGATTCTCTTCTACGTTTCTTGCTTTCTGCCTTTATCATTAAACTTTCCCTCTCTCCTGAGCTGCTTTCACACCAAGATTAACCCCTGCACACATGGATTATTGCAGTAGTTGTCATTCTTTTTTCTGTATTTCAAGACTTTCAACATGTATACTATCAACATCTGAGAATGGATGACCCTTGTTTTGTGAATGATTGTCCTGAACATTGCAGTATGTTTAGCAGTGACCCTATCTCTATCCAGTAAATCTCAGTAGCATGTCTCATTTTGTGACCACCTGATTTCAGACATTACCAAATGTTTCTTGGTGGGTAGAGTCAGAGATAAATTGACTTAATTGAGAATCACTGCTCTAGACTTATTTTTTTAAACCATTTTGCCAAATTGAGAGATTAAACATCTATGAATAACATTCTTGCTATGACAATTCTTCAGTTCAGGAACTATCAATAGACTCCTATTTCCCAAAGATGTAACTATATTTGCCTCACTGCCACGATCATCAGAAATCCACTAGTTCTCTTTCTTTGGGTTGGGGATTTTCAAAGTTTAATGCATGTATGAATCATCAGGGTATCTTTTTCAAAGTGGAAACTCTGCTTTAATACAACTGGATCAGGCCTCAGACTCAACTTCTCTCACCAGTTCTAGGTGAAGTTGATGCTGATGGTCTACAAAGCATTCTGAGTTACAAAGCTTTGAAAGTACTTTAATATCTGCTGAAAAATCATGAGCAGTAACTCATGACTATAATATGAGCTCCTCAGGAGTAGAGGAAGGAGAAAATAAAGGTTCTAGGACAGTCCAGATTCAATCTCAACAAATAAATCAGGTATGATAGCTTATACTGATAATCCCAGGTATGGGAAGGTATAGACAAGGTCAAAATTGGAGGCCAGCCCTGGGCTAAAATCACTAAAATAATCCCAAAAATAACTATAGAGAAAACAGTTGGGGAGACAGACAAATGGGAAAGAACCTGTCTAGCAAGTGTGAGGCCTTGAGTAAAAACCAACCTCCTGACCCCTAAAAAGGACCAGATCTTGCCAAAGAAGAGACTCCAGTTGAGCAGGAGAGAGAATAACAAGCAAATAATTACCGTATAGTAACTAGAATAAAAGTAGGTATCCACTGTGTTAAGAATATGGATACAATGATACTGAGAAACAAATGAGTAAGAAATTTACTCTACCTGCAGCCTGAACAAAGTGAGGGCCAACTAGGAAACAAATGATGACCAGAGAATGCTGTGGTGGGGGAGTAACTCTTGCCTTGGGCCTGGAGACTATGTATGTATCTACCAGGTAGGAGGACAGAGGAAATATCTCTACTGGAAAGAGCATGGGAGCAAAGGCAGACAAATATAAAAAAGCATACAATGTTGAGAGAATGGCACTCAGCATGGTCAGGGTGCAGGGCAAGACTGAAGAAGGTCTCAGGGCACTACTTTCAGATTAGGAAGTGCCTGATCTGTCACAATTATGTATTGGAGCGACTTTGTCCTCTTCAGGAGAACCCACTAAAGTAGGAAAACAACCGGATGTTTGTTTGAACAAGATCAGGCTGATGGTCATAGATGGTAGCATACCTCAGAGCATCCTGTAGTCAAGCCAGGAGGTGGTAGGATCATAAGTAAGCTGAAAGCAGTGGAAGCCGTGGTGGGCTAGGGCTGAGTCACAGCAGCCTGGGAGAGTTGATGGTGTGCAGCATTTCCCAGTTCCACATGTCACCAGGCCAGTAGCTTGAGCTCAGACATAGTGGGATTATACCACTGTGAATACTGGTCGATGACTGAGCGTTTTCCCCAAGAGCCGGTTGTTACACATTTGCAAGCATGTCACTGAGTACAAAAGACTGAGGAAGACAGGTGTCCGAGCCACCTGGAGGTGATTTATTAGATGAGTCAGAATGAAAAATGAGACTATATCACCGACAACCTATCTTTATTATTTGGGCATTGGAGTAGATTTATTTATTCACACACTGAGCATTAAGTAAAATCTGTATTCCTGCCACTTTCAAATTCCGACTCCACAGAGCTTGTTTTCTAGGCTCGCAGTGCCTTAACCGAGACAGGAAGATTTGGGGGGTAATGGCAGATCCTTATTTTAGTGTGGGATGTGGATGTTATCCAGATGGAGCTTTTCATTCATAAACATACAGCCATATCCTGTGCTATTCTTTCTAAAGTATTTCACATACAATTCTAATTAAATATTTACAGTAACTTCGTAGGGCAGATGGGAAAGGTTGCTGTTTCCCAGAATTTTTTTTGGTGGGGGGGGGATGGGGAAGGGAAACAGCCTAGGGTCAGACATTTGAAAACATTTGCTCAAGGCCACTGAGCAAGTTGATGTCAGAGTCAGGATTTGAACTCTGTGTTTCTGACAACCAGCCTGATCCTTCCTCCTCCAGTGTCCACTCTTCTGTGAGGTCACCATTGCATAAAAGGTCACTACAAACGTGCAATGAGACAGGAATGGAAACCTTCCTTTGCAGGCTGCTGCCATTTTCACCCTCACAGTGCTTCTTCAACTGTGATCTCAGTTACTGTTCACAGCCCTAGGTGCTACTCCAGGGTGCTCATGTAGGCTTGTTGCTAGGTGAGAGGAGCTGAGGAGTCTCTGTCTCCCTGCTCCTTGCTGGGCTGCTCTGAGAACTGTAGTTGCTCTGATGATGTCAACCATGGTTCTGTCTGCTGTTGCTCTCAGAGACAAGCATCGCCTATGCTTCTTGTTTTGGCATCTTTGCTTGCTCCTGATTCCTTTCTGTTTTATTCATTTCTGTCTTCAAAATGACCTTACAACACTTCAGGGACTAAATAATAGTAATGTCAATGAAAAACAAAAATACAAAACAAGTAGATGTAAAATAGGGATTTGTTGCAAGCAGAATACAATTGCCATAAAAATATCCTTAAAATAGAACATGTTCCAGATTGCAATCCAAATTGTATTCCATTGTGGGATGAACCTTGTTTATAACATACTGCAATAATATTCAAAAGAGGAATTGTTCAGCAATACAGCAGTAGTTTTTATTTTAGAGATCTAGTAATGGATTTAGGAATAGGAAGACCCAATCACTTAAGAGTCAAGGATTTGTAGAACCAAATACTTCTCATGTTGCAGTTTATTAAATGCCTGTACAGGCAACTAGATGCACACCTAGATGGAGCAGGAAGTATTTCTCAAGTGGAGATCACATTAACTTTTCAAAGTGCAGCTACTTCCACCTAACTAGCTTTCCCGTTCTCTTTTGTAAAAGCATTTTTTTGCGTGCACATGAGTATATGCCTGAATATATATTTATATATAAGACTATATATATAGATATGAGTGTATCTAAAGCAGCTACAGTAGTGTTGCTTGGCTGAGTAGGAGGTGATACAGGACTGTGCTATTAGTGAGCGGGAGGTAGGAGGTGGCTATGGCTGATGGGCAAGAGTGTGAGGTAATTGTAGGGTAATACTGTCTGCAGGTATTTTTAGATGCCACCACAATGGGAAGATGTTCGTTGGTGGTGATGGTCTTGCTTCTTCAGAACACAATAAGGTGTGCCTGTTTGAAGCAGCCTTTTGTCCATTTAGCCTGCATCAACAGCTGTATTGTGGGAAGTGTAGGCATCCACCATTCATGTTAGGAACCCTTGCCCTCAAAATCCTGGTTTTTTTCTTAATAAGTTACTGTAGTTGTATCATCTTTTAGTCTAGTTCCATCTTTTAAATATATGTTGGCTTGGGCTATTCTTGGGAGAAAATGTTTCCTAGTTGACAAAGATTGCTATCTAATATAGCGAGTAACTTATGTCTTTTCAGTTAGCCTCAAGTTTATTTTTATTTTTCCCCCAATTTTAAAAGGCATGAAAGTTACAGAATTGAGTGCTTTTTATGAGATTTTAGCTTATTGTCATGTTTTCCCTGTGAGTATATTAACTATAATCAAATGAGAACCTGAAGATGTTTTATAAGCTATAAAATAATCTATAAACTTACTGTCATTTCCATAATTTTAACTGTCATTTTATTTATCATCAAACCTTAATTTTTTCCATTTCACATATTTCACATATTCAAAATATTTTCCAGATCATTTTGTTGGATAGCTAGTTAGTTATATGACATTGTTTTAAACCCTAAATCTACCTTTAATTAAGGAAGTTCTTCAGGTTCTAGGTCCCAGAGAGGAAAAGGAAAATTAAAAATGTTTATTGAGACAAATCAACCTGACTTTTCCAGTCACACTGGCTATTCCTCTAAGAGATGAACAAAACCAAACTTTTCTCAACTTTCATCAGAAAGCTGGTATCTGAACTAGGCTTTAAAAGCTCTTCATTACATTCTTTAAATATAGAGATATTCTAATGTGTCCTAAAATTTTTAAATTTAAAAGCAAATACCTATTCTAGAGCACTGCTTTATAAAGCAATGTACTCAGAAATGATCATTGTTGACATATCTGTAATTCAGTAATCTATTGATATACTTATTTATTTTACTATCCCTGTGCTATGGCTCTGACTCTGGTTGCTTTTCTAGGATAGAAAGCACACACCCTAATGTGTGTCTGAGCAGATCCTCCTCCTTTTAGGCTTCCCATTATTATTGGGATCAAAAGGGTAAACCATCCATCACATCTTGATTGCCTTTGTGGATGTGGAGTCTCATGGACCTTACTTCCTGTCTAGGCCTGGAGCTATGGTACTCTGATCTCAACCTCCCTTGTAGCTTGGGATGACAGGTGCAGGCCACTAGCTATCGGTTAAAAAGGGTTTTCCTAAGATTTTCTGCCCAAGGTAGCCTCCACACAATCTTTTGTTGTCAGCCATTCAAGTTACAGGTTTGAGCAACCTGCCTACACTGGGTTACCAAGTGTTACTTAATTTTATATACATACAAGATTCCCATAACTTTGTTTACCAAAGTAATCATCTAAATATGTGTGGGCAAAATACACCTTTTTGCACATGTATAACTACATGTATGTGCATGTGCACTTAAATGAACATGCATGTTCACGCGCACACACAGTTTATTCCTTGGTATTTGCAGAAACTTTGTTGCAGAACCTTCTGCTGGTATCCAAATCTGTGGATGCTCAAGTTATGTATATAAAATGATATAGTATTTGCATAACCTACACATGTTCTCCTGTATACTTTAAACCATCCCTATGTTATTCATAATAAATGATACTTTTAAATAGTTACTGCATTGTATTGTTTAGGGGACAAGAGCAATGAAAAAGTGTCTGCACATGTTAAACATACCTGCATGTTACAAAAAATTTTTTTGACCTGCAGTTGGCTGAACGAGAAACCTACAGATTCTGAGGGCGGATTGCATATATATGTACATATATATAGTTTCATTTCCAGACTTGTTTTAGGCCCTGTATGTCTCTTCCTATATTCTCTGCCTTAGTAAATTGCATTTCCTTCCAGAACATTACTTTTTTGAAGAACCTACAAGTCTTCCCCTGTCATAATAAATTACTTTCCAGATCCATTTCAGGTCACTTTTTCATCTACTTCTCTACATTTGCATGCACACATCCTCATCTGATGCCAATACTCTTATCTCCACTATGGGCTCAGGAGCCCAGATCCTAGCTGGTCTCTTTACATCCATTCTTGTCTTCCTCAATATGACCTTCAGATTGAGAGATTGAGTAATTATTATTATTATTATTTACCAAAAATGAGTCTGATGCTGTCAGTTCTCCCCTTTAAGAGTATTTTCCATCTAAGCATCAGTGGCTTATACCTGTAAGCCTAGCCAATCAGGAGGCTGAGATTTGAGGATGTGCCTCAATGCCAGCCCGGGTAAGAAAGTCTACAAAATACTCATCTCAAATTAACCACCAAAAAATAAAGGCTGGAAGTAGCACAAGTGGTAGAGTGAGCAAAACATCTCAGGAACCGTGCCCAGGCCCCTGAACTCAAGCCTTAGGATGAGCACATGCCTCCCCTCCCCCCCCCTCCCCCCCCTCTGCCCCACCAAGGTCCCTCCCAATTTTAGGACAAAGACAAGGGTAGCAAGGGTAGTAGGATTTATTCCTCTCATAATCACTAACTTATTAAGGCAGCCTAACAAGCTTCTATCCTGTGGTGTCATCAAACACAACTGCCCTCCTCCAAGAATACTCATTTTTCCTTCCTTAAGGCGTGCTCTGGCACACATGGAAATACATGCATTTTTGCAGTCCTTATCTAGCTAATACTTGACTCACTATTCTATATCTTTCAGGAATGTCTATGTTCACCATTTAGTTCTCCTGCCCTGCTTATAAAAAGGAAAATCATTAAATTTTCAGTTAAGCAATCAGCACATTTTCACCCTTCGTCCCACCATTTCTGTCCCCCTCTTACCTTTCCCAAAACAGATAAATGAATAAACAAGACAAAAGGAAATGAAAACAAAAACAGCAGCAAAGGAAAAAAAAAACCTTGTTTCCATTTCCTGGAGTTCATTTGGATAAACATTTCTTTTATAGGAGCGTATGTACGTAGATATTGTGTTTCTGTGATCCTCTCCTAAGAAAGTCCTCCTTTGGTCTCACTCTGTGTGAATACCTGTAGATCTGTATAATTTATCATGTCCCTGTATATATTTTTCTTTTTTACCATCCAGTGTGTTTATCTGTAGATTTATAGGCACATTCTAGTTAACACAAATGAGGGAGACCATAAAACCTTTCTTTGGGTCTGGCATATTTCACTTAATGTAATTTTCCCAAGTCTTTCCATTTCCTTATGCAATGTCCAATATCATTCTTTCTGATGGACAAGTATAATTAATATATACTACATTGTTTTATCTGTTTGTCCACTGAGGAGCATCTGGGTTGATTCCATATCTTGACTATGGCAGACAATGTTGCAATGAATATGGTTGTACTGGTAGCCTTAGTGTGGCTTTATTTGGATAAATGCCCAGGAGTAGAATTGCTAGGTCACAGAGAAGCTCTCTATTTAGACTTTTGAGGAACCTCCATCCTGCTTTCCAGAGTCACTGAACATTCCCACCAACAATGTAGTAGAGTCCCTTTGGCTTTATCTCTGCCAGCGTCTTTTATTTTTTTAGTTTTCTTAATAATAGTCATTCTTACTGGGGTAAGGTAGAATCTCAATTTGGTTTGATTTGCAGCAGTGATACTCACTAGACACTACATTGAAAATCAACTATACAACTTGTGGATGGGGACAGGAGGGGAAAACTGGCTGACTTATGTAACTGTAATCCTTTTGTTTTTAGGTTTTTCAAATACAAATAATTTTTAAAAATCCCATGAATTTCTTAAACTGGGAGGGAGTGATGGAAGGGGTGACATTGTCCATAAAGAAAAGTATTATTTACCTGACTTACGTAGTTGTAACCTTTAAAGTAACAATAAAAGGAAATTTAAAATAATAAGAAACAATCAGCATAAATCTTAATCTGAACTACCATCCTTGTGATTCCTTTATGTGGCTTCCCACCAGACTGTAGGTTCAATGAGAAGAGGACACATCTGTCTGGATTACCACTGGCCAGTTAGCACATAAGGCTGAACACATTCACATTGCTGAATGTGACACATTGACGTTGCTATAAGTATTGTTACTGATATGTCCTGGAGAACAAGTTTATGAATAACTATTGTTCCCTCAAGAGTCACATATTTGGTATACTCATGTAATTATTAGTTTATCCTATGAGGTCTAGCAGCAAGGATTAATAAATAAAGTAAAAGGGGAGTATTTAAACCAAGTTGTGGCTTGTATAAATATCTAATGGAGGACTAACTACTACCAGTTTCTTGGCTAGAGCTAGATTAGGGACACAGAGTAGAGAGCTCATCATCTGGCACAACATCTTTGCCTTAAGTGATGGAAAACAGAAATGGAAAGTGTTGTGAACTTAAGGAGGTCAGTGGTGCCTCACAGGTTTAAGGCCCTGAGTTTCATATCTAGTAATACACACACACACACACAATTATGGAAATGATGATGAAGTTATGTAGGAAAGTTAATGACATTTGTTAATCCCCCTTAGACAATTAAAAAAAGATTTTGAGCTATAGTTTGCAGAGTCAAACTATAGCTTCTCAATTACTGGCATACATGATTGAGAAGACACTAATTTTTAAAAAGTCTTCAACAAGTCATTTTCCCTTCCTTTTCCCATCTTCCTTCCTTTTGGTGACTAAAGCTTTCTGACATAACACTTAAGTCTGGTTCCAACTCAAATCTGTCTCTTTCTTAAGAAAACTGCACTATGTCTTGGTATTTAAGTAGAAGTGACAAAAAGTCTGTAGTGGAGGGAACATAAAATTTAAGTAAAAAAATCTGGGCCTGAATTCTGACTATTGCTTACTGGATATGTCATCTTGGTCTATTGCTTTAAAAATTCTGAGCCTTCCATTCCTTGTCCCTAAAAGAATATGTGCTGGAAATTCTCTCACCGAACTACAATAAAAATAGATTTACCATATGATCCACGCATCCCCGTCTACTCAAGTTGACAAAACTTCTAAAATATGGGATAAACCTAGGTGCCCATCAATAATATATGAAAAAATGAAGAAAATCTCTCTTTCTCTTACATGCACACACATCCTGTTACAAAATAGATGGAGTTAGAGGACATGATGTTAAGTGAAACAAACCACACACAAAAGGTTCACAAGTACTAGGTGTTTTTCTCATCTGTGGAAGCTGTAAAACACAACTTCAGTAGAGAAAAGTAGTTAGTAGAGGTAAGGATGTTTGGTAGGAGTGAATAAAATGAAAACAAAATTAATTAACTTAAATGCTAGGTAGGTCCTGAAATACCACACTGAACCTCATTACTGTGGGCAATTAATATAAAGTTAAAAAGTAAAATATTTTTAAACAAGTTTAGTATGACAATAAATATAAAAATTTTATGATAAACTTAAAACCATTCCACATGTATTTGTTACCATTGTCAGCAATTAGTTTTATAGACTGTTTCTATGATTGGCAATTGATAGAGCATGTGATCGTAAGTTTAGCTTCCATAAAATGCTCTTATAACACAGCTGCCTTCTTGAACCTTGAATCATTGTGTCAACTTATCTTAGAAACTAGAGCCTTTCCATTCTATTCTTATGGTAAGGATATTGTATTATATTATTTTGTAGAAGTATCCTAATTGTATTTCAGTTTACAATAACCTCTGGTTTTGTTGTAATTTGATACAAAAATCACCTTTGTAAATAGATTTGTTTTTAGAAGTACTAGGGTTTGAACTCAAGACCAAATACAATCTAGCCTGGCTTTCTATCACTTGAACAACCATGTCTTGTATTTTTGCTGGTTATCTTAGATATGGAGATTAGCAAACTTTTCTGCCATCCTAGCTATGACCCATGTTCCTCAAGGTCTTAGTCTCCTGATTAAGTAGGATTGTAGCCTTAAGCCACTCCTGTACCTGGCTAGCCTTCATAAAAATTATTTACAACAATAATTTTAGAAATAAACAAATAAGACAACAGGAAAAAAAACAGAACAGCAACAACTATAAACTAGTACAAACAGTTGCATAGGTATGGAGATCTTGTTAAAAATGATAAACTAAAATGAGAACTACAAAAATAAACCCTCTTGTTGAGGTAAGATGCATAGAGGGCAGCACAGAAATGATGAGACCAAGGGTGAACAAATGCAGCAGTGATATTCACTAGAAACTATGTTGAAAATGAACTATATAACTTGTGGGCAGGGATGGGAAGGAAAACCTGGGAGAGAGTGAGGGAAGGTGTGATATTGTTCAAAAAGAGGTATTCCTTATCTAACTTATATAACTGTAATCCCCCTATACATCACTTTTACAATAACAATAAATAAAGAAAATAGTTATAGATGGCCAATACTCCTTGATTCTAATTTTAAGGAAAGTTTGACTCTACTTAGATTTAAATCTTTCCTTGTATTAGGAAAACAACATAGTTTTAACTCAGTGTTTGCTACTTCGTTAAATTTACAAAAAATTATAGACAAAATTTATGAAAAATTTAAAAGTGTTTGATCAACTCATTCACTGAAGAACACAAGAACATCTTTTCCTTGACATTGCCCCTGGTTAAGGTGTAATCTAGTTTGTTTTAGGTTACAGTGTGCATTAGCCAATCAATTTTTTTGAGTTCAAGAAGGATATAAATCTTAAATATATAAATATGCACAACCAAGGCAGGGATGCTGTGTGATTTAGGTGACCTATTTTTTGGGGAGTGATCGTTGGTGTGTATTCAATTCAATATCCCTTCAGGACTCCCACTAGTGCAGAGAAGATTGAATGTATTGGTTCATGTATAGCTTTGCATTAGAAAGCATATAATTTAATGCTAAAGTCCTCTTATCTCTTTCAACGGCCCTTTCCCAACTCTGCCATTAAAAACCACAAACATTTGATCTTTCTTCTCTACTTCCACAGATAATTCCTAAGAGTGGGACAGTGGTCTCCTGGCTACACCCTGGATCTATTAGATGTTTCTTTAACTCTGGTACTGTATAAGGTGCTATCATAGCAGAGAGGTGAAGCAGAGCTGGGCAAGTTGACTGTCCTCTCAAGAGTCAACTTCTTGAGGTGAACATTCATGTCTTACTAACAATGTCCCAAGACCACATTCTTTTAAGCATTAGTGTTTTATGTGAGATAAAAGGGAATTTGAAAAAAATAAAAAAGAAAATTTGATCCATCTGAATATGCCTGGAGTTTGCATCATACTGAACCCAATATTATCAACATTTTACATTTCCTTTTCATGTGTTTAAGAATTCAAACTCCAATTAGGATACATTTGAAAAGAAGCTACATTTCACCTGACATTTAGAAATAATTAAAGTTTCTAACCAGATGTTTAGAACCTTAGAAAAAGGTTTATGTACATCATTTAATTCATTAAACATTTTAGAGCAATGCACTAAACACTTGGCCTACAAAATTATGTCCTCCACATCATTACCCCAAGATCTCAAGCTCAAGAACGTCATAGACATCAGGACCTCATTTCTCATCTGTAACATAAGCATACAGGATATGCTTCTATTCTTTATAAAAAAAACTTAAGGTGTTTAGATTCATGTACATTTGGAGTTAATGTAACATCGCTGTATTTTACAGCGATGAAATAGTAACCTACATATCTATGTTTATGAAAGGTTTGTGGGTGTTATATTAAGGAGTGTAATATTACACTAGAATCTACATTCAGTGTTAGATTACTAACATTAGATTGGATTCTACACTTGATCTTAGCCAAGAAGCTGAGAAGCAATAGACTGGATTCTTTTATAAAAGGAATATCCACACTATTCCATCAGCACAAAAAGTCAACTCAGAAACTCTTTTGAATCTTTCCAATAGAAATTATTTATCTTTTTCAGCATGGAAAATTTCCTAAAAATGTTCAGCTGTTATTGAAGATATTTCTAAATTGTCTCATCTCTCAATCAGGGCTGTAAAGTAGAACACAGCCCTGGAATGAAATTCTTTGTGAATATATTATTTGACCACTCCTTTGTAAAGGGAAATTGTACAAACTTGGGGACAGGAAGTTATGCACAAAAAAGTGCAAATAATGTGTACTCTGTATTTAGTAGCTCTCCCTCGCTCTTGACTGGAAGGGTTCTTTGTTGGTATAATATATTAGAATCAGCCAGATGCTGGTGGTTCACACTCATAATCTTAGCTACTTAGGAGGGTGAGATCTGAGGATCCTGGTTCAAAGCCAGGGCAGGAAACTCCTGAGACTTATCTCCAAACTGGAAGAGACACTCATTTAAAGGGCTAGAGTGCTAGTCTTGAGCAAAACAAGTTCATGGGCAGAACCCAGGCCTTGAATTCAAGCTCCATGATTGACAAAATAATTTAGAATCATAGAGTCATGAATATTTAAGATAGCTCAAATCTAGTTAATCTTGGAAGTCATGAAAACCTTTTTAGATTTCATACTAAACTTTAGTTCATATTGCTAGTGGAAATAATCAGTAAAAATAGGTGCATTATGTAAATGATTTGAACAATTAGAAAATTAGACACACTTAGTCAATTAGACACACTTAGAGATCTAACTACTGCAATTCTACCACATTACATAAGATTGCATTGTTTTACATCCTCAGATGAAACTAAATTCCATTGATACAAGGGGATGACATTGACCAAAATGCATTGTACTTATAAACTGATTTGTTGAATGGTAAATCCATTTGATAACTACTTGCAGACAATAAAACTATAGTAAATAAAAAGAAGCAGTTTCTTTTTTCGTTTGTTCCATCTAGTTCCATAATCTTTACTATAAAAGCTAAATTATATGTTATCCTTTCTGTATATAAACCTGATTAATATTTAGAGAGATCTTGAACTCAGGACTTAAGAAGACAACAAAATAGACTCTGGGCAAATGAGTGAAGTTAAATATTGAAATGATCTATGGAATCTGTATCTAGAGTTATACAGTGAAATTAACTAAAATTTTCATCTAACTGCCATAAAAATCACAGAATTCTTATCTTCTCTGTGCTCCAGACTTGCTTGTGCCTTCTCATGTTGGAGTCCTAATATTAGCTACTAAAATGGCTTAATATTTTTAGTGTAATTATTTACATTTCTCTCTTGCTTAACAAATCTCCATCTAGTATACTTAATTAGATTTACTTCCTCTCCTAGTCATTTATTAGCTATGCAATACTGGGATGATTATTTAATATCTAAGATTCCTCCTATGTGCAAACTAGGAATGTTTACAGCACTTAGATTATTGTGTGGCCATAGAGATACATACATAGGCTTTAGCATATATTCAGCATTTAGTAAATGTGTTTATTTTTTATTTTATTTTTTTATTTTATTTTATTTGTGAACATACTGTACAGAGGGGTTACAATTACATGGGCAGGATAATGCATACATTTCTTACCAAGCATTGCAG
>NW_012267262.1:7515881-7518631 GCF_000151885.1 Dipodomys ordii
ATTTTATTTTATTGTAATGATGCTGTACAGAGGGGTTACAATTACATGGGCAGGATAATGCATACATTTCTTACCAAGCATTGCAGCCTCCTCCTTTGTTTACCCTTATATGTGGAAAAATAATGGGCTTAAATCTTGAAAACACTTTCCTAGTGCTTACCATTTGTTATTTATGAACTTTAAGATGATCAGAGTAGCCCAGGCTCCACTTGGATGGTTTCTTTACATTATATCATTGCGCTACAAGCTATTGTATGGACTTCCAAATTATGCCATCTATGAGCTGTTTAAACCTTTGCAAATTCTTCTGATAAAACAATGAGTTCAGCCCGGCGCTGGTGGCTCACGCCTGTAATCCTAGCTACTCAGGAGGCTGAGATCTGAGGATCGTGGTTCAAAGCCAGCCCGGGCAGGAGAGACCCTGAGACTCCTATCTCCAATAAACCACCAGAAAACCGGAAGTGGCGCTGTAGCTCAAGTGGTAGAGCGCTCGCCTTGAGCTGAAGAGCTGAGGGACAGCGCCCAGGCCCAGAGTTCAAGCCCCACGACCTACAAAAACCAAACAAAACAATGAGTTCCTTTGAATTAAAGAATTATCCCTTGGGTACGATAACTTTTTCTGAGAAAAGCTGGACTTCACTGTGTTAATCATTTTGGAAAATTCTCTTTTTAACCTATACCTAAAAGTGGAATCCTTCTTGGGTAGCTAGCACTTTAAGTTGCTATTGTGTTCAAGCCATAAGGTTTTGATGTTATTTGCTTTTTTTAAGGGAAAAAAACATTTTTCTTGTTGCTTTCTGATTTTCTAAAATTCTATAAATATGTTATTTTATCACTCAGAAGCAGTGCATGGTAACTATTTTGCAAAACCCCTTTGCTAGACTTCTTTTATTTTAATTTGTATATGTGTTTATTTTTGTTAGCTTTAGGTAGTTGTACAAAGGAGTTGCCACTTAGCAAAGCAGTTTATGAACACAATGCATCGTAATTAATGTCAACCCTTTCGATATTTTCACCCATCCCTCTTCTATCCATACTCTTCTCACTCTTCATAATGTTGTAGGATATACATTAGATTATTGACTGCATTTTCCTCCTCTTCTCTGAATAGCTGAGATCACTTATTGACCTTGTGTATAGTAATCTTCTATTTTTGTGTTTGAAACAGACTTTATATTTTCTGTAATAATTTTCAAGGACAACACTATAACTTCCTATTTTTACTCCAAAAATTTCCATATGTCCCACGGAGTTTTAAACTGCCTAGGATTACTTTATTAACCATGGATTAAAGCTGGTTTGATTCTTTCAGGTCCTCTTAGTATACATAAGAGGTATACTGAGAATGATGGCCAACAGAGCCCCCAGGCATCTCCATGGTTTCCTCTCCAGTCTTTATCCCATAGTTTCTATTATTCTTGGAATATTGTTATCACTTCATATGTGTGTGTGTTCTTTGTGTGTGTGTGTGTGTGTGCATAGAAATAAAATATTATGGTGGCCAGGAGTTGACTCTTTTCTCATACTAGCTGGGTTCTCTTTCATGTGAAAATGGAGCCAGTCAGGAAAGAGGGGCCAAGGTTTGAACGGAAGCCCTACGCAAGTAAATTGAGACTTTCATAGAAAGTTAAAATCATGGCGGAGAAGCAATTTGTATGTAAGATACCGTGAATTACCCTGGGCTACAGGCCCACCTGGAGTGTCTTAAGGTAACAAGGTTAAGGGTTAAGTTGTCTTGAGATGGAAGTCTCTTTTGGACATTATGAAGTCTCTAGTCAGAATTGATATAAATATGGTTACAGGATCAAGGAGGCAAGTACATTATTTATCTCATTTTTTTAAGATATTAGAGGTCCCATTCACATATTTCTTTGAGATAAGACTTACCATTTTGAGGTGAGGAGGCATCTACTGAGATTGATGGTGGGCAATATCCTTAAGCTACTTCAGACTTCTAATTTTTTTTGAATAGCTTTTGGAGACCCTGGCTTGGATCTTTCTGGGGTCACACCATTAAATTTTTAAGCTTTAAGGTGCCCTCAAAGATCCCTATTTCCTACCCTTTATGCTTTTGTATAATCTCCTTCCTTTGAGTTCGAGAAGGACCTGTCATTTGCTTCTAACCAATGAATATGACATCAGTAATGAGAAGGACCTGTCATTTGCTTCTAACCAATGAATATGCTACCAGTAATGAGGTTCATCTCACTAGTCCACTCAATCTCTTTTTTCCTGCTTGCCTTGAGAAGAAAGCTTCCATGATTTTGTCAACAATCTGACTAATTTCCTCAGTCAAGCCTCTGGATGAGATTGTAGCACACATGTGACACATTAGTGTGGCCTACAGGGCTTAAGCAGACAACTCAGGTTCTGCCTGAGGTTTGGACCCATAGAAATATGAAGAAGTTTAAGTATGTGTGGATCTAAGACAATTAGTTCACAATTTTTTTAAATTTTATTTTATTGTAATGATGCTGTACAGAGGGGTTACAGTTACATGAATAAGGTAATGAGTACATTTCTTGTTGAGCATTGTTTACCCCTCCTTTGTGTTTCTCCCACTATCCTTTCCCTTCCCCACCTCCCTCCCTCCTTCCTTTCCCCTCCTCTCCCCCCTAAGTTGTCAAGTTCATTTCCAATATAGTGTCATGTGAGTATCATTGTTGTAATGGGTCATTCTGTGTCCTTGTTTCAGTATTTTGTTATTTATTAGACACACACACACACACACACACACACACACACACACA
>NW_012267262.1:7518806-7607511 GCF_000151885.1 Dipodomys ordii
GAGCCACAGCACCACTTCCGGCTTTTTTCTTTTTGCTTATGTGGTGCTGAGGAATCGAACCCAGGGCCTCATGCATGCAAGGCAAGCGCTCTACCACTGATCCACCTTCCCAGCCCTCTTAGCATTATTTTATATGGTCATATGTAAACATAAATTTTTTACTATAGCAGAAAAAAATAACCCCCCATTTCAATACAGCTGTATCAAAAATTATGGTTATATTTATGTTACACAGTTATGCAATTATAATTTTAGGAATACCATACACAGCTGAGTTGTGTAATATTCTGTAAATACCTCTTCATTTTCAAAAATTTTTATATTGGTTGCTTTTGGTTTGTTTGTTGTATGTCAATTACTCATTCATCTCCCACCTCTGTATAACTCTAGTATCAATGGGTCAAGCACATCAGATCAACTATCACTTTACTTGTTGCTCTTGAGGAGTTTGATTCTATTCTGATGAGCTCCTCTTACCTTCACTTCAGAGAGATTTTCAATTACTTTCACCCTGTTAAGTTCTGAAGTTTTATAATGATGTGTTGTTATCATAGATCTCTTTTATTCATCATGTTGGGCACCCAGCAGAACCTCACAGTGAGAAAAGGGTGGAAGGAATGCAGCTATAAAATTCAATTCAAATTCCACAAAATTACAAAAGGGCAAATCCTTTGGACAACTGCTTAATAATAAAAAATTAAAATTCAATTCATAGTCCACAAAGTTACAAAATGGCAAATCCTTTGGACAACTGCTTAATAAAATAAAAATTAAGATTAAACACAAAACTTTGAATGAGGAAACTTGGCAGCTCTTGAATGTGTGCTGCTTTTATTCTCTCTCTCTCATCTCTCTGTCTCTGTCTCTCTTTCTCTCCCCCCCTCTCTCTCTGGGGTATAATAATTTCTAAACCAGTACTCTTCCATTTGAATGACTTTTAATTTTATTCAGTCAGGGTCTCACACACATAAACAACAGACTCGGATTTTTTTTTGTTGGGATGGGGATCTTAGCTTGGGCTAAACTGGCTTTTTGCCAATCTAGCCTTAAACCATAATCTTCACAATCACTGCTTCTCAAGTAGCACAAGGGCATAACCCCTTGTGCTCAGCCAGATTTCTCTTTCTTTCCTTCTCATAGACTTCATGTCTTTTGAGTTCCATTTTCGAATTGGAAAGGGTAAATTAAGTTACTTACCTATTTTCCTATAAAGCGTTCCCTTTAGGATTGCTCAATCATTTATCACTCACTCGTCTGCCTTCTACCTTCAAAATGCCGTAGGCTTCTCCTTGTCTTTGTCATCCTTTTGGAAAGTGATGACTTCAATATCGTCTCAGAATTTTGAAAGAAGAGAGAAATAGAAACTCTTTGCTAATTCTAATATCTTTTAAAAATGGATATTTATTTATTTATTTACTTCTATGCTGCCAGTACTGGGGCTTGAACATAGCCCCTCACACTTGCTTGGCTTTCTTGTTGCTGTGTGTCACTTTATCATCTAGCCATGCCTCCAGATCAGCTTTTTGCTGGTTAACTGGAGATGCAGTCTCATGTGAATAGCTTTATCAAGAATCTGACCTCTTTTAATTTTTTTTCTTGTGATTCTCTAATAATAGTCCTGTGAGATAAGCAGAGCAGATACCATTATCTGTCTCTTAGTGAAGAAAATAGTTTAAGCAAGTTCTTTAAGATTATTAAATAGTGAGAAATATTAAAGTATTATTGTTATTTGTATCTATAGCATATTACTTCCTGCTTCTGGCCAATAGACTCAAAATTAGTAAATTTGAAAGTGGCATTTTATTCTAATGTTTCCCAAAATATATACATCAGAACATTAGTCCACAGAGAAATGCTATAAAAAGAATTCCACAGTCAACTGTATTTGAGAAACACACACACTAATGATTTTCTTTAATTCTATGACATCATTAATTATAGGAAATTATTAAAATTTAACAACAGGGCTTTGTGGAACTGTTGTTGTTGTGGTTAAGAAGTATATTAAACACTATATCTTAAGAAATACAGAATTTGAGAAATGCAAATTTCCTTTTAATAAGCATAGCTTAGAATTGAGTACATAAAATATATTTCCTTTCTTAAATCCTTCAGGTAGTAAAGACTTGAAAAAGGTAAGAAAAAAACCTATTAAAATACTTAGTGTTTCCCACTTAACACCTATTAATATTCTAGGTAACTTGTTTATATAATGACCATTTGTTAAGCCTCTATAACTGCAGGGCATTACTCTCTATGCTAGACATTAATTGATGATTATTCCAGAGATTTCTACTGTCTGAGTAAGGTGATAGGTATTAACCTTATCAGATAAATTGCTCTGATAGAGTCTTCACCTTATCTGATAAATTTGTCAATTTTATTCCCAGAAAAACCTAATTAAAAGCAACAAGAAGGTTATTATTTACATTCCATTTGGGGAGTTTTAGGGTTGCAGAAGAGAGAAGGCAAAGAGCAGTCTGCTATATTACACATCACATTGAGATTGACAAACTAGTCCAACCTGCTTTATAGACTAGGAAAGGAGAATCTAGAGATTTGGGGTTTAAGGAATCGTGTTCTACTCATCTAGACTAACACTGTACCTGGCATATAAATGGCCACATCCTAAATAGATGCCCTCCCAATTTTAAAGAAAAATAATTGGCAAGACAAATGAAGAGTAGTCTGAGTAATTTCTCTTTTCTGAGATCCATAAATAATGAAATGAAATATGTCAAGGGCTATGTTACACTTAGAATATTTCCTGTGAGTAAATTATTTCCACATACATAAAAATAAAGGAAGCACAGTGATCATAAGTGCATATAGAGATAATGTCAGAACATTTGACCTTTCTGCTCCCTCATTTGCCCTCACATTTCATTTTGAATTTTATTGGAAGCTCACTGGTTATCAGACTGATCTGATAATGTGGCATCTATCCATTGGGTTAATTTTTGCAATTATATGGAACAGGTCTTTCTCTCTCCTTCATTAGAAAACTGTTTACATGTTAGTAGACACTAATTTTGGGTCCCAAAAGCTGTTAAGTTTCCACTTGTTTCTGCAGTTCTCAGATATCATAGTTTATTTTTCCTCTGTTCCCCTCTCCTCTTCTCCACTTCCCTTCCCTCCGATCTTCTTTCTTCCCTCTCCTCCCTTCCCTTCCCTCCTCTCTTCTCTCATATCTTCAATGGCACTGGAGTTTAAATTCAGGGCTGCAGGCTTGCTATGAAGATCTATTGCTTGCTAGATAGACCTACAGATACCACAGTTTTAAGGCCTTTTATTTTCCTAACTAAAAAAAAAATCATTAAAAAACAAACTGGATTCATTGGGTTGTGAAATATATCTCTGTCAATAAATGAACATGATAAACTTTCAACATGTTTAAATACACAAAAACTTCCTCAGTGAACTATTAAAGAGCCCTTTGACTCATTTCATATAAGAGACAATTTCTTCTACTGCAGCCTTCAAAGAATACATTCTTCCCCTGGAGAAGTGGTTTCTTTCAGAAAAAATTAGTTTTGAGTGTAAAACTGTAGTCTGGTTATTCAGGTAAAACATAAGTCTCCTAATTTTGTCCAACATACCCATGAGCCATATCCATGCCAGTAACTGCAAAAAGAATGCTTAGGATGCTTCTTTCTCATTTCCTGGGTTTCCCTCATTCTTCCTGCTAGTTTCCATTTGTTCCCATCAGCTGTTACAGACATGTTCTGGATCTGTCTTGAATATTCTCATTAGTGCTTTGATTGGGTGTTATTTCTTTGACCAGCTCTTAAGCAAATGACCACCTAAATGCTATTTCCCCCTTATTTTGGCCACTTGGTCCATTTCACCTGCAAAATATCCTTCTTGAATACTACACTGATAAGGTCCATTTTGACCACTCTCTTTCAGAGAGTTTTATATCATTCTTAAATTCCTAGGATATGTTTAATCTGAGACATATAATTGTTACACAGTATAAATAAGTATATCTAATATACAAGACCTTTATAAGTGCTAATACACAAAAGTTTACATCAGGAGTTTTTTTCTCTGACCTCTTTGGAAGGTATCAAAACCCCAAAATATTATATGATAAGAAAACTTCTAAAAGATTGGTAGTTGTCCTTATTTCTTTCCTTTTTGCTATGCATCTATAGTTAGAATATGTTTCCTAGCTTGAGTTAGACTAGGTCATAGAAAAGGAAATGCTTTTTAGATAAGGGAACCGTAGCAGAGGTATTAAAGCAGAGGATTTATATGTGCTTGCCTGAATTCTTTGGCATCTTGCACCTAGTACTATAATAAGAGACTTGAAGCCTTGGATCAGTCAACAGACCTGTAAGTGAAAATTTTTTATTATTTTAATTCACTCAGATTTATAATTGTTATTTACATAAATGTATTATAGCAGGAGCCTCATTGATAAAAATCATTTTATAGTTTTTAATAAATGATTGCTTTCAAAATATTGTCCTTATTTCCTCCATTAGAAAGTTTTCTATTGTAGGTTGAACTGTGTTTTTTAAAAAATAAGGTAAATTGCAGTCCTAATCTCTGGTCCCTTGAATACCTTGTTGAAGTAATCAGATTAAAATGAGGCCACTTGATTAGAGAGGGCAATATGCTAATAGTATTGGTAATCTATTTTTTTTTGTCAGGTGTGGGGCTTGAACTCTGGGCTTGGGCGCTGTCCCTCAGCTCTTCAGCTCAAGGCCAGCGCTCTACCACTTGAGCCACAGCGCCACTCCCAGTTTTCTAGTGGTTTATTGGAGATAAGAGTCTCATGGATGTTCCTGCCTGGGCTGGCTTTGAACCGCAGTCCTCAGCTCTCAGCCTCCTGAGTAGTTAGGATTGCAGGCGTGAGCCACCGGCACCCGGCTGGTATTGGTAATCTTATAAGGAGAAATAGCAGAAGCACGGAGAAACATAAGAAGTGCACCACATGATGTCAGAGACCTATAGGTGTAAGTGTGATGCAGCTACAAACTAAGAAATATTATCAGCACTATTGGAAGCTAGAAGAGGCAACGGACTTCCTTCAAGGTCTCAGAGTGTCTGGCTCAGATAATACCTTGGTCTTCAGCAGTATGAGAGCATATCTCTGATATTTTATGTCACCTAGTTTGTGGTACTTAAAAAATGGCAATGCTGGGAGATGAATATGCTGTCTCTAATGGTTCTGGGCACCAATCTCCCTTTTCTTGTCATAAATGGTTTATTTATGCTATGCTTTATCACATTCTGCCTGTTACTATCATCACTTTGATCATCCTAATCAGGCTGTGCTCCCCAAAGACTTTCCTGAACTATATCTAAGGCCATAATATATCAAAGGTACTTTTAACAGGTGCTTACCTACTTGTGCTGGACAAAACATTGGACTTAAAGTGAAAATATTTGTGTCCATGCCATGATTTTTCCCTGTATTGTTGTGTTATTTCCTACAATTCACTAAACCTCTGAGAGATGTATTATCTGTAGCTAGAAAATAAGCAGAAAGTATCTATCACAGAGTTTCCATGATAATTACATAAGTGGCTGGAACTGATGAAGTTTGGTAATTAGCCACACTGTAATACAATATTTGTTCATTTTGTGATCAGTAAATATGAACTTTTTGCATTCTGTCACTTAGCACATTTTAACAAATGCATACTTCTGAATGTCAGTGATGGTGAGCCAGGTATAGAACACAGAGCATGAGATTTACACACAAAGTGATGTCACTTTTTAGGAGTAATCCAAGTGTTGGACTGGAGGATAACTGAGGTGGGGCAGGTGGTCTATGTTGGAGAGCTAGCACAGTTCTCTTTGACCAGATGACATTTAAATTCAGAACAGAATGATGATATCCCTTATGTGAAGAACCAAAAGAAAATTATCCCATGCAGAGAGGAAAAAAGCTCAGAGAGAGAGAGAGAGAGAGAGAGAGAGACAGAGACAGAGACAGAGACAGAGACACAGAGACAGAGACACAGAGACACAGAGAGAGGACAGAGACACAGAGAGACAGAGAGATAGACAAAGACAGAGAGACAGACACAGACACACAGACACACAGACTGACAGACAGAAGAGTGTTTGACCTATTCCCAGGAACTGATGGAGTCAAAGAAAACTGCACCAAATGAAGTGGGTTTCGATCACATCAGGTGGCAATTGAGAGGCAGGTAGGGGACGGCTCTTCCCAAAAGCTTGAAGTCCATGGTCAGTAATTGGAAGTTTCTTTTTTAGACACAACAAAGAAACAGTTGCAGAGTTTCATGTAAAGTGATAACTTGAAACTTAAAGTAAAAGAAATCCTCTGGCTTCTATTCTGGACTTCATGGTGGTGGTGAGGAGGGGAGAAAAGCAAGAGGAGTGAAGTTAGGAAGGAGGCTGTGGCAGAAATGAAATTCAACTTGGGGGGGGTAGAAGGGAGGGAGAGGCGAAGTGGGAGAAAAATGAAGGAGGGGGTAACACTGTTAGAAAAAAATTGCTCTCATTTCATGATGTAACTATAACCCCTCTGTACCTTTATAATAAAATAGTTAAAAAATAACCAATAAAAAACAGGGATTAGGGTAAGAATGAGGATGATATTGACATCTGGGATTGAAGAGAGATTTTCAAAATAGAACTGATATGTCTCTTTGGTTCTTTAGAGGAGGGTTTGTGAGTATATAGATGAAGACTTGTAGGGTACCTGCCTGTAGTCCCATTTACCTAACTGCAAAGATGCTTTGTGAGGGATGCTCAGGACATTAGAAGACATTTCCATCCACCTCTTCCCTTCGTTTTCAGTTTCAAGCCTTAGCACAGGGATAGACATTGTGACCCATTATAGATGGAACGCAGTTATAAGTAGATTCTTGTGCACAAGAATGGGCTGACAAATTATGTTAATCAGTTCAGGCTTCTATTCATACAAGGTTCCCATAGCACAGAGGATGGCTCACAAACAGTAAAAATTCATGTCTCATAGCTCTGGATATTGAGGAATCTATGATCCAGCCACCAGCTTGTCCCTTCCAGTGGAGGCACATTTCCAGTTCTCCAATGCCTCTCTTTTGCTTATTTTCACAAGTCCAAGAAATAAATCATCTGCTGTCACTCTTTAAAGGACTCTACCTTCCTCACGTAAGCATCTCCTGGAGATCACAATCTCTAAAACCATGCATTGGAATTTAACATATGGATTTCTCAGGAGACAATCATTTAGTTCATAGAACAAATATTTTTTGAAGGACCAGATAGTCAATATTTGGGTTTTGCAGGACAAAGAACAAAAGAGAAGATGTTATGTATGTGGTTATATAATCATTTAAAATATAAACACTAAAAAAATGTAAAATATGCATTTCAAATTACAGCACCATAGTGAAATTGTCTGTTGAAGATAGTCTATGGATAAATGGTTTTCAAATTACTATCCATGAAGTACATCTAGCCAGCTATTTTGTTTTTGAAAATAAAGTTTTATTGGCCCACAATCACCCGCATTTCTTTCCGTATTTCCTGCTGCAGCTTCCCTGATACAAGGCAGAGTTAAGAGGTCTTACAAAATACCATATATCTCACAAGCTGAAAAGATTTGTGATTTTGCTCTATTGCGTTTGCTAATCCTAATCTGATATTTCCTGTCCCATGGGAATTCTATTATCTTCTTCCGATCTTTTGGAATTTTCCATAAGTCTTATAGTCTCATAGTCTTCTACAGGTCTGAATAGTTACATTTACAAATGGATAATTTCACAATGCTCTGCCAGTTGTATTATTTCAGAAGAAGAATTCTACAACAAACCCCAAATACTGACACATCCTTGTAGGATTTGTGTAAGAGTTAAGATTTGTAGACATTGCAGGTCCTTAGATCACAAATATAAACCAAGTACAACTGGTTATTGGATATTTTCTGATTCCTTTTTTTAAATAAATTCCCTTGATGGCATTGGTTAAGTTACAACTCCAATTTTCCAACATTATGATCTGTGATTTCCATTTTTCTCATTTATCCTTTCCCTCTTCCTGTTTTCTCTATCCCCAAATTACATCTGTTGAGTTGTTGAGCTATTTTTTGTTATTGCTTTGTTGTATTCTGTTAGAGGTTTCATTTACTACTCCCCGAGAGACTTACCATGATGTTTTACTCAAACTAAAACTACTTCCTTCTTAAGAACAATTCTGCTTCCAGCTGTAACAATTTCTTTTTATCTGGAAACTAGGAAGGCTAAAAATGACTAGTCTGTCTCTACTCTATCATCTTTCCATTTCTATATTGCATTTCTATAATTGGAGACACTTTTGCTTTCCTATGTCACACAGTATGTCAAATATGTGACTTAGAGTGCAATATCACATTTACATTTTAACTAATTCTGCTGTTTAAATCCTTCTATCCCAATTTTCAGATGAGAACACTGAGATATTTCTCAGTTTGGATATGTGCGTATGTACAAAGGCACATCTCTCTTAAATGAAAATTGAATAGATCTTTCTACAGCTAAATTTTCAAACTGTTTTCAAACCATATCATGGGTGTTTGTTTGTTTTTTTTTAAATCTAATCAGTCTTTTTAGAATGCAAGATACAAACAGAGAAATATACCATTTTCTAGGGAGCAAAAAAAATAAAGTATTAGTTGTTATTTTTAGACACCTTCAACTGTTGGGCCAGATTGTGGAAAATGAGGAAATGATAGATATCATATTTCTGTTCCAAAAAGGACAATATCCCACATAAGTAGTTCTTCTTCAGTTAGTGTGTACGAAGCAGGTGTGGGGAAAATATGAGAAACAACCTTGTGGGCTCCAGTGAGGAAACACTTCAAAAAATATCCTTTGATTAAGAGACAGTGCGCATGATTCAATGAGGAGGCGGAGGTATTGCCTTGGAAAAGCATCAGCTGAAGAAACACTAAATGCCTGTAGAAGTGTCGTGGGGATGGGGGCTAAAAACAGCTTGTGGAATGACAAACTTTCTGAGACGCATGGCAACAGCAAGGGTCTGTAAATGGCAACTTCATTCTCTAGATGAGTGGGAAACTGCAGAGGGTAATTTTTAGATTGCTTGTTATTTTTTTATGTGAGTGGAGTGAAATGATGCCATTGGAAATATGAAGAGAGGAAAATGTGTTGGTGACGAAAGAACACTTATGAAAATAGCACCAGGACGTGGTAACCTGATGAAGATCATTGGATGACTAAGTAGCAAATTCGTTTGATACCTGAATAATAGTGCTGTTAGCTAATTAACTAGAATAGACTGTCTTTCCTCTGAAGCACAGTGGCGTAAAAATCTGGTGTGATCCCCATCAGGAAGCCTTCATTATCAGGTGACAAAAAAATCTCAGTGAACTAGATTTGAGATTGGAGAACTCCGAAAAATTCTATCTTCTGACTGTTCAGTTGTTTATATATTGTTTCTTAAATATCCATATACCCTTTATTGCCTTTTAAAAACAGATGCCTTGAAAATCTTGTTGTGATCTAGGATTTCTTAGAGCTAATAAAGATTCCTTTCTTGATTCAATTAATGTAAAGTGTGGATGGCTTACAGATAATTGAGATGGGGCCCTGTTTTTGTAAAATTTAAAGAAAACAAAGGTGGCTGTTGAAGCCAAATGAAACTGAGATGGCTGAAGACTGAAACAAAAACATATTCTGGAACTAATCTAAGAACCTAAAACAGTACCTTTTATGATCATCAGACTGTGTCTGCTCAACATGGAAGGCAAAATATGCCAGTTTAAAGGTTCCAAGGTGCTAGATTCTGGTTGTCTCAAGTTAGTATATACTCAAATATAATAAAGATATTATCAAATTCAGATGCAATGCTATCATTTTTTGAATTAATTTTCTCATTATTCACTTGGTTACAGTGATAAGAAACAATTGTTCTGTATTATTAAGATGAAATCAAATATGTTCGTCGTTTCAAAAATAAGGAAAAACAGGAGAAGGGGGGAGAATGTAGTCAAGAGTCCAATGAATATTCTACAAAATTAAGAAGAGAAAGGAAAGGGCTTGGGAGAAATGGGTGAGAATGTTGAAAGGGGTGACATTGATTAATATGCATTGCATTCATAAATTTCTTTGTTAAATGGCAACTTCTTTGTACAACTACAAAAAACAAGCAATCTTCTAATGAAGAATATGGATCTATTCAAGGTAAATTTTTATTTTTTATTGTGAAAATACAGTACAGAGGGGTTACAATTACATGGGCAAGGTAATGAGTACATTTCTTATCAAGCATTGTTGCCTCCTCTTTGACTTCCCCTTCCCATCCCTTCCTACCTCCCCCCCACCACCCCCAGGCCAAAGTTGTAAAGTTTATTTTTCGACATAACAACTTCTTATTCAACAAATTTCACCTGCAAAGATCCACTTTCCTATAAGGTCATATCCACAGGTTTCTAGAATTAGAATGCAACTTTCTTTTAGGGATGGGAGGGACACATTACCACTTATCACAGGAAGAGCTATTGATGATCTGAGCACCCTTTGCAGCAACTTCTCTTCTTCCTGGAGTGACCATTGAGATACCTGACCTGAGTGTTAAGTCTACCCACCAAGAGCATTTTATCACTGTACTGAGAACACTGCAGTGTTCCCATATTGCCTGGTAAGTAGAATCACCCTAGAGATTCTGTGTATGCAGAGGTCTTGAGTTCCACCCAGTCTACTGAATTAGAATATTGGATTCTATATTTCTATCAAGTGTTCCAAGACAGTGTCATAACTGGGAAATCAAGGGCATAATGAACATTGAACTCAAACAGAAGGGCATTTGGGAATGTGAAACCAAAGAATCTGCCATGACCATTTTTTCCTGGTGCTCATGATAATACAGTGCATTCAGGTTTCCTCCTGGGTCAAAGGGACAGGCCACAAGAGCAAGTTTCTAGGGATTCCTTCTCAGTAAGGAGGGAGCTTTGTCGCCTTTGTGTTCCAAGAGCCTCGCCTATGAGTTTATAGCACTTTTCACTCTATAGTTGGGCTCAAAAGCAGAGGGAAAGAGTATAGTCTGTGTCTACAGGTGACTTGCAAGGCAGTAGGACCCTGGAGGCCTTGGAGGTGAGGCTGTTGCGGTGTCCATTCTGCTGGTTGAGGAAAGAATGCCTGCTGCAGCAGCTGCTTCTTGTTTCCTAATTAGGATTGCCTCTACCTTGAGCACACCTGTGGGAGCAAGCAAGGGAAATCAGCCTAGGAAGAGAGCTGTCCTGCCTAATGGGCAGTTGGTCCACAGGGGAGAGAAGGCATGCTGTTGGTGACTCAGAATCAGCACGAGGTGAGTTTTGCCAGCAGGAAGTTGAATTCAAGAGGTACTGTCTGGGTATTTTTCCATCCTTCTTCCTTTCTTCACCATAAGCCTGTGGTTGTGGATGCCAAATTGCACAGACCCAACTCAACTTGTTTCCTAGAGCTTCACAAACTGTTTGGAGTGACTTGAGCTGGGCAAAATAGAGCTCCCAAAGAATCTCTCAGAATTCAATGCATAACATACACTCTGCTTGTGCAGGTGTTTGTTTTGACTGATGGATTAGACCAGGTGTTTGTGTCCGGCAACCACCCATTATTCCCCATCAATAATACTCTGCCCCAGTAACAGAAGGAGAAACAAACATTTATGATAGATAAACCTTGTAGGCAGACAGACCCCTATTTTCTAGATAAGGAAATAGAGGCGAGGGGAACATTTCTCTCCTACTATATCATCATTAATTTGCAGAGCTGTAATTTAGATGCCACATGGTCTGTTTGTAAATCCCATAAATGTCCAACCAGTTCATCCTCCTTCTTATAAAATCCTCCATGTGGGTAAATATGTCTCTTCTTAACAATGAGCATTTGAAGTACAGGTTTCTCTGTTTAAATATTTTTCTTTTATGCTGGAAATGCCTGCTAATCCTTAGTAATCAATTTGTATTCAAATGTGAAGCACTGAGCGGCCAGTTGAAATGTTCATGCCTCAGAGTGGATTGGTGCCATTCATGGGGCGATTGAATGAAAATTGAGGCCCTTTGATAGGAAGTTCCATCAAGTGCTATGAATTTCTTGGGAGTTACTATACTTTCTAAGGAAAAAAAAAGGAGTCATATTGTATTTTACTTAGAAAGTAGGTCTTGAATAGAGTCTTAGAGTCTATGGAAATAATACATTTTATTTTATTTTTACATAAACAGTGTTCAGTTACAGCCCCAAAAGGATTTTATGTAGGAAAGTAATGGGATAACTGGTTTATAACTTTTAAATGGTCATTATAACTGTGACTTCTGGGGATAAGTGAGAAATCATTTATAATCAAAAGCAGTCAAGCTGAGTGCTGGAGGCTCATCAATAATCCTAGCTACCCAAGAGGCTGAGATGTAGAGGATGGTAGGTCAATGCCAACATGTGTTGAAAAACTCCTTGAGACTCCATCTTCAAAATAACTATAAAAAACTAAGTTGGAAACATGATTCAAGTGGTAGCGTGCCAGCAAAGCAAACAACTGAGCAAACCCAAGGCCCTAAGTTCAAACCTTCGTAATAGCAAAACCAAACAAATAAAAAGTTTGCGCAAAATTATGCAATTTCTCAGTACTGTTTCCCAAATATTTCTGAGGTACTGGTTTGTCTTTTGCAAAGGGATTTGAAGTCATCTAGTGGGGTAAAACAAAACAAAACAATGCCTCTTGGTACCACACAAAAAATACATGAGCAGGAAAGAAGTTATCATTTGGAATTCCTAGACATGTTGTAGTCTAAAAGGTGATAATGAAGGTCTAGCCAGTGCCATATTGGCCACATGGTGGATGGTAGGGTCTGGCATCTTGTCTTCATGCTGGGGGAAGAAAACATCCCTGTCTCCTCCCAGGTTGTGGGCAAGACTAGATTCCTGGAGGCAGGGGCAGGAACTTGGCTGATAGGTTACTGAATCTGTCAGTCCAGTGCCTGGGACTTGGAATTTCCTGTGGATCCACCCCCTGTGCTGACCCTATTTAGGCCCAGACCAGCACAAGTGCCATTACACCATGCTACCTATGTCTCTGTGATCCTGTCCTGTCTCCTATCTCTGGTCATCATGGCGTCCCAATTCAGCTCTCCATTGGAGCTGAATTGGTTTGTTGGTATTGTTTTTGTTCTTTCTTTCCTCTTTGGCCTGTTTCCTAACAGTGTTAAGTGTATTGGAGGGCTGCAGGCCTTTGTTACAATGGGTAGCCTATAGGCTGCTAACTGTGTATTAAAGATTCCAATATTCCATCTACCTAAATATGGCTTCTGGGATAATTCATGTTACAACAATGATAAGGTTCAATGGTTGTACAGCAAGAAAACAGAGAAGTCACATTTTGAGAGGTCAAATTGGCAGTCTTTATTAGAACCTCGGTGGTCTGCAGATGGACTCCTGTCTCAAAGATCTGCAGCCCAGAAAAGAGCTAGCACATAGCTTTTAAAGGCAAAAACCACATGCTTGGGGTGGAGACCAAGTCTTAACAGCCTTAACAAAAGTGTTAGACATAAAACAAAGCAGGCTGGATGAGGATACTTATTTCTAATAAAAGCATTATAGATAGGCAGAACAAACTATCCAGGGGAACAAGAAAAGGCAATCCGAACCCCACTTATCTAGAGGGAGCATGAGTTTCGTAGAGCTCAACAACTCATGAAATATTTGCAATCCAAAGAATGTCCTCTATAGCCTCAAGAGTTCTCAGAAAGTCCCCATCTTCTATTAACTTTTATTAAGACACCAAGATGGCCTCACTTCGTTCCAGTCTCTTTATTGTACAATAAATTCATTTTTTGTATTTGATTTTGTGTTAGACTGACAAAAAAACCCACCTACCTCCATGCTTCAGATTCTAACAAAAAGTCTAGTGTATTTAATTTTGGCAGAAATGATATCAACTAAGCTTTTCTATGATTACATTCATTTATCCAAAAACAGTTACATAGAGATTACATTTTACTTATCACTTCAAATGTATGGACTGAAGTTTTGTATTATTAATTATAATATGAGACAATACATTCATTATTATTATTTTTCTTTTTTTTGAAATCTTTTTTTTATTGTGAAAATACTGTACAGAGGGGTTACAATTACATGGGCAAGATAATGAGTACATTTCTTATCAAGCATTGTAGCCTCCTCCTTTGTTTCTCCTTCCCATCCCTTCCCATCCTCCCTGCCCCCACACCCAATCCTCCCCGCCCCCCCACACCAAAGTTGTAAAGTTCATTTTTGACATAACAACTTGTACTGCTCATTGTTGCAATGGGTCCTCCTGTATCCCTATTTAAATGATTTAAATAGAATTAGGTAATTGATACAAATGTTTCTAAATAAGGTTTTCCTGAAGGAAACATGATTAAAAAACAGTTTTTTTTTAAAGAAGTGATAGCAGATAAATGGTTAAGAAGAAAGAGTGTCTCAGTTTGAACCCTAATGACACTCACTAGCAGAGTGCCCTCAGGAAAATGGCTTAATATCCCTGAGTCTTAGTTCACACTTGTACAGAATAAGAATAATAACAATCAATCCTACTTCATGGGATTTTGGTGAGTACTGGGTAAAGTTATTATTATTACTTTGAGAATAAAATACTTGGAAACTCACTACTATAGATAATATGTCTTGGAAGGATGTCTAGATGACAAGACTAGATGGACATGTCTAAAACAAAGTCTGCATTAAAATAATCCATGTGACCCATAGGGAGGAAGCAGTAAGGTATGCTCAGCTTAATATTCAGGGGCTCATATGGGGAAAATCCTGAAGGGAAGGAGTTTTGTATTTGATCTTCGAAGTATAAAACTTTAGAAATGTATGCAGAAAAATTCAGATCAACCTCCTTCTAATAACTTTTTTCACCTTCCTCTTGAGAACATGAGAGAAGTAGGGGAGGGAAGAGAGCATAAAACTGAGTAATGACAAGGTTACTGGTGTCATCAATTAGTGCTCAATTCTTTGGGTGAATTCTGGGAAACCATGTTGGATTTCTTCAGATTTGTTGGTTTTAAGGGATAACTGAAATCTTTTTCTGCCCATTGTTATCCAGTGGTGCCTTCCTTACTGAAGGTTTATTCTCCATCAAGTCTATTCTGCCTAGTATAGAGATAAGGCATGTAACAACATTGAGAGAAGCTCTCAGGCAAAGATTATAGGAGCTGGCTTTTGGAATAACCAGGTATATGGTCATGCATATACAGACACTCCTTGCTTTTTTATGTCCTACTAATACTTAATTCTACTTCTTTACTGATTCTTCAGTGTGCCAAATGGCTCTAACTTCCTCTGAAACATAAGTGACTTGTTTATAATCATCTACAATCCCTATGGTTCAAAGCTTTTGGTTACCATTATGGTCTTGATTCAGTTCATTTCTCCTGAGGCCATGTTGAGACTTGGTGTCAATACCTTGGAGTTTTGATCAGCACTGTCCAATAGAATAGTCTATAGTGACTGAAAGCTCTATATGCTTAACATGACTACACTGTCTTATCTTAAATAAGCCTATCACAGCTGGACATGGTGGAGGGAACACATCTCACAAAAAAAGAAGTAAATAAAGAAAAATAAATTAATCAAATATGTTTTTATTCTTGTCCCTTTACTACATACATAAATGCAAGGGCATAAATATAAAACATACATTAAAATCTAGCAATTTCATATAAAATACCAAAATACTAAAAAAAAGTAGAGGTTCTTTACATAGGGTAAGAGACACAAATATACTAAAACATTACTCTGATAAATCTAATTATATTTTCTATTCTCAGAGTGATGAGAAGAGGTAAGGGGGAAACTATTAAAGAGGACACACTCACCTAAGTGAATCTACCCCAAATCAGGGCTTTGTTTGGTTTATAGGCTATAGAAGTTTCCTCTTCTCTATCTTTTTTTTTTAACCACGCAAAAGTCCTATATTGTGAATATCAGAAAACAAGGCAGACAGAAATTAAAGAAGACACAAGTCAGGAGCCAGTGTCTTGTGTTTGTAATCCTAGCTATTGAGGAAGCTGAGATCTGAAGACTGTGGTTCAGCCAGCCTGGGTAGGAAAGTTAGACACTCTTATCTCCAAGTAACCAAAAAAACAGAAATGGAGCTGTTGCTCAAGTGGTAGAGTGCTAACTTTGAGCAAAAAAGCTGAGGGATAGCACCCATGCCCTGAGATCAAGTCCTAGGACCAGCACAAAGGAAGGAAGAAAGGAAGAAGGAAGGAAGGTAAGAAGGAAGGAAGGAAGGAAGGTAGGGAAGGAAGGAAGGAAGGTAGGTAGGTAGGAAGGAAAGAAGGAAGGAAAGAAGGAAGGAAGGAAGAAAAGAAGGAAGGAAGGAAGAAAGGAACTTAAGGATGATATAAATAAATGCAAAGATATATCATGCTTTTTGTCTGTTCATTCTGTCTACCCAGAAGCACAAAGCTGTTTCAGCCAGCCCAAAGAGCAAAGGTGCCTAAAGTTTGAGTAATTTCAAGTAGCTACTCCATAATATCCTCATTCCTTTTCTCAGGGTACTGTTCCTTCCGTTTGGAGTCCTGACTCTTCTACACGAATTGTGAACTCAACCTCTTTGTAACTCCATCCCTCTTAAAATCCAAATCTTGGAATTGTTCTTCTGTAAAGTCTGCTGTTAAGCTACAAGAAATTAAGTCTCTTTATATGTTACCATGGAGACCCTTTACCCATCATGTCCTACATTGGTAGTTGGATGATCGTCATATACTTTCCAATATTTTATTATCATTTAAACAAAACAATTAACTTCATCATCATTGTTCTTAGTATTTCTCCACATCTTCAAAATATTAAAGCTATCATAAAAGTCTGCTCCCCACATTCAGTTCCAGCCATCAGGAAATGAACAGCCTCGTTTATTGAGATGCTACACATATCTGAGTATGACAAAAATAAGTGTCTCAGAATTAACTCTTTAAGGGAAACTCAGTCTATGCCATTAGCTAATCAATTGAAATTCAATCTGTAACTATTAATTAATTAAAACTCAGTCTATGAAATTATTAATTAATCCTAGGATGCAATGCTGTTCAAGTGAGGAAGAAAGGCAGAGGAAGGAAGCACGTTCATATGTGTATTTATGAGCATACAGGGAACCCTGGAGCACTGTGCATAAACTATTTCAGAGGCTGTTTGTTGGGCACTTGTCATCTTATTACAATCTATTGCTGGTGTGTGGTTACTCTTTTTTTTTTTTTTGGTCTGGTTGTGGGGCCTGAACTCTGGGCCTGAGCACTGTCCCTCAGCCCTTCAGCTCAAGGCTAGCACTCTACCACTTGAGCCACAGCGCCACTTCCGGCTTTTTTCTTTTTGCTTATGTGGTGCTGCGGAATTGAACCCAGGGCCTCAGGCATGCAAGGCAAGCGCTCTACCACTGAGCCAACTTCCCAGCCCCTGGTGTGTGGTTACTCTTGATGGCTTTGCACCCCAGTATTTTAATTCACTTCGTAAGTAGGAAGAATATGCTGTGGAGACTGGAGAAAACTCTCAAGTAAAGAGTTACAGGTATTGGCAGACAGAATAGTCAGCATATACAGGAGTAGTGTGCCAAGGAGGTGTGATCCAAGGCCTGGAAGCACTGGTCTGCCCTCTGACTTTCCCTCAGCCATGTTCTGTATAACTTATTGCACTGTGGGTTCTCTTGAAGCTTTGCAGCTCCCTTCAATTAATATTTGCTTTCTTATTCAACATAGTGCTTATGTTGAGCCTTTTGCATGGAATATCCTCCATTCCCTAAGGCCCACCCCAAGCCCTGGTGAACTCCAGTTCTTCCAAATCTTGGTTCAGCTGTCACTTCCTCTTGGTTGTGTCCCTGGCATCCTCTGGGAAGAATTGTGTCATCCTCTAAACCCACTTAATACCTTTCACATATTTCTGGTATAGATCTGATTGTGCTTCTGATGTTTTACTTGCTTTTCTTGTCTGTCTCCCCAAAGGAACTTGGAGCAACTGGAAAAGGATTTTTTTGTTACATTTATTTATTTATATATTTATTTACTGAAGAATGAAGCATGGAGTCTGGCATTGTGTGAAGAATCAAAGGCTACTGAATGATTAAACAAATGAAAGTCCTGTATCATATTCAGATCTTTTAAAAGGTTTCGGCATCAGTTAGTAGCAAGGCTGAAAATAGAAATCATGTCTTTTAAAATTGATTCCTGGAGAATGTTGTCTCATTTTCCTTTAGAAACCAGAAGGCCAAAAGAGAGAGAGAAAAACAAAATCTAGAAATGGGAATATTCCGATGCCATGTGGATAGAATGTTGTTTTATTTAGCTTGGGTAGGAGCTCATGTGGTTAACTTGCTGTAGGGGGAGGGGGACTTTGGTGTTAGTGCCTTTTTCGGAGTGGCTGGTGGAGCATCTAAGAAGTCATGCAGTGGCTGCTATATAGAGGAAGAAACCTGATACAATGGGATTGCATTAAAAGAACAGGTTGCTTGCTTTCCCCAACCTTCCTTTGTACTTTATTGTTTGGAACTTACTTGCTATCTCTTTCTGGAACTGGCTGCTTTATTGCTTTCATTTCCTATTTTCAGTATAAAAAATTCCTTCCAATAAATTCAACAGAACCTCAAGGCAACTAAACAAATGCATAGTTAGCCTTTGTTATTATCTAAAATGATGACCTTTAGCTGGGTTCCAGTGGCTATCTTTGCAGGAGGCTGAGATCTGAGGATCATGATTTGAAGCCGGCATAGGTAAGAAAGACTGTGAAACTTTTACCTCCAATTTCACCAGCAAAAGGCTATAAATTATGGCATGGCTTAAGTGGTGGAAGGCTATTATTGAGTGGAAAAGTCAAGGGAGGATTTCAGGTCCTGAGTTCAAATCCTAGTACCAACACACACACACACAGACACAGACACACACATACAGACACACTCACAAATAATAAAAATGAAATTTATAGATACTTATTTGGGGTTCTCCACCCCAACTCCAGAATTGACAGACCACTGCTTTTATTTCACCATAAGTGCTGATTTCTCAAGATCAGACACCAGCTAAGCTGATGTGAGATTGGTTCAGAGTTTCAAGTAAGACCTAAAAGCCTGGGTCAGAATCAAACTATGGCTTTCTGTTTCATGGCCCAAATATTTAAATGGAGAGAAGAGTTGAGGGTTGGTGATTTATCAGGGCAGACCTGCTTAGTGGTTTGCCACCATGCTGAAAGATGAATGTTTCCACAGGCCTAGAGGCTGAAGTCCAAGAACTAATTCTCAGTTCTACTGCTTTAGAAATTTTGTCACTTTAGAGAAGTAAGATCTATCCCAGAAAGGGGTCTATGGAACTTGAGTTCAAAGAGAGTGAGGGACAACAGGGAATATGCATCATTTACTATTGTATATTATTGACTCACATGTCTCTCTCATATACATTAGGAAGAACATGTCAGTTTCCTTTTTCCAAATTCTAGAAAGCCAGATTGGAATCAGAAAAGAATTTGGTATTAATTAATCAGAGGACAGGGACTTTGCTATGTGATTCAAATGCTTTATGTCATCTTGTTGATACCTCTGAGCCACTATCCAATGAGTAGCCTGGATGACATTTTAAAAATGCAAATCTGAACATACCATCTTGCAGCTTACAGACTTCAGTGTTGTTGAATTGCTCTTGCAATAAAAGGGAAATAATAACTTGTTCCATCAAATACAATCTGATTTTTCCCTTGTCTTCAACCCTGTTTCATGCTTGCTCTTGTTCCTAAAGCCTTTCTATCCATTCTTCTCTTCCTGCCATAATTTTTCTTCTACTTAGTCTAGTTAACTCTCACTATTCTTTAAAAACTACCTAAGAGTTGTTATTATTGCTTGTTAATAAGCAACTATCAATGTCTACTATGCATACTAGGGACAAAGGTGATAGACCCATGTCCTTCTGTAAGGAGAGACATAGACAAGAAACCATCCCAAAGAAAAATATAGTGTGATGTATGCATGTAGACATATGTCTATAATATTGGACTGTAATAAATTCGATACAAGGAAACATAAGTGTTATGAAGAGGATGAGGGACAAGTGGCCGGTTTAAACAAAAGACAGTCAGACAAGTTGTTCTTGATAAGTGTTTGAGCAGCAGCCTGAAGGAAGTGAGTCTTAAACGTATTTGGGGCAAAATGATTCTAAAAAGGAAGAAGAGCAATTGCAAGATAGGACTATGCTATGTTTCTTACTTCATAGAACTTATCACATGCATTTCATATAATAATTATGTATTTATATGTACCATTATTCTATTAATGCCTTTCTCCCCAGCTAGACTTCCAGTCTCTGAGAGCAGAGACTGTCAATGTTTTCAGCCTTGCATTCCTGGATGCCATGGAATGGAGCTTGATGCAAAATGTATGGTTAAGAACAGGCTTGTGAAAGAGTGAGAGAGAAGATGGGAAAAAGAAGAGAGAAGAGATACAGGTCCAGAATGGAATGGGAGAAAGTGGAAGTTAGAGAGGAGAGGGAATGAGAAAGGAAAGATGAAATCTTTTAGAGAAGTTAACCCAAGCCCTCGTGCTGTACATTCTTTTCTCTGGTTTGTATGAAGATGGGCATCCCCACTACTTACCCTGTTTCTTTTTTTGTTTTATTTTTTGTCAGTTGTGGGACTTGAACTCTGGGCTTGGGTGCTATCCTTCAGCTCTTCAGTTCTTCAGCTCAAGGCGAGCGCTCTACCACTTGAACCATAACACCACTTCTGGTTTTCTGGTTTTTTTTGAGATAAGGGTTTCATGGACTTTCCTGCCCAGACTGGCTTTGAATCGTGATCCTCAGATCTCAGCCTCCTGAGTAGCTAGGATTACAGGTGTGAGCCACCAGCGCCTGGCTTTATTCTGTGTTTTTGATGCATGCACAATTCTAAGTCAAGATTGTAGACACTCACTAATCTGAAGCAAGGATTCTTTGGAGGAGTGACTATCAAGTGAAATGGCCAATCCAATGTCTGTTGTGGGTTCCAGAACAGGGTAAGTCATTACATGTATCAGGTTAATATTGCTTTTGCTTAGGTTAACTCCAGAACCTGTATACTAGTCTTGTACTGGTTATACCCAACATCAAGCCTACATATGCAATTCAGGGCTTAGTATTGGTTAATAGCTGTATAAGCATCCTCCAGGCTCAGCCCTCACCCAATATCTAGATGGTGCGAACCAGATTTCTTGAGCAAGCCCCTGCCTTTTCCTAGAAGATTTAGGAAAACTTCATGTCCCTTCTAAGCAATGTCTTAGATATTAGGACTTCAAAACAACAGGCCTAAATAAAGGGCAGCTAAGGTAACTAAATTCGTAGCCAATGAGATATCCAGGAAACGTGGCTTTAGTCTTATAGGTAAGGAATTAGTGAATATTTCTACAAAGGACCAGATGGTAAATATTTCAAACTCTGTGAGCCATATGTTCTTTTTGGCAATTAACACAGGCATTGTAGCACAAAAGTAACTATAGATAGTGTGTAAATAATGGGATATTTGTATTCCAATAAAACTTTATTTAGAGAGGCTGGGAAGGTGGCTCAGTGGTAGAGCGCTTGCCTTACATGTATGAGACCCTGGGTTTGATTCCTCAGCACCACATAAGCAGAAAAAGCTGGAAGTGGGGTTGTAGCTTAAATGATAGAGCACTAGCTTTGAGCAGAAGAGCTGAGGGACAGTGCCCAAGCCCAGAGTTCAGGCCCCACGACGGAGCAATAATAATAATAAACACTTTATTTAGAAAAATAGGCACTAGGACTAGATTTGGCCCATGGGTAGAAGTTTACTGCCTCAAAGTGATTCTTTTTTGTCCTGAGTGAACTGTCACTTTGATAGTGAGCACCTCAGATCACAGGACTAGTATGGGGAAGAAGTTGATTACATAATTATTATTGTATACATTTTATATATTCTATAATGAGAAATCAGTAGTGATAGATACTACCAGTAGTATCTATCAGTTGAAGTAATTGGAGTTAATTCAACAAAGTGAAAGATGTGATATTTTGTTGCTCAAAATATGGTCCATGGATGAGCAGTATTCATATCATCTCAAAGTTAGTTAGAAATGTAAAAATTTCAGGACCAGGCCTCATGATCTACTGAATCAGATTTTGTATGTTAATATAATCCCCAGATGACTCATATTCTTATTAAAATTCGAAAAGCACTGTTCCAGCACTGGCAATGAATGTGATGTCTCACAAACACCTTAATACTGCAAAATCTAAAAGATGGAGAGTTGCCTTCCAACAATTCCTTAGAAAAGAAAAGCCTGTAGGTTTCAAACAACTCCTAAAACAAGTATACTGATAGGATTTTAATTTTGTTGGAGAGACTTTTATTGTTGCATGTGTAATCTTTCATTTACATGATTGTTTGTCAAATAACTGATTTTTCTATTATTCCTTGAAGAGGCTGACACATTCTTGTTTTATGCTTTGACTTTCTCAACTTCCTTATCCTGGAATGACTACATGCTAAATAATCTCTTTTACTGGACCTCAGCTCAAGTGCCTGTTACTTTGGTGTGTTTTCTTCTCTTCCTGCTCTCCCATTTTCTGGTCAACTAACATGTTTGCTGAGCAAACATTGTAGACTATAATCTCTGTATGTGAATACCTATATTTTGATTGCTCTTGAACCTCCAAAACTTTGTAATTTTTTTCTTTATCCATGGTAGGAGCTGTAGATACTTCTTATATTTGTTTATGTGGTACTGAGAAATCAAACCCAGGGCCCCATGCATGCTAGGCAAGCACTCTACCACTGAGCCACCTTCCCAGCCCCGAGCTGTAGCTATTATAAACCTGTTCTCACATCATAAGGGAGTTGATCTCACTTGTACTTGCCAGATGAACAGAGGCCACATTCTTTATCTTTCTCTGAAACATAAGATACCTCACTACAACGTAAATAACTTTCATGTCAATCCTATTTCAAGTACATAAGAACTAGTTACAGCTATACTTAACCCTAACCCTAAAGACTCTGGGAATAGCTTGCAAATTATGAACTATGTAAAGATGACACAGATAGATAGCAAATGGTGTAGGATCCATGGAGAAGCTGAAGCTAATGTTCCCTAACACGTTACCCAGTCTATCATATGCTATTTGATTGAGAATAAAGCAATCATCTGCCATTAGTACTTTGGCATTCTTGGCTTAAGAGACGTTGATTCCTATAGAGAGCTTTTCCTGTGTCTATTTAATATAGTCTTTTATAGAAAGACTTCCCATGAATGAACAACCAAACTTAATTTATGCATTATTTGTGGTGTGACTCCTGATACCTTAATCGACAGCCCTGAGATTAAGGCCAAGAATATATTGAAAACACATAAAAAAGATCATGACATGGTTCTTGACCCTTCAGCCCAATTGGAGAAGAGAGTCAAGCTCAAGACTTGTTTCCATAGTTTAGTAACAAAATGCATGCCAAGCACTTTGTGGCAATATGGTCAGTACTTAGTCCTAATGGAGATGTGGTTAGTCAGTCCAAGGAGAAGGAGAAAGATTGCTATTAGAAGGTTAATTGAGGCAATATATTCAGGGTGTATGTACTCAGAAAATGGTAATCTTCACACAGATTTACATGGAGAGACTTATATTGCTTAATTCTGGAATGATTTATTTCTTTAAAGGACACGCCCCTTACTCCTTCCCTTCCTTTCTGCTTGTAGTAGCTAGCCAGGGAAAGCCTGCCACTCTCTTTCTGGAAGCTGCATTGCACTACTGTGGCTAGTCTGCTAGTCTTCCTTCTCCTCTCCATCACCTAGCAAACACAGCCACTTGGCAGTCTGGCTGGGCTGCCAGTGTAGTGGAAAATCCCCTTTCCTCCCTTTCTTATCAGAACACAGTCCATTCACTCTGTGCCAAGGTGTCTTTTCTCTGGACTCCCCGAGGAGGCCATGGAATAGATGGCACTACAGGCTGGGGCCTACCTGAAAGTGAAATTGAATGGTTGCTACAGGAAAAGAGCAAGTAGCTGCATATGCCACATCATCTGTTCCTGCTTATTTTTTCCCTCTGCTGCAGTGGGACCTGTTCTCAGCTCTCAGGGAGGCAGCAGCCAAGGTTGACTCCCATCTTTAGGAGAAAATATTTATCAACTTCCAGATAGAATATTTTCTCAAGTTACTAGACACTTATTGTGCAGTCAACAGATACTTATTAGGCATTGATTCTGTGCCAGGCCCTGTGTCAGATGCTGGGGATCTGATACTGGGAATAAGATATAGTTCCTGTCATCTTGAGATTTCCTATGTATATAGGAAAAGAGACAAGTTAAGGTAACAATTAGAACTCACTAGAAGGTGCTATGAGAGAGGTATGCATACAGTTACTATGCCACATCCAAGTTGAATGAAATGCAGAGAAAGGCTTCCAGTTATATTATTATCAGAATAGAGGTAGATTTCTTTTTCTTTTCTTTTTCTTTCTGTTTTTTGTATTTTGTTCTGGAGTTTGAACTCAGGGCCTGGGTGCTACTCCTGAGATTGAGATTTTCTTTTGTTTAGGGCTAGAGCTCCATTTCCAGGGTTTTTTTTTGGTGTTTCATTGAAGATAAGAATCTCATGATCTTTCCTGGCTGGGCTGCCTTTGACCCACGATCTTCAGATGTCTAGTAGATAGGATTAGAGGCATAAGCCACTGGCACCTGGCTAAACAGAATATTAAGAAGAAATGAGAGATGCTATTGCAATTCAAAAAGGTAAAGAGAATATTTCAAGAAAAGGAATTCCAAGGCAAGAAAATTGTCTAGATAAAGAAGATAAGACAGGTCACAGTATTTGTAGAGATTAATTATATTTCAGTATGACTATAAAGAAGGGTGCAGGAGAAGAGTATAGTTAGCAATAAAGGGAAGGAAGGAAGTGGAGACAGTGTGTCATAGTGTTGATCTTACCCTACTCATTATGGGGAGATATGGAGGAAGTAAAGCAGGCAGCTTTATGATCATATAATGCATTTTAGAAAGGTCACTTGGAAGACAGTGTAGAAACCTAAGTGGCAAAAGGACAAGACTGGGGAAGAAAGAAGGTTGAACTAAAAGCCAAGCAACTGTTGTTTATGGCCAAATATAATGGCTAGGAGAGATGGACACAGTGCTCTCAACTGGAAGAGTCTGTAGAAGTGTGGGGGTGGCTTCACGATAATAGTTCCAATCATATTAATGCATTTTTAGAAAAATCTTGGCGATGGCATGAGGACTGGCTTAGAGACCAGAGAGATCAGGGAAGAAGGTTATAGCAATAATTCGACGGGCAGTGTTCGATTTGGCACCACATATACTAAAATTGGAACGATACAGAGAAGATTAGCATGGCCCCTGCGCAAGGATGACAGGCAAATTCGTGAAGCGTTCCATATTTTTGATGTTAGGGAAAAGAACCCTAAGATGTGTATTCAAATGTTTTTTTCTTTCGTGCGATTGTTTCTAACACATTTATAAGATTATTTCTTTGTTGTTTTGTATGTCCCTCCCCCACAGTATAACCCCTGCTTTCATTGTATTTGATGTCGGTATAATTTGTGGAGGGGAAGGGGAAACACAAATCGTTTAAATAGGGATACAAGGTGGACCCATTGCAACAATGAGATGTACAAGTCGATATGTCGAAAACGAACTTTGCAACTTTGGTGCGGGGGGGGGGCGGGAGTGGGTGGAAGGATGGGAATGGATGGGAAGGGGAAACAAAGGAGGAGGCTACAATGCTTGATAAGAAATGTACTCATTATCTTGGCCATGTAATTGTAACCACTCTGTACAGTATTTTCACAATAAAAAATATAACTTTAAAAAAATTGACAGGCAATGATGGCATTTATTTCGCCAATAAATTGACAGATATAGGGAACATTTATTGGATACAACCAATCAGACAGCTATTGATTGGAAGAAAAGAAGAATCCATGATCATGTTGTAACTTCGTGGTGCAAATAATAGAACACTCTCTCCATAATGGCTTAAACAGAATTTTTGATCCAAACAACTGTATTTCCAAATATTATCTCATTTAGATCTCAAATTTCTTAGGCACAATATTTCCACGGTTTCCTCTAGATTGGATCCATTATTAGCTTCAGTGTGGATGGTATGAATAAGCTCAGGATAACATTATTCTAAAATTTAATTTCATGTTCTCCTCCAGTGGACTAAATTTTGTCATTGATCTATGCCTTATTGACATTGACTGTATAACTTGCCTAACTGTCCTTCTTCAGTATTGATCATTGTAGCAAATAGAATGGACAAGTCATATGTGCTTTGCTTGAGACTATTATTCCAAGGCAGCTGGGATGAGAGTTGGCTCAGCTCATCTCTTCCAAACAGAATTCATAGCATGATTATCAGAATGAAAATTTAAAAAGTTGTGGCATGACAACAATTGTTGCTGTCCACTTTCTATGATCTTTGATTCCTTGTTTGAGTAACTATGTGGGGGGTTATATCATTTGCTGAGAATGAAACTCTGAAATAGGTGTGCATATTTTGTGAGTTTAGGTGCATGGGCTGCCAGTCCTTTTTGTGCTAATATCAAAGAACCCTTGAGACTGTGTAATTGCCTCATGTTCCTGGAAGCTGGAAAATCCAAGACCAATGGTTAGCACCTGATGACAACCTTTCACTACCTTATCCCATGGCTGAAGACCAAGAGAGGGAAGGAAGAAGGAAATGGGGGTAGAGGAGAGAGACAGATTGACAGAAACAGATTAGACAGAGATGATACGTTTAAGCCCTTTTATGAAATTGACAGTGGTTCATCTATGAGGTGGCATGTTCATGACTAAACCTCCCATTGGCTTGGCACAGTGGCTCACACCTGTTACCCTAGCTCGTAAAGAGGCTCATATCTGAGGATCATGGTTCAAAGCAACCAGATCAGAAAAGTCCATGAGACTTTTGCGTCTAATAAACTACTCAGAAAAAGCCAGAAGTGGGACTGTGGCTCAAATGGTAAAGTGCTAGCCTTGAGCAAAAGAAGATCAAGGACAGTGCCCAAACCCCAATTTCAAGCCTTAGGACAGAAACAAAACAAAACAAAACAAAACCTCCCATTGGGCCTCATATTACACAGGAGATTAAGTTGACAGTATATGAAGCTGATGCTTTTTGGGTACCAAATTCAAATCACAGCATGTATAAAGAATGATAATTATGAGACTTAAGACAAAATGATGTAGGATATTTAAATTTTGAATATAAGAATATCATATTCAGCATGTGTGCACAAATGATCACTTATGCTCGTATAGTTGTTCTTTAAACAGCCTGTCTGATGATTGACTATAGTTCTGCAAGAATTTCTTAGCCAGACTCTGGTGGCTCACACCTGTAATCCTAGCTACTCAGAAGACTGAGATCTGAGGATCTTGGTTCAAAGCCAGTCCATGCAGGAAAGTCCATGGGACTTTTATCTTATTAACCACTAGAAAATCAGAATTAATTCTGTGGCTCAAAGTGGTATAGCACTACCCTTGAGCAAAAGTAGCTCAGGGACAGGGTCCATATCCCAAATTTAAGCTGCACTACTTACAAACAAAAACAAAACAAAAAAAATGTTTCTAAGCTCCACCCACCATTATCCCATATAAAACTTTAAAATTACAAAGTTGATATTGCCACAGTGATCTCCGACTTCAGGTCCTGATAGTATGATAGGAAAAGGACATATCAACCAGAAATTTTCCTCTTCTAAATTATGTGTTGTTAGAAAAAAAAAAAACATATAGCCAGGCACTGGTGGTTTATAACTGTAATCCTAGATACTCAGAGGCTGACATCTAAGGATCTCAGTTCAAATACATCCCAGGCAGAAAAGTTTGTGTGATTTTTGTCTCTAGTTAGCCAGAAAAGTTTCCAGAAGCTGTAGTTGAAGTGATAGAGCACCAGCCTTGAATGAAGAAGAGGTTAAATCTAAGACTTTAGGGCCCGATATTTACAAATAGGTATTCATGTAAACTCTCTCTCTCTCTCTCTCTCTCTCTCACACACACACACACACACACACACACACATGCACACACAATGATAAGAGAAAAACAAACAAAATAAAAAAAGAATCAAGTGAAAGTAAGAAAGAAATGATAGATTTTGTTGGAGAAATCTTTGACGATTTCTCAATAAATTTTGCAACAAATTTGAAAGGAAGCAAGAGCCCTAAATAATGTGTTTGAGTTTGTAGAATTGCAAGTGTATAGTGTGAAAAACATAAAAGTTGGGATCTTGGCAAGATGTTGTCCATCAATTAATAGTTTTTATCTTGTTAGCAATGTGTACATCTATCCATGTAATTTGGTTTGAGGAAAAGCAAACTTCATTTCTCCATAGCTGAACCTACATATATATCTTATTTGTTATGGACTGAAGTTCTGTACAACACTAAAATATTAATTTTAACACTACTAGACAACAAAGGTAATTCTTAGTTTTTGCTCTGTACTTTCACATTAGTTGATCACGTAAAATGTAATATAAGCCTAGCTTCAGGAAGTAGGATACTGTATTCCAACTATTTTTTCCTGACACATTTCTACCTCTGCTAAACACATATTTGTGTATCCGAAGCTCCAAGAACAAGAAAGGAATTTCAAAAATAATAAAATAATCAAAAATATGTTGAAGTGAGACTTTATATCTAACAGAAATGTATTTCTCATAGTGAGGCTGGAAATGTGAGATCAAGATGCCTCAGATTCCATATCTGATAAAGAGAGAACTCCTGGTTTGTAGACGGTACCATCTACCTGTGTCCTTTTATGGTGAAAGGAGGACGGAGGCTCTTTGGGGCCTCTGGTTTTTGCATGTTTTATTTGTTGTATTCTTAGCATATGTTTATTGTACAAAATAATAGATTTTATTGTGACTTTCCATGTATGCATCTAACTACATGGCTCATACTCGCCTCTGATTTCCCATATCCTCTTCTCTCCATTCCCCTCCTTCCCTGATAATCCTCTCGTATTTTCATGTGCCTCCCCTCCCCTCCACCCACCTAGATCTACATATGGTGGAAAAATGCAATTCATGTCTTTCCGAGTCTGACTTATTTGCTCCACAGATTTCACATTGATTTGATCTCTAGTTCGATCCATTTTCCTACAAATGACATAGTTCTGTTCCTCTTTCTGGTTGACTAATACTCTGTTATGCCTATATAGTGCCTTTTCATTATCTAGGTTATTGGGTACCTAGGTTAGTGACATAACTGGCTGTCGTAAATTGTGCTATAGTAAATGTGGGTCTGTAGTTACCTCTATCATATACTAATTTGAGCAATATATCCAGGAATAGTATAGCTAGATTATATGATAATTGTAATTTTAGTTTTCTGAGGGATCTAAATAATGTTTTTCATAGTGACTATGTTTATTTGTACTCCTTGAAATAATTTATAGGGTTCATTTGTGCCATTATCTTAATGATAACTTAATAATCCCCAACTTGTTTTTAACTTTGTAATATATGAATTTGAAGCATATACAAATATTCAGAGCAGAGTAATGATGGAATCTAGTCTGGTTCTTCCTTCTTATTCTCTCTCATTTCTTGTTTGCACACTGAAAATTCTTTTTTTTTTCACATATTTACCATACTTTATTTTTGCCAGATGTTGTCATCATTTCTACCATTTTGATAGGTTAACATGTTTGATTTTTATTTTTGTGCCAGTGCTGGGGCTTGAACTTAGGGCCTGGATGCTGTCCCTGAGTTTCTTTTGCTCAGTGCTAGCACTCTACCACATGAGCCAGAGCTCCACTTCTGGCTTAAAAGAAAAGAATAGTTTACACTGAAAATTCTTAACCCACACTGTTTGGTTAGGAGTTGTTCTCTTCATAGTGTAGGGCTTTCATTCTACTACAGAATTAAATTAGTTAAATTAACTCTACTACCAAATTTGATCAAAGATGATCAGATTTCTCAATATTTTATCAACATAAAATGGCACAAGAACTTGTTATTGTGATTAATGCATAGTGTGTACAATATACCTTGGAATAAGTTTATTCCCTCTGTTACATTCCATTCACTCCCATCCTTTTACAAATGGTATTGGATGAATTTCATTCTTCTTTTTGTCTATCATCAATCTCTACTTAACATACACATTGATCACTTTATAAAACTGTATTTCTTATCTTTTAGTTTTGTAAATAATTCAAGCTTGTTATAGAAAATTTGTGAAACCTAAAAGACTACTAAAAAGATAAAGTTACTTCATCTATCTTTACCAAAGATAAAGCCAATTTCTATGGATCTACCATACTCTGTACCCAGGTATGATCACTCTTCTTCAAACATTCTTTCTGTGCATTCACAAATCACTAATTATTTTTTAGTACACAGTTTCTAGGCCCCTACTTTATATCAGACAGTATTGGTGCACTCTTGATGTAGTTGTGAACGAAAAATACTAGGTCTTATTTTCTTGAGACTGACATTCTAGTAGTGAGGGGAAGAGGTAGATAGAGGAAGAAATAATTTCAAACATAAAAATGAGAGATAAAACTGGGAGCCAGTGACTCACACCTGTAATCCTAGCTGCTCATGAGGCTGAGATCTGAGGATTGCAGTTCTAAGCCAGCCTGGGCAGGAAAGTCAGTGAGACTCTTATCTCCAAAAAACCACTCAGAAAACCAGAAGTGGTAGAGTGGCTCAAGTGGTAGATCTCTAGCCTTGAGCTGAAGAGCTGAGAGACAGCACCCAGGCCTAGAGTTCAAGCTCCTTGACCAACCAAAAAAAAAAAAGAGATAAATATTATAGAGTTAAAACAGATATAATATACTGCTAGAATAACAATTAGTGTGTGTTTGTGCAAATCTATGCCTGCATGCAAAATGGAATTATTTAATACATTATTTTTCATCTTGCTTACTGAAGTTAATAAGATACTGTAGACCTCCATTTCTTTTTAAATAGTTTTTATTGGGAAAATACTGTATAGAATATAGACCTCCAGCTCTTATCATTATATATCTAGATGGTTGCATAGATGTCATAGTACTGTTACATGTGGGATTAGAGAAACTAAGGAAAAATTCACTTTAAAAACTGCATGCCTGGCACCAGTGGCTAATGCCTGTAATTATAGCGACTCAGAAGCCTGAGATCTGAGAATTATGATTCAGAGCCAGCCTGGGCGGGGGAAGTCTGTGAGACTCTTATCTCCATTTAACCATCAGAAAGCCAAAAGTAACACTGTGGCTTAAAGTGGTAAAGCACTGACCTTGAGCAAAAGAGCTCAGGAACAGTGTCCATGCCCTGAGTTCAAGCCCCATGACTGACAAACAGAACAAAACAAAAACTTGTCTGCTTGATATTTCTTTTGAGCTGTGTTTTATTCATACCTAGGAAATCCTGAACTATTTCCTCTTATTAATTTAAGAAAAGCAGCTCAGATAGCCTCTCAGTTGCCATCTGATGGCATTAATATTGACTTTCTGGATGGCATTAATTTCTGCTCTGTCCCGCAATCAGGAGTTTTTCTTGGGGATGGGACTGGAGAAAGTAGGGTGGAATGTGTTCTTTGGTAGAATCAATTTTGTGTTCTGTGTCTGTTGCTCTTATCAGGAAGAATTTCATTCCCAAATATATTACTTGTTTAGAAAATAGATATTTCCATTGCAGAGTACACATCATATCCTAGATGGTGTTGATCACTGTGCTATGATAATGCCTCCATCATGAAATGTGTAGTAGTGTAGTGTTGGATGCACAGTAAATACTCTGTAAATACATGAATGAATGATTCATAGGAGAGATTTCAATGTAACCCCTAAAACCACCAGAGAATGAAAATATGCTGGGTAATTTGAAAGACAAGAGGGCTTCCTAAGGGAAGGAGAATTCATTCATTCAGCAAATATAACTGAGAATTTACTGTGGCCAGCAGGAATTTGATATGAATTGACAATGAAGATAGAATTCACCTGATTCAGGGATTTGTCAGATCCCTTCCTAAATGGTCTCAAATTTGTCTACTTACTTGTTGTAAGCTGAATTTATGAATCTTCCTGTAGGAACGGAATATAAGGATGGAAACAACAAGAAAAAAGTAAAGATGATAATATCATGAGAGTGTCAAATATGACATATTTAAAATCATTTCAACTAGGTCACTCCAGAAAGAACTCTTCTGTTTGTGAAGAGCCTTAATCCACCCCGATAATTTCCTCTAATGTGCCACTCCAACTTCAGTGCTCATATTTTTTTTTCTTTTTTCCTCAACTCCATAAACCTCATCAGACAGAGGCTGCTGAGCAATCTTTTTGAACACAAGAAAGAGAATCATTATTGTCATTATGCTGTTACCCTTCAAGGAAGCATGGTAAAGAGGCTGAGAGGAGATGCATAATTTAAGCAAACACAGAAACTGGAGGTTGCATAATAGCCTCTTGATTCTCCAAACTGCCACTAAATCTAATTGAGACTAAATCTATGTATACAAACACACAAATGTGCCTATTACAGGATTGTTGTGACATATCCCGTCAGACTGTAAACCGCAGGAGAGAGGGACGGGACTGTGTGTATTTGCTCACCAATGGTAATACACTGTTTGCCTACTACCTGTTATACTACCTGGTACACAGAGACTCTTAATAGGTTGAGGTTGCTGGGTTGTATTTCTAATACCTTTCTTCCAGTATGTCTTATCTGTCTTCATATCTGTTATAGTTTTCATGTTCTCATAGGTTTATTTCTGGTATTCCTCTTTGGTTTAGACTGGTATGATTATGTAATTGCCTTTCATTACTTGTACCTGTATCTGGCTGTAAAGAGTAGGGGGAGGTTTAATCTCTCTACACCCCTTTTGAATTGTTCCACAGGTTTTCTTCTTTCTCACCAGGGGGCTGCTCACCCTTTGGTGCAGGAGAACAAATATTGGGAGTCAGGCTTAATCTAATGTTGGCATTATCATTTACTAAAGCTCAGTCCTGAAGAGTGATTTAACCTCCGAGCCTTGCTATTATCTTCTGTAAAATGAGATGAAGGACTTTAAGCAATGGAAATGTCTCAGCTGCTGCTTAGCTGACGTGTGATACTCTAGAATCAGTTGTTTTCTGATGTATTCCCTAAGTTCTCTTGCCCACCTCTAATTCAAGGTTTCTCACCTTTGGAGTGTGGACTGTGCTTTTTAGGACCTTTAGCAACAGCATTGGCCTGCACTTACTAGGCTGTAACCCTTCCTGATAGATATGACAACCAAAAGTAACTCCAGTTAATTATTGTCTGGAGGTGGGGGTAGGCCAGTAAACTTGAGGGTGGTTGGAATCACTGCTTTAAGCTTAAACACTCAATTTGTCAAGCCTATTCAAGTTTAGCTTAATTCAGATACCTGAATCAATCCTGACCAAATTGGAAGGTGTATTAACCAAGATGCAATATATTCATAACACCACATATGGAATTGTAACATGTTTGTACAACCACATAATAGTAGTAATAGTAATAATAATAATAACAGTAACAACAGATTTCTTGTAGCAGGTTTAAAAATCTATCCTGGTTATGTTCATCAGCTTCTTGGGGTCAAGTTCTCAACATTTATTTTGTTCTTGGACTTCCAAAATTCCAGAATAGGATCAATAAATACCTGTTGTAAGCTTTTCAGTTTGTAGTGATTTTTGCAGCAGCTCAAACAGACTAACAATTGTAAATTGGTACAATTGCTTGTAACTCCAGGCTCCCGGTTTTTAAAAACAATCTTATCCAGTTTTTCTAAGGCAAAGCCTAAATGAATTAAATCATAGTAAATAGTTCAAACTTTTTGACTTACTATCACCACTCACAAGAATTGGTAATCCACTGAGTATTTATTTCATGACTCAGATTCTAAACTGTTTTATACTAGTTGTTTACATTGAATCATATTACCTTGTTTGGCTCTATATTTTATGGTAGCTTTAGTTACAATATAGATGTTTTCACTAGTATGGATTGATGTTAAGAATTTCTGTTTGATCTGCCTGCATTCACTGTGGTTGATCATTTAGTCAAAATTAGATTAAACCAATGCTCTCCCTTTTCCTTTGCCATTTTTTGTTCTAGTTATTGTCGGTGACAACTTCATGGAGTAGATTCTGGGGGTAAATGTGTCATCCAGTGAGTTATTCTTGATTATTTTACAAACCAACTGGAAAGGTAAATTTCCCAAGTGTGTGTGTTCTACTCATGGCATTCATAAACAGAGCCAGATGCTATTTCTACCTGCATTTTCTCCCACTTTCTCTTCCAAATTCTGTCCTTGTATATTTTCCATTGATTGTACAAATGGATGGACATAACATAGGAAGAATATATGGAAAGGGAGAAGAGATGCTTGCAATGTCCCCTCCTTCCAATCTCTTGAAGAAGCTGCTTATGTTCCTCTTCATAACTTATGCTACTATCATCATTACTTAGTGTATAGGAAATCAAGTGATTCTGACCATTGGCCTTCTCACTAGTTCGATTGGACAAAATAGCCATCCAATCTGCTCCTTGTCTTTTTTCTTCTTGTAATGTAGAATCAAAACTCAGATGCAAGCATGGTGACAACTCATAATTATAGCACTTGGGAAATTGAAGCAGAGGATTATAAGTTTGAAGCCAGTCTAGGCTACATGATACCTGTGTATTAGCTCAGTGGTAAAGTAATTGCCTAATATATGCAATGCTCTCACTTTAATTTCAGCATTACAATACACACACACACGCAGACACACACACACATAGAAACATATACACAACTTCTCAGAAACCTTAAATTTCTGAAGATTTCTAAGAGCAATATAGTATAAAGACATTAAAAGAGACAGCAGCACAGTGTGGGCAAAATCAGGCAAAAGCAAAAGCAATGGGAGAGACAAAGTGGTGTATGTGTGTGTATGTGTGTGTGAGAGAGAGAGAGAGAGAGAGAGAGAGAGAGAGAGCGCTCGAGAGAGCTCGAATAAGCATATTTGCATGTGAAAAGAGAAGCTCTAGATAAGACTTGTGTTTACCTGGTATCTATCCCGGTGCCTGATCTACAGCAGAAATTCTAAATGTTTGCTAAATGACTTCATGAATGTTAGCTCTAGAAAGATGGACAGAGTAATTATAGTGCATTATAGTGCGACTTCTCTATTTCCTAATGTTCCTATTAAAAGCCTTGTGTCCTTATAGTTTCCATTTTGTTATCTGGCCCATCAATAAGTGGGTTTCTATTACTTGCACCTTGACAATCCACAACTAAGAGATGAGAAAGCATGAGCATTTAACCTCAGCTTCTCCTTCTATCAGCTGAGGCACTTGAATGAGTAGTTATTAGTGTATATTGCATGCAAAAGGCATTCCCTAACATTTGTGGATATGATCTGTGTTGTCAAATTAATGTGACCTTTAGACTTTTTTAGAAGTGTTTAGCATGGAACAAACAGAAATCCAGTCTCTCTTCAAACCACTCTTAGGTCTTATTTTCCATTCTAGGCTCTTGGCTGATGTCTGACTAGCAGAATTCATTGATTTAGACTTATGCAGCTCCTGGTTGCTCTAAATGTAATTCTCATGTTCTTCTCTTTATAAGGGTATATTTTATTCATTCCCACATATTTATTGAGTTATGAATCATCAAGATCCAAAGTAGGGGAAGCAATGTTCTAGATGAGGGGAAAAATGAGGTGAGCAAAACAAATGAAGTCCTTGTCTCTAGTTAGCCTCTGTTTACTTCCACTCTCAGACCTGTCCCTCACCTTCTCTTCCCTGCTCTGTGCTTGAGAGGTGAACTCCTGTGCACAGAAAATGTCTGTACAGTTTTGCTTGCTGCATTCCAATTGGTTTTGGTCGAGGGAGGCAGCTCAGACCATAGGAGGTAGAGTGGTGAGAGGTTCAGGTTTTTCACCTGAGTGTCTGCTCTGCTCTAAGATTAGTTTCTTCCACAACCAGAGCTGTTATTGGCTAACCCTCCGAACCCCAGCCCCAGGTTCTAGCATTTGCTGATTTCAATAACATCTTCTTTGTTTACTTCTTATTCTAAGGCTTGATGATAATAATGGCTTCTGTTTTTGTTTATTTCTAGAAACCTTAACATTCCTCATTGTTTTCCTTAAACCTATCTACCTTTATAAAATGTTTCTTAATAGTCGTTTCAGTGAAGGTGGACCTCAGTGGCTTATACCTCTAATTGTAGTTATTCAGAAGACTGAGATCCAAAGATCTGATTGTGGTTCAAAGCCTGTCTGGGCAGGAAAGTCTGTGAGACTCTTATTTACAATTAACTACCCAAAAATCTGGAAGTGGAGCTATGTCTCAAGTGGTAGAGTACCAGCCTTGAACAAAAAAGCTAAAGAATATCAGCCAGGATCTGTGATCAAGCTCTGGTACTGATAAATTTTTTTTTTTAAAGCTGTTTTAGTGAAACTATCAAGACTGGAGGTTATCTCCTGAGATCCTGCCTGATACATTCCCTAATTTACTTAGAAAAAAATATTTCAGTCGAGAAGATAACAGATAACCAGTTACTGAAAATTAGAAAATGGAACATAATGCCATGTAGTGCTAATGGTATAAAGAGGGAAAATATAGGGCCAACAGAGTGTTAGGCATTGTGGTAGAGAATATGATATGATAAAGTTTGTCCTAAAAGCTCACTTTTGAGCAAATTATCAGACCTCAAGCATAGGAGAGAATTAACTAGACATATAGGTCCGGTGAGTTGCTGACATGGGAATGGGTTTGAGAAACACACACACACACACACACACACACACACACACACACACACACACACACAAACCTGTGGAACAGAATGATAAGGACTTGGGTGAACAGAAGAAAATGAGGCCAAAAGATCCATTGTGTTAATTATCTGTTCAAGAACTTTATCACTCCCTCATTATTGCTGGCAAAGGTACTGTGGTTTGATGAACATAACAAGGATGTGGAGTCAGTTCTGAGTTCAAGTAGAAGTTCTACTATTATTGAATAGCCCTAAAACAGTAGACAAAGGACTTAAAATCTCAGTCTCTTAGCTTACCAAATGAGGACAGAAATGAATATTACTGTAGAGACTGAGACAAAATGTGTAAGTTCACAGCACATACCTGGTCCATGCTAGGCTCCACCCACCTTACATCACTTGGCCTTACCTTTACTATGAAATTAGACCTACATTCCTTGGCTTTGTGTACCCTATAAAATGCCCATACTAAATGCTTTTCTGGGAGCCAGTATTCATTTTTCTAACAAAGAGCATCATAAATATTATCAGTGAAGTTATGATTTCATTTTGGAGATGACCTTCAAATACATCCCTCACCACTTAGTCTATGCTCACAAAAAACATGCCCATGAGAATGTTATTCTATCTTAAATATTCAGTTAATTCAAGATGAACATTTTATAAACAATGGTTGGAAGAAAAGAAAACAAAGAAAGAATATGCATTATCTTTACAGCCGGGTTTTATTCTCCAAGAGACATTTTTTTTTTCCTCCTTGGGAATTCCATTGTCTTCAGTAAGTCCTAGTTGAGTTGAAATGAATTGCATGTAAAACTATATACTTGTTTTCACTCTATTTGATTCTGGTGTCCTGCATCTTGTATATACATTTTTCTAATTTGGGGAGGGGAAGGGAAATAACAAAATGCTGAAATAAGGATACAGGATGACCCATTGTAACAATGAGATGTACAAGACACTATGTTGAAAACAAACTTTACAGCTGGCAGGGGGTGGGGTGGGAAGGGGAAGAAATTGGGGAGGTAGGGAGGGAAGGGATGGTAGGGGAAAAACCAAGGAGTAGGTAACAATGCTCAATAGGAAATGTACTCATTACATTACTCATTTAACTGTAACCCCTTTGTAAAGTATCTTTTCAATAAAAATAGATATATTAAAAAACTTTATACTTATATTTCTGATAGATAAGGAAGGAGACATTAAAGGTAGCAATCGCACTTTATCTTGTTTGTCTGTATTTAAAAAAGTAAGCTACCACATCATGGAAAGTGTAATGCATATCTGAATGTATGTGTTGGTGATGGAGAAAATTATGAGATGAAATAATCTAAGGCAATTTTGTAACAGTGAGACTTCTAGAAAACACTTGCTTTTCCAATCTAGCACACCAAAGGGTCCTGAAAAGGGTTTCCCCAGGGATTCCACCCCTTTTGGAAACCATCTAGATGAGATGTCACTGAAGAAGGTGAGGCTTTATGGAAATACCATTTTTTTTTCTCTTTGGAAACATTTGCTTGGGGGCAGGGAGGGGGGTGATAGGTAAAAGACAGAGATGAAGTGATCTGATTGCCCTGGGGAGATGGTAATGCCTGTGAGATCCTAGGGGTGGCCCTTTCTCCCACCTGGTACTGGTTGCTTGAAGAAAACACATTCCAAGGCCAGACAGTGTCTGACACCCTGCTGAGAACAAAGATACATGAGCTTGTCACACATGGTTTTGGTTATCTGGGGAAACTGTATTTATGAATGAGAAAAATGCCTCCCCTTTACTTGGGTCTAGTTTCATAGGGGCTTTTGGCTTTTTCTAGCATGAAAGGTATTAGAGTTACCTAGAAAGCGCAGGCAGAGATTTCCCAAAGTCTACTGGACTCAGCTATCTAATATAGGTAGCCAACCTAGGTTGCCTTAAAGTCCTCCTGCTGCTGCTGAACTACTGAAGCATTATGGAGCCACCCAATGTTCATTGAAACTTTGCTTTATCAGAGTTCCTCGCCAAAGCACTCACTCTCTGTGAAATTTGTTCAAACAACCCCATAATCCCACACATTTGGCACAGGAAAACATAGTCTTTTGTATTTGTGTCCCATTTTCCCCTGTTCCAGCCCACCCTTGCTTATTTAAAACATACATGAACTATCTAACATGTTTGTAATAACCAAGCTTCCATAGGAAGCAAGAACAGACCTGGCTATCTGACATCACCTTCCTGGCCATTGATCACACAACATCATAATTTCTTTTCTATATTTGTAGAATTCATTTCATGATCCTTGGGGGATCATAGACCATACATGAAAAGACAAGGAAGAACTCTTTCTGGTCAGGCACCAGTGGCTCACGCTTGTAATCCTAGCTATTCAGGAGGCAAAGATCTGAGGATCACAGTTCAAAACCACCCTAGGCAGGAAAGTCCATGAGACTCTTATCTCCAATTATCGAACAGAAAATTCAACCTAGTACTGAGGCTTATGTAGTACTTGCCTTGAACTGAAGAGTTCAAGGATAGTGCCCAGGCCCAGAGTTCAAGCCCCATGACTGATTAAAAAAAAAAAGAAAAAAGAACTCTTTTGGTTGTTCACTGGGGGTATGATTTCCACATAAACTAAAAGATTACAATTGTATTTGTATTTGTATTACAAATAAGAATTTGTATTTGTATTCCAGATAAGAAACAAATATTTTTGATATAAGCATGTCCATTGCCTGGGATATATTATCTGAAATTCTTATGAGTGTAGTTTGTGTTTTATTTACTAAATTTGTTCCTAGGGGATAGGACATCTTGTTAGTGTTTGACCAAGCAGATGCTCCTTTTGTGGAAATTAAGTGATCCAAAGGAACATGAAGTTGAGCTTTACTTGGCAGTGGCCATGAAACAGCAGTTTTCGGCATCTAGTTGTGGTTAATAGTGGTGCCCATGGTAGAGTGGAAGAGGAGGAAGGAATCTAGGGGTTAGTGGCAACAGCAGCAACACCTTCATCAGACTTCTCCTGGGGTACAAGCTCACGCCCAACTGCCACACCCTCTTTCCAAACTTCCCAATACATCCCGCAAGATGCCTTCCTATCATTTTCTGACTGTCTAAACTAGTCAGAGCTGATATCTGTATTGCTTTTAATTATGGATGCTGCCTGTCAGGTTTGTGGATTATGTTGGCTATGAAAATAAATGATCAGATCTCTGTAGCACAAGATGGAGACTCAGGAATATAATTATGGCTGTAGTTACTACCCCTCTGCACCTGTCACTGTGATGATCCTCAAGCAACTGTCCTGTAGGCTGCTCCTACATATTCTAGGATATGGGACTCCTCCAATGGACAGCTTTGACTGCAAAGACCGGAAAGGACTGGATAAAGTGCTCTTGGACCTTTGCTGTAGCCAGAGACTCTTAAAACTCAATTCAACTTCTATTCTCCTTTTCCTTGTACAGTGTCAGACTCCCCTTGTGACTTGAGCATTCTTCCCATCTTTTCATGATATGTACCTTAAAAGTCTTTACTTTTTGGCTGACTGGGTCTAGGGTAGAGTGGAGAAAATGATCACTTACATTTCTCACATAGAGCTATGCTTTATTGAAGCTTCCCTTTAATAGTACGAGACACAGGAATATTCAGAGAGCTCACATCCTTACCTATGACCCTTTTCTGTTGCTTGCCTGAAGTCTAGGAAGGTGATCTACAGATATTTTAGGAATATGTGGATGATAGTTTAATTCAATATTGAAAGGAATTCAGCTCCTCCTTTCTTTTGGCTCTAATTCACTGGATTGCTGTAATTTCCAGTGTAATATTATATTGTATATATTCTTCTTATTTTTCAAAATAGAGATCAATTTCTCATAATCACTCAAAGTGTTGTTCAAATTCTGGTGCCTTCAGCCCAGCAGCACTGCTGCTAGTGTTTTTACAGCAATGGCTATGTTGAAGACCTGTTTTTCAGGCCATTTAGCCATGGTAGCTGGTGTTGAGAAGCAATTTAAAGTCATGCTTTTGTCTTTTATAGTCTATCATGGTGGGAAGGCCATTCTATCAAACAGAGCAGGTCAGAGGTGGGAGCAGAGAATGGAGAAAAAACTAGGGAGGATATCCTCATAATATTGACCTATTGAAAGTGGAACTTGAAGAAGTGGGTGGAAGTGGAGGAGAATGGTGGAAGGATTGAGGCATTATACTCATAAACTGATATGCTGAATTGAAACCCCTTTGTCCAAGTACTTAAAGGTAAGCTTTAAGTTTTAATCCCCGGAAAAGTAGTGAGAGATAGGGCAGGAAAGATAGGGGCTTTGTGCTTCCAAATTTCCACTTGAAGAGCCAGATAGGAAAAGGGGCTCCCTTTTTAGATAGGCTTTTCTGGAGAATGAAAAATGTCAAACCTCCATCTTAAGATGGCATAGCTTTGATTTCCTCAACCCCTCATCTTTTTTGTAGAAGCGGAAGATGGAATAGAAAAGCCAAGATCTTCTCCTGAGTCCCTGGAGCCATTGTCAATTGGTCTTTTGGATGACATCACTTTATGGTTGTTTTTCAACAGGGGTCATTTTACCAAAGAAGGACAGTAAGTGTGCCTGAAAAGTTATGTTTTTTCTTCTTTTGAATGAAGACCTGAAGTATTGTCACCTTTTTATAAAGAGTTGTGAGATAGGGATTAGTTATTCTCTCTCAAAGATAAAGAATTAGGATAATTCCATAGACTGTTGAGAGCCTTGGAGCATTTTTAAACCGGGGCATAATACCATAACTGATTTAGACTAGGAATCATACCATGAATATATCAACATAATACCTGTAGTATTTTTCAAAGCATCTTAAAATAGGTGATCTTATTTGATATGTGCTTTAGCAAGTCAGTGAATGAAATCTTGAACCAGAGATACAGGGTAGTGTCTTGCTATTTCCTCTTTCACTAGACATCTGAAAACAGTGTGTGTACAGGTGAGGCAGGAACTTCCTGTGTTGAACTTCTAAGCAGGATGTTCTTTATTATTTTGATTCATTTTTCTTTCTTGGTGAAGTGAACATGTATCTTGATTAACTACACTTGAAAAGGTCAACCTGTCTCTTAGGCATTGGGTGTCTGGAAAACAGCACGACTGTGAGCCTTGCATAGGAGAGTTATCTCTGTCTGGAATCAGATCTGTGTATATTATGTCAGCCTCCACCAGTTGTCCAGTGATGAATGTGGTGCCTACCTTAGCCATCTTGGTGTTCTTGGCTCCTGCCTTCAAGTTGATAGAAGAATGATTAATCAACATGACCAAGGATGGTGATGACTTTTGCATGGAGAGATCTGGAGTTGGCCTTGCTCACATGTGTTAGTGATTGTTCCTGTACCCTTGGGGGCAGATCCTCTTATGCCCTGTGACTTAAAACAACTGTAGCCTCTTAGTTGGAGCCTTGGGTCACATGTGAAGGGAAGCCAGTTGAAAACTACTCAGTTATGCTTTTGCGCTTAGGGACATGAAAGGTAAGGGTAGATTGATGTCATTCTTTCCCTACTGAAAATTCAGTGAACTGAATTCTAAACTCGACTGAAACACCAGAGTCCATCTGTCAGAACCTAAAATAAGCAATGTTATACATGCTAATACCTTCTAGGGCACAGTATCCACTCCATACCATTTTTTGAATTCAGTACTCCATGGTTTTGGTGCATGTGCGTGCGCTCAAGCACAATTAGACTAACTTGTATAGTTTGTATTCAGTAAAACTAATAAGTGAATAAGAATGATCTGTGAACAATAATCTCCTACCATGGGTCAGTGCCACATTTACAAAAGAGGTTGGAAAAGGATAAGATCGGCTTTTCTATCTTTATAAAAAATACAAAGGAGAAAAGTACATTAGTTTTGTGGGATAGGTGACTAATTATATGCCCCACATTTTATCTCTTAGTACCTGACATGGGGCTTGCTCAGAGTAAATAACAGCTCAAAGTAAACCACCCAGCAGCTCAATAATTATAGGCTCTGTGAACTTTCTACTCCAACAAACTAAGCAGTCACTGTAGGCCCACAGCAATCCAAAGGATCAGTGTCATTGATTCCGGGTTCCAGAGATTCATTCAAGTCATTTCATCTTATTTGGAATCAAAACTAGCCTATTCTCTTCTAAGACAAGAGCCAGAAAAGCTATTATTCCTGGGCATGTTATTGTAGCTTTATAATATTTAATAGTTGATAAAAAACTATTTTGGATATGCTTCCTTTTATTAAAAATTAGTGGATTATTTTTTTCTATACAAACACTAGTAGTTAATTTTTTTCTTTTACCTAGAAACTTTGATTGCTTCTTGAAAAGATGAAACTATGCTAAGGGTATTGATTAAAGGAAAGCTGCAGTGTGTGATGCTGGATTTTCTAAGTCCATGGGAAAGTGTTTGTATTTACTTTTGTACTACTTCTGAGTCAATTGTTAGCATTTGAAATTTTATTCACGTTGGTCTTACATGTATTTCTTTGGAATTCTTTTAGAATGACCCATGGTGTTGCCTTTGTAAATGAGAATATTTTCATCTTGTTTGCATGTATATAAAAGCAAGTGTTTTCTGTAAGTGAATGCTCTATATAGCTCTTATACAAACTTCTTTTCAATGTGTAATAGTCTCTTATCAATGGTCCATGTTTCCTTATAAAATAATTTTTGTGTGTATGTACATAATGATTTTCCCTCCATCTTTTAAATACATTGTGCCTCTCCCTAGGCTTGATACACACCTGTAATCTCAGTATTCAGGAGGAAGGTTAAAACAGAACTATGGGTTTAAAGCCAAAGTGAGCTACAAAGAGAGAATTTGTCTCATAAAACTAAACAACATAAGACAACAAAACAACCAAAAATACCCCTCCAAAAAAATCAGAACATCCAAATAAATATTATGTACTTCTCTTTTCCTAATTTCTATTGCTATCTCCACCACAAAACATGAAACATTAATGGCAATGGAACCATTTTATCTAGCCTTTTATTTATGAGAATGTCCCTATTGCTTCCCTGTTAATTAAGATTCTGTCTCTGAACCTCATAGTGCATGTGTGTGTAGCACACAGGATTTAACTCACAATTTTAAGTGAACACTGTTCCTCTTTTATTAAGAAGTATCTTTAAAAGTAGATGATAAATGTTATGAACTGCCTTTGTTCCATCTATAGAAATAATTATTATTTTTATCTTATTATTATTATTGTGTGTGTGCTGGTCCTGGGGCTTGAACTCAGGACAAAGGCATTTCTCTGAGGAGTTTTGTTCAAGGCTAGTCCTCTACCACTTGAGCCACAGTTCTAATTCCAGCTTTTGGGGAGTTAATTTCAGATAAAAGTCTCAGCCACTTCCCTACTTTGGCTGGCTTTGAACCTCAATCCTCAGATCTCAGTGTCCTTAGTAGGTAAGGATACAGGTTTGAGCCACTAGTAACCAACAATCTTATTATTTTTCAAAAATAATTAATCATACCTATTCTAATGATTCATTAATATCATTATTTCTGAGTCACTAACACAAGTTTTAGGGCTATTATTTGTTCCTTGAGCATTGCTTTAACTTTATTCCATAAATACAGGATGTAGGTAATAGTATGATTTTCAAATTGTTTACCAAATTTATTTATGATTGCTTTTTTACTTAATAGCTGCTCAAAAGTTTAGAATTCTTATGAGATAGATTTTTGCTGTTTCCCTTTTGTTATTAATTTCTGTTTTTAATTCCTCTGTCTTTCTTCCTTTTCCTCTTCCCCTTATCGACTCTTGATTTTTAAAATTTATTTTTATTAGGTAATATTACTTGTCTTCTTCATAATTGTGGAATTCATTGAAACTTTCTATTGACCAAACTATGGCTAACTTTTGTAAGTTTTTAATAGTTAGAAATCATATGTACTAATTTTAGGATATATTGTCATATATGTCAATTATAGTGATGTTTTAATTTATATGTAGTATTTTTATTTCATTTAATTTGTCATAGTCTCAGATTAGTAGTTAAAATCACTTGCATTTTTCATTTTCCTATTTCTCCTTATATTTATACATTTACAACTTGTTTAAAGTACTTAAATATTAGATATTTATGTTGAAATGAAATCATATTTGTCATTTTGATCTTATTAATTTTTCTGTGAATTTTATTGTTTAATATCACAATTGCCTCTGTTATTTTGGCTTACTGTACATGCCTCTTGCCAACATTTGGATTTAAATCTCCTTTATTCCTTTATCATAGTGAATATGTATATAGCACAAAGGATTTAACCCACAATTTAATTTCCAAGTTATTTTTATTTTAATGGATGATTTAAACTGACTTATTGCTATGATTTATATTTGGCTGGGTTCATTTAGTTCTATTTTATATTATAGTTTTCATTTCTTTTTAAACTTTTCCAATATACTATGCAAATTCCAGGGAGTTTGGTTTATTTCTATAATTTACAAATATTTTATTTTATTCTACTAGTTAGATTTTTAACCTTAACTTTATGAAAAACAAACAAATTTAATGTTTTGACATTAGTAATAAATGCTTAAATCACTGACATTACATGTCCATTTTCTCCCTATACCTATTACCTCCACCAGCCAATTTGTGATAGCTCATTATTTATTGGGTAAATTATTAAATAATCTAAAATCTCACTTATTTATCTCTAAATTGCATTATCTGTATTATTAGATTATCTGTATTATTGTATTATTAGTATTATCTGTTACATGAAATGAGGAAATAAATATCCATACTTTATATCCAACTCTACCTCCTTTTGTTAATTTTTGTTCATTGATTTCTTGATACTTACTTTCCATTTAATGTTATAAATTGTCCTAGGGTATTTTTTATTATCTTAGCAAGGAATACTGATCTTTTTTTACTGTAGCTTCCCTAAACTTATCTTTTCCTGCCCCCTCCCCCTCTCCCCTTCACCTCCCTCTCTCCCTACCTCTCTCTCTGTCCCTCTCTCCTCATCCCTCTCATTCTCCCTCTCTCCTCTTCTCCCTCTCCCTCCCTCTCCCTCTCTTCTTTGCTCTTCCCCTCCCTCCTTCCCTTCCCTCTCCTATTCCTCCTCTCCCCTTCTTCCCTTCCCTCTTCCTCTCCCCCTCTGCCCCTCCCCATCTCTCACTCTCCCTTTCTCCTTCTCTTCCTCTCCCCTGCACCTCTCTTACTCTCTGTCTCTGTCTCTCTCCTGGGACTGGAACTGAGGGCCTGGGCACTGTCCCTGTGCTCACTCAAGGCCCAGTGCTCTACCACTTTGAGCCACAGCTCCACAGCTCCACTTCCAGTTTTTGAGTGGTTAATTGGAGGTAAGACTCTCAAGGGGACTTTTCTAACCTGCCTCGCTTTGAATGGTGATTTTTAGATCCTCAGCTTCCTGTGTAGCTGGGATTACAGGCAGGTGTGAGCCACCAATACCCGGCATTGTTTTCTTTATCTTTTTTGAGATAGGCTTTTACTACATAGTTCAGGCTGGTCCTCAACTTGTGATCTTTCTACCTCACCCTTCCAAACGCTGAGATGACTGTTATATACCACTGTACTAGATGCTTTATAAAAATACCTTTTAGAAAAAGAGTTCTTGCATTTCTCTTTGTTCAGTTGTCTTTTTGTTTGAAACAGAAATTAATTAAATTCAAAAAGCTTTGGAGATTCTTAATGACCACAAATCTTTATATTCTTTTTTATGTTTTTTAATTGTAAAAATAGTGTACAGAGGGGTTACAGTTACATGTGTAAGTTAATGATACATTTCCTATCGAGCATTGTTGCCTCCTCCTTTGTTTTTCCCCTACCATCCCTTTTTCCCCACCTTCCGTACACCACCCTCCCCCAAGTTGTAAAGTTTGTTTTCTGCACAGTGTCTTGTACATCTCAAATGTGTCTGTGGAGAAATGTGAGACTAGTTAATAATATTTCCCCTTATAAACGTTTAGCATTTGTTCAGATATCTGAGGTAATATATTTTCATTTTTACATTTTAGAAATTTTACTAAAAATCTATATTAGTATTAATCATTTTTATGTAAAATGTATCTGAGGCATATTCTTCCATTTTTTGTATGTGTATATGTTGGTAGTGGAACTTGAACTCATGGCCTCATATGTTGCTTGGCCTTTTTGTTCAAGGCTGGCCCTCTACCAAGAGCCATCCCTCTAGTACCAGATTTTTGCTGCTTAATTGGAGATAAGAGGCTAACAGATTCTCTGCGGTTGAACCTGAATCCTTAGATCTCATCCTTTGTTGTCTTATTGTATCTGTTCTTGTTTTATAGAGGTCAATATACTGTGTTCTAGAAGTTTATAGTAGTATATTTTGTTCCTATATTTTTCTGCTCCCAAATTTCTTGTTAACTCACTATATGCTGCATTTTTTATGAAACATCAAAAGTATAAAATATGAGTCTCTTTCCAGAATATCTAGAAAAGCATCTTTGATATTTAAATGAATCAGGAAAATGAGAATTTATTCATTTCAGTGTCAAATTAGTCATCAGTGTCATTACTATTTTTGTTTTTCTCCTCTTCCTTCTATACTCCCTTCCCCTCTCCTCCCCTCTCCTCTTCTCCCCCCCTCCTCCAGTACCCTCCTCTTCTCTCCCCTCCCCTTTTGTCCTACTACTCTTGTCCATCCTCTTTTTTTCTCTCCTCCTCCTCCTTCTGCCCTTTCCCCTCCTCCCCCTCCCTCTCATTAAAAGTCCTATGACAATTCTAAGTTATTTGATCTTTATGGTTCATGAAGTCAGAAAAAGAGAGAACAGATGTCCTGATTAGGCTGACAATGTGTTTCAGAACATCTTTTGTTGGCCAGAGATTTATATCATATATCATACACATTTACCTGACCTGAGAAAAGCAGTAGGTTACTACCTTATGGTCTTATAGGTTCAAATGCTCACTCATCCTTGAGAGCAGTGTGGGTGAGAGCTATTACTATTGAATCTTTCAGAGTGAGAAGAATCAGTGGAATTTGAAAGAGCTAGTTCCCTATAAGAAAGAGGACTCTATAAGCAAAGAGAAGCCACAAAGCTAAAAAATAAACTATTCCTCTTCTCCGTCTCCTAGACATATACTAGTTATTGCAGATAAGGGAAACCATGGGACCTATGTTTCTTTGGGTCTGGCTTACTTCACTTAATATAATTTTTTCCGGGTCTTTCTATTTCCTAAAAATGGGGCGATGTCATTTTTTTCTGATGAAGGCATAGAATTCATATATATATATCACATTTTCTTGGTCCATTCATCTACTGAGGGGCATCTGGGTTGGTTCCATATCTTAGCTATGGTAAATAATGCTGCAATAAACATAGTTGTGCTGGTAGCTTTAGTATGGCCTTGTTTGTGATCATTTGGGTAAATGCCCAAAAGTAGGTCATAGTGGAGCTCTATGTGGAGTCTTTGAGGAACCTCCATACTGCTTTCCAAAGTGGTTGAACAAGTTTACATTTCCACCAACAATGCAGAGGATTCCCTTTTGGCCACATCCCCTCAAGCATCTATTATTATTACTACTACTACTACTACTACTACTATTACTATTATTATTGATTATAGCCATTCTACTAGGGTGAGGTGGAATCTCAGTGTTTTGATTTGCATTTCTTTTATGACTAGAGAAATTTAGCATTTCTTCATTTGTCTATTGGCCATTCTTATTTCTTCTTCAGAGAAGTCTCTAAGTCTTTATCCCACTTAATCAGGTGGTTGTTTCTTTGAAGATTTGTTGTTGGGTATAACTTGATGCTAAGCAAAATGAACCCCAAGATAAGGAGACAAGAGATCTTGTCTTTCTTCTTGTTCTTTTTAATATACTTATAATGTACTATGTGATTTTTTTTGTTTCTTTGTATGTTCTTACCCCATGGTAAAACCCTTGTTGTCACTGTATTTGATTCCAGTGTCCTGCACCATATATATATTCAAATTTGAGGAGGGGAAGGGAAATAACAAAATGCTGAAATAAGGATACAGTAGGGGAAACAAAGGAGGGGGTAACAATACTCCACAGGAAATGTACTCATTACCTTGCTCATGTAAGTGTAATCCCTCTGTACAATATCTTTACAATAAAAATATATATTTAAAAATAACCTAAATAACCTATTCAAACTTCTCATAGAACTCTTCCTACTCTTGTGAAACTTACTTTTTTCAGTAAGTGAATATTTTTGAAGTGATATCTATAACAAGCTTTTTGCCATGCCCTGGATATTATCTATGTAATCAATAATTCTTAGTCTTGAAGTTCCAGAAAGGAAAGAAATAGCTAAAATGTGAAGAGATAAATGCAACCACAAATTGAGGTACAAATTGCTTTGGGAGCATGAGAGGACTAATAAAATAGAGACTTGTTTGTTACTGCCCACTCCCTTCAACCTTATCCCTTGCCCATATCACAGCTTTCTAAGGAGAGTGTCTTAGCTAACTGTGGCATGAACTTGAAAATATTTCTTCTTACCTGACTCTCCAAGTCATCTCAAATTTCCTTTCTATGTTATGGCTTTGCAATATTTTAGGATATCATTTCTTTCTCTTCACTTCATGCAAATGGCTTCAGTGGCATTTTGTTTTTAGTCACCAGGGACTTGCCAAGAGCAGAAAGGCATGAAAAGGAAGGGAAAGGGTTAATTATGCTGTGGAATGGAGAAAGGGTTATCTTCAAATTAGATATATTTATTAGCATGATGACTCATAGGATAATAATGCCACTTTGCCAGTGGCCAGGATAGAAAGCAGGACTATAAAGCAGGCTGATACTTAGAAGCATCTAAGTTGTTATATCTTTAGGAAGTTAAAAAAGTATCTTAGTGTCTGCTTACTCATCCTCGGGCCGGATGTTCTAAGCTTGGAGAATAAAAAATAAAGGAAAAAAAAGTATTCTTTTTCTTTGATTCTGGTTGTCAAGGACAAAACGACCCAGCTCCTCCACTAATTAGATTGTGACCTTGAAAAGTCAATCAACTGAAATTAATCTCTAATTTCTTATTAAGGAAATAGGGGATAAGTCATATATGTTTACATGCTGGTATCCTGAACTATAATTACAGATCTCAATATCATGTTTTTTAATATTTTATTTTTATGTAATGTGTATGTATTATATGTATATGTGTGAGAGACACAGAGAGAGAACTAAAGTAATGTTCAGCAATGGCAGTATACATACGGAATATGTAAGTTCCTTTATGATTTCCCCTGTCCTCCCTTGATATCTGTTTTCACCTTCACAAAATCTGACTGAGATGATCACTCAATACCTTTCTTCTTTGACATTCCTTTTATTTTTTTTTAAAAACAACACATTCTTTTGTACCTTCTACCATGTGAATAAGAGCATTCTTACCACCCCGCCCCCCCGAAGTTATTTTCTATCAGTAACATTCTCTGGTCAGGAGTATTCTTCTTTTCAGGGTCCTCACACAGTTTCTTGTTCCCATAAATATATTTAAAGAATGATTATCTCTGGGTTTGTTGTGAGTCTTTCCAACCTAAACAGAGAAATAGTCAGCTGGAGCCTTTGGGAAGAGGAAAGCAGCCTTTCAGGGCTTGGAGCTCACCCTCTGGGCACAGCACTCTCTAGAAGGCTCCTGGGAAACCAGCTCTGGGGTCTGTTTCTAAGTACACAGCCTCTGCAGAATCTCTTTATCCTCACTTGGAAAGGAAATGATTCAGAGGAGGAGACAGAACATTTCTTCCAAAGCCACCTGACCCATCTCCAGTTCAGTACTGAAATCAGCTTCATGAAGTTTCCTGCCAAACTCTATGGCTCAATTTCTGTATCATTTTCTAAGGCTTTGCAAGAAGCTGCCACGACCCCTAAGCAGGCTAGTAGAATCATAGAATGAGAGCACTACAAAGTCAGAAAAATAAAAAAAACCCAAACCCCAAGTAGCTTTCCAACCTGTGTTTCAAGGATGAATAACATGATGATGATGATGACTGAGGTTTAATGACTTGCTTAAGGCCTCACAAGAGTTTGCTTGTGACAGAAATAAACAAGCAAAAGATCATTACCCATCCCTGTAACTCTTCTACATCTTATTTAACCGTGCTTCAATATACTGGATTGATTTATTATTTACATCACCACATACAAGAAAACTAATCTTGCAGTTAGAAAACATTAAATAATTCTTCCAGAAATCATATATCTAAGGAATAGCTGAACAAAGGATTGCATTCCAGCTGTTTCATGGGTTTATTTGTTTGTATTCATTTCTCTCATCATCTATCCAAACAGCAAATGGTCTGACTTCCTTTATCATACTTTAAGGGAAAAGGCAAAAAAAATCTATAAATTAGACCTTGACAAATTAAGGAGAAAAGAAATATTAAATAGATGGTTTCAAATATACAATAGACAGATATTATATTTAATTTCTGCAGAACTCTTCTTTCAGGAATAAGACTATCCTAATAAACATATGTAAACATTTCTGCTTTGATTTAGTAGAAGAAAATTTAATATGCCTTTTATTAGGGAGACCAGTGAATTTTTAAAAGCAATATTTGTTAACTGAGGCATCATTTATAAGAAAAAAAGTGTACTGACAAGAATAAGAGTATAAAATCACCCATCCACAACTCCAGCATTTGATACACATGCTACAAGAGTTTTTAAAACTATCTAACATACATGTATAACTTTTAAAACAAAACTATGGTTGTATTATTAAGTATTAAAACCCCTTTAAAATAAACATTTGTGAGTATTTACCCAAAAATATATTTATAAATTTAATTTAATCACTAACATACTTTAATGGGTAAAATTACTTAATTCCCCTTTGCTTATTTCAAGTTCACATTATAAAGATGAACATACTTGTTTATAGATGTATACAGATTTTTCTGATTATTTCCTCAGAATATATTCCTACAATTGAACTCCCAAGTCTTAGAGACCATTTTTTTGCCGTTTTGTGAATTGTGCCAATTTCCCTCCAGTACAGTAGAGAGAAGTGCTTAACCTTTATATCATGCCAGTCTGCTTAATAATGTCTGATTTCCTTGTTTAAATATTACTTTCTGAGTTCAGAGGCATACGTGTGATACACACTGATACTAGTTTCTACCAATGACAAGGAAAAATAAAACAAAACGCTTTTACAGTTAAGTTCGATTCAGATATTATGGGTTCTCGAAAATTATGAAAAGAATCCTAAGTTCTAGATTTTTTGGTTCACTTAGAATGTATCTTGATTAAGGATTAAAACAATGGCTTCTGATAGGAGGTTGATGGGAATTACCCTACCAGTGTGACTATGGGCAGCGGAGCCCAGTGACTAAAGCACTTACATGGTAGAAGTAGAGTACCTGAGTCCAAATGCTAGCAGTACTATCTACTAGCTGTGTGGCTATGACAATGACTGGATTTCTCTGTGTTTTATTCTTTAGGGAAAATTATCATGGCCCTTAACTTACAGTATTGTATATAGACTTCATAACTTCTTGTAAAGCCTCTTGAGCAGTTTCTGATATATAAAAACACTAAAAATGTTAGTCATTATTGTTGATGTTGTTGTTGAACTGGTTGTTATTGAAAGCTTAAGATGTAGAAGATGATCAACAGTGTTTGTGGAGAAAATAATAATCAAATCTAAAGTAAAAAAGTTCCTATCTAGAAATAAGTTCTAGAGCAATGGCAGCTGAGGCAGGCCAGTGAATGAGGGATACAGTGAAGAAAGAGGAAGAAAGAGGATCTTCCTTTAGGAAATGCAACTAAAAGGCTGGTCAGAGACAGCCTAGATATCGTCCCCATGCCTGCAGAAGGGAGGGGGAGAGATTTTAAGGACAACTGACAGAGAAGAAAACTTTGAAAAGGAATACTTGGTAGTAGGTAGTAGGATCTTTGATGGTGGTATGCAACTACTTTGATTTTTCAAGTGAAGGAGCTAAAAGAATAAAGGTTTGAGTTTACTAATCCCCCCCTTTTTTAACCCAGTCTTTCACTGGAGTCCACATTGGTTAGAATAGAAAGGAAATCAAAGTGAGAGTTGGTTAGTGTAATCTTAATCTTCCAAGCTCAGGTAGACCAGTGGCCTGGAGAGTCAAGTGTTCACTAGCCCTGGGTAGCACTGACCTATTGAAGGAAACATGCAAATAGAAACCTTCTTGATCTTCTCCCTGGGTAGTCTGATCTTTTCCTTCTGTCTTTTTCAAGAGCTCTGGGAAACCTTTTATTGACATTTTTCCCACATTGGAAACATGCTATTTAAGTTGTGCCAGGTGGATTTCATTTTGCACTTGGAGAGCCTGACCTTTTTTTTTTTTTTTGGATTAGAGAATTACCCATCAGTATGGCCTTAAACTATACAATACAAATCACCACCAGACCCGGCCTGGTACAATAGAGGCCATAGGGGTGAGAGAAGAGGGAAAAGTCCTCTTGACTGTTCTAGGGAATTTAGGTTGTGGAGCCCCGAGTTTTCTGAACGATGAGGACAATATGGGGTTAGTTAGGAATACATCAGCTTCCCTTTTGATGTCTGGATACAGTCACCAGACAGTTTTGCTTTTTGAAAGTTAGATTGGGGGAGAAATATTACATATTTGTTTATGGAACATAGACTTTTCACAATCAGCTTCCCTTTGCTGATATTTTGAATTAGTGATCCAAATCCAGAAGAAATTCCTACACAATGCAACACCATCTCCCAACTTCAACTGTAAACATTAAAGCTTTTTCACAAGAACGCATCAGATATCATCATTACTATCCTACATTCATGACACCAGGTTTGTAACACAAAATTGAGTCTCAGTTTCTAAAAGGTTAAAGCAACTTATTTAAATCACATTGATAATCAGGACTGAGTCTCTCATGGATTTCCAATAAAAAAAGTTGACACACATATTCTGGCACATATACAAAAGAAATAGTATTTCTTACTTTTGCTGAGAAAAGAATATTACCATAGAAAGCAATATCATTTATTATTTTTTATTAAATTTCAGGTGAAGATGGGTAGGAATATAATCCATTGCTATAGTACTTGTCTCATATGCCCAAAGTGCTAGGTTCAATCCCTAGCTTTATAAAAGAATATTTTCTTAATTGCAGAGATAAAATACATACATATCAAGCAGTAAAGTAATATTCTTTTAAATACAATAAGGTCACATAGAATCTTTAACAAAACTCAATTTATTTTCCTCTAAATCTATTTTTTCTGTTTCCTGTTTTAGTTGCCCTATAATCTTTTTGAGTCACACAAAAAATTTATACCTAGAGTTGTTCTAGATTTTTCTCTTTCTCAACTCCTACTTCTGTTCCAGCCTACAAGTCCTAAAGATGGCTAGAGATTGATCCCTTCTATTTAACCTAAGTCCTCAACCCTGTCTCAGACCTTATTCACATTTTACCAGAACTGTCTCAACAGCATCATCAGTGATGTCATTCTCCTGCTTCGCACGTTGTAGATTTTCCTGAGAGCCTCATCTGAGCATGTCATTCCTGGGATCAGAGCTGGGATTTCCAAACTCAAGCCATTCAAATCCTGCCTACCTTATTTTACCCATAGCTTCAAGTTGTTTTGATGAGAGTAGCTGCTAAATAATCTTACATGACATACTCTTTGTCCTTTGCCATGATTTAAGCAAAATAACTAAAACAAAAAATGGGAATATAGTAGTCTCCTCATCTTTTCCTAGAAGGTTGATTAAAATAAGTATATGTGCCAGCATGGTGGCTCACACTTGTAATCTGAGGACGGTGGTTAGAAGTCAGCTTGGGCAGGAAAATTCATGGGATTCTTATGTCCAATTAACTACCAAAAAGTCAGAAGTGAAACTGTGATAGAGCACAAAAGCTCAAAGAGTCCCAGGCTCTGAGTTAAAACTCTAGGACTAGCACCCACACAAACATACAGAGAGAGAGAGAGAGAGAGAGAGAGAGAGACAGAGACAGAGACAGAGAGACAGAGACAGAGAGAGAGACAGAGAAAGAGAAAGACAGAGAGAGAGTGAGCAAGGGGGGGCGGGGAGGGAGAAAGAGAGATGAGTATTAACTTCAAAACTCAGAGTAATTATTCCCATGTTCAGGAACTACTAGGCTTTGGAGGAAAAGCTTGGTTCCCTAATTTGATGATCCAGTAGAATTGGATTTCTTCATATTTTTAGGGGCATTATATATTTTTCTGTCACCAGTCTACATAATTACATATTTTGACAAGAAGATTAAATCTCAGTTCAGTGTAGATATTTTATAAATATCCTTTGAGCAAACAACTGAAATTAACCTGTTTGCTTTACTAGATGTTAAGTTCCCTAAATCAGAGATTAACATATTGTTTCTTTTTCTCTAGAATGCTTCACATATCATAAGTGTTTGTTGAATTGAAGTGCTAGCAAGAAGGTAGATAAAGCTGAGCACTGGTGGCTCATGCCTGTACTCCTAGCCACTCATGATACTGAGAGCTGAAGATCATGGTTCAAAGCCAGTCCAGGCAGGAAAGTCTGTGAGACTCTGATCTCCAGTTAAGCACCAGAAAACCAGAAGTGGTGCTGTGACCTAAATGGTAGAGCATTAGCCTGGAGCTCAGGGATTAGTGCCCAGGCTGAGAGTTCAAGTGCCACAACTGACCAAAAAAAAAAAAAAGTTAGATAAAATGCATCTTTGGAAATAAGAAAAATTAAGAATCAATACAAGCAGGGTGGTCAAGGAAGTTGGTGATGCAAGTAGTGTGACTTAAGACAGGGGAAAGACTAGTATAACAGAGATGAGATGTGGAATTCCAGGTGGGAAATGCATAGAGAGCAAAATGGGGCCGATCTTCATCGTTATGGCTCAAGTGAATACCATGCATATTTGATAGGAAATTTATCCCTGCTCTAAAAAGGACTGGCCTTTACCCTTGGTATTTGGAATGTCATACTCCTAGGAATGTCTTTTCACGGGGGATTGGGTCACACTGAGAAGTCTAACAATGTGATTTAGAATGTCTTCCCCAACACATTCATAGCAGATGAAACAGTAATCATGGATTGAGGGTGCACAGTATCAGTCCATTTTCAGAGGGGCTAGAGAATGCTGTTGGCTACAAGGGTGATAAGTCTTACCTGTGTGCTAGAGTCCCAGATTGAACACTGGACACTGAGACTCAGGTAGACTCAAGCAGACTATGCTGTGAGTATTGGCATGTATGAATGCTGGAAGAATATGATGCTTCGCTGTTTGAAGGGAAGGGAAGTTTCCATCTAAATGTTTGAAACTCTGCCCTGGGGTACCTTTTGCCATGGTCGATTTTAATCTGCAATCTATAACTGTAACTGTGAACATCACTTCTTTCGGAGTGTTCTGTGAATGTTTGTCATAAAATATAATTGTTTCTCAGAGGGTTTTGAGACCCCTCTGGACTTGTAGTTGGTGTCAGAAGTGAAGACAATCTTTTGCAGATGCTTTACTTCATTTAATTTTGGAGTTGGCTAAATTTTCTACTTTCTAACTCACTTTAGATATAAAATTATTATTTTAAAACAAAGTATTTTAGAGAACTCTAATAAATAGAGCAACTGTAAGAAGACTTGCTGGAGCTACAGCGGGATTCAGAGGCTCAGCATCTTACTGGCTGTTCTTTGTTTGGTGTGGTTTTGTTTTTACGTTTTGTCTCATATCCCAAGTAGCTGGGAGGCCCTTCTATAGAAAGTGAATGAATCACAGGACACAGATAAACCTCAGTAACTAGGTGCTCTGCTAGAGGAAGGAGAAGGAAATACCACTTTTTAATGACATCTGAATGTAGCCTTGGGAGCTATTTCATTGCATTTTGTTTAATTCTGTAATAATTCTCCCAGGTAAGTATTTCCCCCTTTAACATACATAGAAAATAGGCTTAGAATAATTAAGAGCTGGCCCAAGGCCACACGGAGTGGCTAAGGCAGAGCTGGGATTAGAGAGTCAGCTGAAGTTCAACTTGATCCTTCAATAATAGGGAGATAACTCAGGGGCTGGTACAGGGCAGGGATTTCACAAAGGACACACTGGTAGTGTCAGTGAGGAGCAATCTGAAGAATGGAAACACTGGGAGATGGTTAAAGGTGAACAGAGCCATGACAGCTGTGTTTGGATTGAACTGTTACACATACAGTGTGGATACAATTTAACTACAGAGTCCTGGCCTTTTAGGTCAGCTTGGAAGAAAAGAACCTCCTGGAACATTGCTGTATGCCACACCTCTTTAAGCAGTGAAGAAAAAGAAACATCCTTCAGTAGTTAAATGAAAAAAATTATTTCATTTCAAGTCACTTATGATTTCACTTGTCAAAAGATGACAAGCCTTCTTAGAACTGGGGAAGAAAATGAATATAACTTAGAAGAGATCACTTAAGAGTTCTAAAACATGAAAGTATTTCACGAGAGTCCCTAAAGAAAAAATATTGAGAATCCTGATGACCTCTACCAAACTGGAGTCAGAACCCAACTTTGAGCAATGAAATTTCTTGCCTTAAAGTATTTTACACATACACTGGTAACTGGCAGGTAATATAAGGAATGTCTCCGCCAATGGATGGTATGTACTCTGTCACACATTCAACATGCCTTTAACATGTAATAATCACACACCTATGCCATCATTATTGTATGAAATCAGCAACTTGAAGTTGCTGTTTGCATGTATCTTCTTTTTTAGAATATAAATGATTTCAGGTCACAGATCTGATCTGTTTTATTCACTGCTGAGTTCCCTGTTGCCACTGTCTTATAATTAATTAGTTCTTCCTATGTATTCTGAGATCAAATATTCATCATGTGTATTTCAGCTTGAAATTCAAAGAGTATTCTTTGGACTCTCATGTACAGTTGTATACAATGCAACATAAACCTTGGATGAATATTGAGGCCATGAGAAGCTAGCTACTTGGTAAACTTCCATATGCTGTGGTCATATCTTAGCCATCTGAATGATATAAACATTAATTTCCCATCTATAAAATGAATTGATCAGAATCAATAACTCCTGACATCCCATGAATATTTAAGAAACTGTGAACTTGGCTAGTTTTAGTTGGGGATTGTTTTGGTATGTATTATAGTTGGGGATTATTTAAAGAAGTAGAACATGTTATATGTGATATTAGCCATATTAAAACAATATTATAAAGTTTTCTCTTTATTTGGAGCTGGATGATCCTAATAAGCCCAGTAAAATTAGAAATCTGTGCCCACTGGTAAAATTCACTGGGAATGAATGGTGCGGCTTGATTTGATGCTATCTCCATCTGTCAATAATAATAAGTGATAACTAACATTTATGGAGTACAATGCACTGTGTGGTCATTTCCTATTTTAAACTATTTAATTTGCTAAGAATGTTATAAACCAGTATTAAAAAAATTCTGCCAAAATGATCATGGAAACAGAGGTTTAGAAGTAACTGGTTCAGGACCTTCCATCTTAAAGTAGTAGATAAAGTAATTGAAACAGATCTCAATGACTTAAAAATGAAAGAGCTTTAGACATTTTTCTTAAAACCTTTGAGATGAGTGATTATGAAGTGGATGACTCTTCATGAAACTCTGAGGGAAGTAAGTGATGAGGTCTTCCTAGGAAGATACATAAGATCACTTCATTTAATGTGTTTGTGCCAATGTTAGTGATTTCATGTATCTCCTAAAATGTAGTAAGGTGGAACCTCAGTGTGTGTTGTGGGGGATGGGGGGGGAATGAAAAGAATCGAACCTTCCAATTCTTGAGTTAGGTTCTTCCTAAATGGATGTCCCATAATGGACTTTAGGAGCTCATGGGGAAAACCTTGAAGAGATAATGAATAAAATTAACCCAGTCTCTAGAACTCTATAGTCCTGGGATTTAGTGACATCGAAGGCTAAAGCAATCTCCTCTCCCATAGGCTGTATAATTTTTCCTGGTTGCTCATTGCCACCATTGTCACGAGTTTCCATGTGAGCTCCAAGTTCTCAGATTTCTGTTTTTCAAGTTTAATTTGTCCGGGACATTGCAGGAAGAAAAACCGTGGGGGCATGATTAAAAGCATATGGCATATGAGGTGGGGAGGGGGAACCGTGAGCACAGCAGGAGGGAGGAGGATTGCTAAATTGAGTGTTTCTAATAAAGGAGAGTGGGAGAGTATTTTCTGCTTTTGCTAGGGCTAAATTGTACTGTGTGATCTCCTTCTATCTTGCCCCCTAGGCCTGGGATGTAAGGTTGGGAGAAGGTTAAAGAACCATGATGTTAGGATGTTTGGAGATAAGTGTGACTCTACATTCTCCCTGATTTGGGTGAATACTGCCACTCATTAGAGAAATTCTTTCATACCAAGTAAAATCAAAATGCTATCCAGTGATGTTACCTCTTTAAAGGAACTTGATACTTCCTGAAAGGGACCTTTGTGGACTTTCAGTTGTTCAGAGTTTATTCTATCTTCTCTCAGTAATAATAGCAATGCTTCATTTTGGGAAATAATATGCAGATTTATTTGGATTGTGAATGCATTACTTTTTCCTTACCCTGTCAAAGGCAGACAGGGCTAGACACTAGATGACAGGATTGTCTCTGAGTTCTACACTTTGTATGAAGACAGAAAGAAAAGAAGAGGAATGAAAAAGAAGAGTTGAGGCTTATTCATACCAGCAAGGGAATCTAGGTTAGGCTGAGCAGTAGTGCCTGCTCCTTCCTAGCACCTCAAGTGCTTCCTTTATGGCCTGGCTCTCCAGGCTTTATTTTCATATTGTGAGCAACTCAAATCCTCCCAAATAAATTACTTCCTTTTTTTCATTCAAGACAGGTTGGTTTGCTTGTTTTATTGCATTCTTTGTGATAAGGAACCTGTAGCCAACCACAACAGGCAGGGAGCACATATTTACGTCTTTATTAGTGGTTGCTTTTCTCCAGTTTCCTTAATTTCTCCTTGTTTTACTAAATTCCTTTTTTAAAATTGTACTTATTTTTATTATAAAGGTGATGTACAGAGTGGTAACAGTTACATAAGTCAGGTAATGAGTACATTTCTTTTGTAACAGTGTCACTTTTTCCCTCATGTTCCGCCAGGTTTACTCTCCCAATCGTGTCCCCACACATTATATAGTTCATTTTCAACATAGTGTCTAGTGAGTATTACTAGAATTAGTTCACTATTTTTGTGCTTCCTCCTACCCACCCCAAAACAGATAAACTTACATACAAGTCAAAAAGTACAGAAATCAAAAACAATGACAAAAGGTGGGGGGAAACTGTAAAAAGTAAAATAAAAATAATCTCTTGTTTCCATTTTTTGGTGTTCATTTTGACAATCATCATTTTATATGATCCTATGTATGTAGCTATTAAGTCCTTGTGATCCTCTCCTAAGCATACCCTCCTTTGGTTTCACTATATGAATGTTTAGAGGCCAATTTGTCAGGTCCAAGTACATTTTTTTTTGTCTTTTACCATCCATTGTGTTTACTTGTAGATTTATATACACATTCTAATTACTGCAAATGAAGGAAAACTCTCTTGATGGCAGGATTGCTAAGTGGGCTAGGTTGCATTTATCCAATGGTTCTTCTGTTTTCTGTTTAAGTTCAGAGTGGTCTTCTAGATTCATTTGGAAGTGAGGCCCAAAGGAATAAAAAAAAATCAGCTCTTTCTCTCACAAAGTTGTATTAAAAAAATGCAACTTCCATCAGTTCTCAAAATATTTCGCAGGTCAAAGGACCTTAACCTGGTTCCTTGCCATTAGCAAAAACCTATTTTAGATGCTTCAAAGAAAGATGAACTTGCCCCCATGGTACACCCTGCCCAGTATGATAAATCTTTGTGGAGAAGATACACTTTGGCCCCCCAGTCAGTGGCCATACATAGCCCCAAGTCTTGACTGAGACAGAAATGACTGACAACAGAAATGCGGAACACCATGCTATTTTAATCTTGTTGTTTTCCTAAAACACAATTCCACACATTATGTAGAAATATTTTCAGTAGTTAAATCTCATCCCCAGAGATGGACTCTGAACTGGTTAACCTTTGTTAGTTGAGTAGAAATTAAAAGATATAGATAGTGGATATTTGGGGAAGAGTCTGAGAAAACATGATTCCCTGAAAATCAGAATCATTTCCTTCTTCTATTTCCACATCTCTCAAGATGCTGCATTAATAATAGTTCTATCATTGCTTACCATTTCAAAAGCTACTTTTATTTCTATAGTACCTTGCATTTTACTTACATCAAAGACTATTTAATTTTCCCTCTACCCTTTTAAAAAGAGAAAGATTTGTATGAGTGAAGGAACACTTCCAGATAAGTTAAATTATAACACAGGCATGATTATGCCCCTGTGCATGTGTTTGAGGTGTATGGGGTTGAACTCTGAATTTCATGTTCACCAAATGACCATTCTACCATATTGTCCAAGCCACCATCACCCTTTTTTGTCTTAGTTAATTTTGAAGCAGTGTTTTGCTTAATGCATGGGTCTCTTTGGGCTTTGATACGCCTACTTGTATGTCCTATCAGCCTTAGTGCTTCCCACATAGCTGGATGACAAGCACATGCCAACATGTTCTGCCATTGTTTAAGAAGAAGCCATGCAAACTTTTGTGTTCTCACTCTCCTTGAGTGTAGATTCCCTGATCTCTGCCTCCCAAGTGGCTAGGCTTACAAATTTGAAATACCATGGGTAGCGTAGTGTTCTATCTTATGCTTCTGTTGCCTCTTTGTTTACACTTCCTTGCTGTTATCATGATGGCAATAGGCTGTGGGGAAGAAGAGAGGGATAATTGTAGAAGATAGAAGCAGGGAATGTGACAATTTTCTAGCTGCAAATAAATCACTCTTCTTATTGCTATTAAGCAAGCTTTCATCAAAACTTTTATTATTCTCCTCCTGCAGGTTTCTTTTTGTAAGAGGACCAAAATTCTGCACTTTCTCCCAAGAGTTTATTATATGGTAGATTGGTCCTGAGACCAAGATTAAGGAAAAGGGAGCTAACATTTTGAGAGTAATTAGCATACCTCTTACACTTCTACAAGAGAACACTTGATGGTACATATATACATATACACAATATTTAACACTGTGCCTTGCAGTCATTTCTCAATAATGACATCTATAACAATAATTAACTTATGTGTATGTGTGTGATTTCTGAATGCATAAGTTTATATTCTTTCAAATCTGAGATAAACAATCTCCCTCCCCTTGTTGTTTTATATTCTACTTTATACAGCTTATTTGTACAGCTTGATCCTCCTACCTCATACTCTCAAATGCTCGGATTGAAGACATGCTTCCCTATGCCCAACTCTTCCATTATGCTATAAAAAATTTCTACCCTATAACTTTGTCAATTACAATTGTGATTTTTTGTAAGTCTTGTCATTGGACAGTGAATGCAATAAGATTCCTAAATGTTTTTCTTTTCAATTTTTGAGCCTGCTATAATATTTAGTCTGAAGGAAATGATTTAGCATATGTATGCAGAATAAATGAGTAGCTCTCTAAATTTTATGAAGAAATAAAATTTTTGTAGTCTTGTTACAATTATATGGAGGTACAAAATACTTTAAACTTGCACTAAATTGAAACATTCTTGGAAAAGTAAAAATCTGTGAGGCTATGGCTCTATACCAGATTTTCCTTTTTTGAGGAACTTGGAAACATTTCAAAATTATCTTTCTCATATAAAGCTCTTTCCAATCTGAATGGCAATTGTTAAATATTTGATAAATTTATGTCCAAAATGTTCATAGTGAATCTCCTTTAGGTGATTTTCCTGGGTGTGTCTTGAATGCATAGGTGATTTGTCATTTTTAATCAATATGAATTAATCACATGCTATTGACATCATTTGAGATAGGTATAGTCTGCCCTCAAAAAACTCATAATTTAACAATCATGTGTTCTGGGAAGCACTTATTTTAAGGCAATGGAAACTAGATTGGCCTAATGTAAGCTAGGGAGAGGATACTTGGTTAAAAAAATAGTAAAGACTGGGGCTGGGGGTTTAGCCCAGCGGAAGGGCGCCCGCCGGGCACATGCAAGGCCCTGGGTTTGGTCCTCAGCCCTGGAAAAAAAAAAGAAAAAAAATAGTAAAGACTGCCTGATGCTGGTGTCTTACACCTGTAATCCTAGTTACTCAGGAGGCTGAGACCTGCAGATCACACACAGTTCAAAACCAGTTTAGGCATGGAAGTCCCTGAGTCTCTTTATCTCTAATTTACCACCCAAAAGCCAGAAGTGGGGCTGTGGCTTAAGTGGTAGAGCACTAGCCTTGAGTAAAAAGGCTCAGGAACAGAACTTAGGTCCTGAGTTCAAGCCCCAAGACTAGCCCCAAATGGCGGGGGATTGTAAGGGCGGGGAGACTGAAGATTATCTTACTTAGGCCAAAGGCAAGATTTCATGGGGACTAGAAAAAGGCTATAAGTAGGTTCCACCTTTTCTTCTGTTTCCTACCTGTGTGCTATTTCTGCTCTTCCTGGACCTGAGTTCCTGTGCTCTTCTTTTGTCAGAGAGCAAAAGTATTTAGCGCTTCATGCCGAATTCTTCCTTAAGCTTCTGAATTCATCCTTCAAGTCTTTATTCTTCCATATCTACATCTTTCAAATACTTTCCTCCCCTTCCTTCTTTCTTACAATGTAAAACTCTTAGGAAAGGTTTTATTTGGGAAAAAATTCAGGTAATTTCCTCTAAATCAATCAGCTGTAGACAGGCATGAGTTATGTTATTTAAAAAAGTCATATTTTGGAGCTTTTCCTAGTGAGCTATTCCTCTCCAGAATGTTGATTATCATTTTAAAGTGGACAGTTCATCCAAATTCTGCTTTTAAGATACATGGCATGAGGGTGTTCATCACAATGACTTCATGAAGGAGCCTACAGTTTGATTTGGGTCTTTAAGAAGAATGTAGTATGGCAATCTAACCAATATGTGATTTGTATGTAGCCATATGGTTTTATTACTGCAAGCACAAACCTGGCATCTTGCTTCAGAGTGTATAATTGAGGTTCTGATAATAGAATTCATTAATGAATTCAATGGAGATAGTCTATTTGACCAGGTTAACTATTCCCTCAGTCCATTTGGCTACATATTAATCACATATTGAGGATGTATACATGCATTATATATGTTTATATGTAAATATAAATGCTAATCTAAAATTCTTTAAAGCACAGGATAAATAAAAGTTAATTCCATGGAAGCAAACCACTTAACTACTTCCAGTTCTCAACAGGACTCTGGAAGAAATACTTCCTATAATTCTCATAAAACAAAATGACAAATAATGTTGGTTATCATAAGCCAACATTAAAAGTGGGAAAGGGTATATTGTATGCCCAGGAGAACATATCAGTTTTTTATTTGCTTCTGCCTAGCTCTATTATGGAAAGTGTTAAAACACACTACCAGTCAGGCTCTTGATTTAGAAATGATCCATGAGCCATGAAATATTAGTGGGAGTGAATGTACTGGTGCTATGACCATTCTGGGATATTAAAATGCCATTGACATCCATAACTACCAATGTATAAAAATAACAAATGCTAATGAAATGACCTGAGTGCTGAGAGCTTGCAGTTTGGCCCTTGTCATCGTTTCACTTCATGAAATATAGGCCACTTTGCTTGCTCTGCTTACGTCAGACTGTCCAGGAGAATATGTACTTCATTATTTCTCTGCTATCCATCAAATCTTCCATACCCAAGAAGTATTAGGGTGAAATAATGCTATTTCTCCCTACCTTTCGCAAGCATGAGTGCTTGAATAATGGAGTTGAGAATTTGGACTGGAGGAATAGTTAAGCTGGTCAAGATAGACTAATTATCTTCGTTAAACTTATTAATGAATTCTATTATTCAGAACCTCAATAGCACACTCTGAAACAAGATGCCAGGTTTGTGATTCCACCAAGAAAAACATATGGCTACATATGAATCACACATCGAGGATGTATACATGCATTGTATGGGTTTATATGTAAATATAAATGTTAGTATTTATTTCTATCAGCATACACATACAAACAGACACACACGGACACACATACACACAGACACACAGACACAGATACACACATACACACACAGACATACATACAGACAGACAGACACACACACATATGCTTTTTTTTGTTGGTTGTGGGGCGTGAACTCTGGGCCTGGGCGCTGTCCCTCAGCTCTTCAGCTCAAGGCTAGCACTCTACCACTTGTGCCACAGCGCCACTTCCAGCTTTTTCTTCTTATGTGGTGCTGAGGAATTGAACCCAGGGCCTCATGCATGCAAGGCAAGCACTCTACCACTGAGCCATCTTCCCAGCCTCAGATATGGTTTTATATGTGGAAAATCTATTCACTAAAAAAGTATAAAATGATGATGTTTGAGTGGGTTATGATGTATTTATTGTATGTATACTGTGTACCAGCATTGCCTTCAGTACTAAGAATTGTTAGGAATTGACATGAAGGAAAATATGGACCAGTTGATATGAAGAAATTTTCAGTGTCTTATAAACATCATCCCATTTCAAACTAAATACACAGTGTGAAGAGAAAAGGATATTAAAATGATTAAAAGTTTTAGTAGGCACATAAGCCAAATCATAGGCAAATAAATCACAAAAATGGATATGTATGGGTTGACTTTTTTCACTCATAATCAAGGGAATTCCATCCAAACTGAAAACACTGATACCAATCTCCTGTGTCAGATGATGGCTTCTAGATTCATGCTAAAGGAAGATAATATCTTGCATAGGCTACACTGTACAACTTTTTACAGAGTTACTTTGCAAATAAGTATTTTTGCCTGTTCTTCACTGTTTCATTCCATGACTGTTTCTCTGAGTTGAGGATATCTCCTTGTCAATCCTCCATTCTCTCTGTCCTTCTCCCTGTCTACATAAATTATGTAAATTACAAATGAGAGTTTTTTTCCTTTGCTTCCAGGGATGGGAAGATCTATTTGAATATTTATAATATCCTTCACAAAAATATCAGTACCAGCAAATAGCCATGCATCGCTGACCTGAAGCATATAAGAAGCATATATGTCTGCCACATCATGTACCCAAATGATTAGGAGCCTTCCATGGCCAGCCCACAAGTCAGAAGTTTCCTACTATGGCATACTCTGTCTTCATTTTCTGTAGATACTTTCCAAAGCCTCCCGTGCTTCTACCTTCTCCAAATCTAAAATTTACTGTAACTCATGCTTGGCCATTCATTCAGTTGTTCAACACCATTGTACTATCGAGGACCCCTGACATTTCACCACTACTTCACATGTTTCTATTTACTTAGTGCCCAATTCTTGTGAGTAGTGATTTCTCAATATGTGTGGTATAACAGCTCTTACCATGCACTGACACTGTTTTTATATCCAGTAACAAAGTGCATGCGTGCGTGCGTGCGTGCGTGCGTGTGTGTGTGTGTGTGTGTGTGTGTGTGTGTGTGTGCCTGTCCTGGCACTTGAACTCAGAGCCTGGGAACCATCCCTGAGCTTCTTTTGCTCAAAACTAGCACCCTACCACTTAAGCCACAGCTTCACTTCAGGCTTTTTTAATGGTTAAGTGGAGATGAGAGTCTCATGGACTTTCCTTCCCTGGCTGGCTTTGAATCATGACCCTCAGATTGCAGCCCCTGAATATCTAGGATTACAAGTGCCAGATTCTAAGCTTATTTTTTGAAGGTTCAATTTTCTTTCAATTTGTCTAAAGAAACAGGGATTTATTTCAAATACTTAATAGTGACAGGAAAGTGAGAATCATCACTTAAAATAATAACAGAATATTTAAATTGGGAAAGAGCTGGGAGGCCTATAATTTTTTAACTCATTGGACCCATGAAGATCTGTGGATTTATGAGATATCCACCTAAGATAATACTTGGCCTATGTCACATGGTATTCCAAGCCCTCCTTGAACCCAGAGTTGGAACTTTCCAGGTGAAATCTGAGATAGACTGGATGACAGTGCACAGTTTCTGACCACATTTGGATGAGTCATTTCCTTCCCTTGGGCTCCACCTCACACCTCCCCAGCTCTTTTTATTCTAGATCAAAACATAGACCTCATAGCCAAATCCTCCCTGATATGCAAAGGTCCTGAAATAACCTCATTTCTCCCTGAGAGGAGAAAGAGCAGAGAGTTTTTTTTTTTTATTGAACATTTTTCTTTTTCCTGATCCTTTTGGCCTCTCCTGATTTTTCTGCACATCGTAACACAGATTGCCCTTGTGTGGCTGTGGAGAGCCAACCCCTGCCAGAGTTTTGCCTTTAAATGTTTTAGGTTTTTATTAGAAAGAGCTGTAACACTTTGACCACAGTATATCAAGTCCTCTGGCATGCAATCACATGGGCAACTGACAGCCTTTGAACCCATAATTTGACACTTATTTCAAAAAATCATTCATCTTCATTAAGCATCCTAATCTCTACCCAGGTCAACCATGGCATTTCTGAACTTTTCTATCTAGACTGGAAATTTAAAAAAATCTTTCTTCTCTTGCTCTCACATTTGAAGCTGTACCTACACTTGCAAGAGCATGGTTCTTACACGATGCTTATTTTGTAACATATGGTAGAAAATTAAAAAGGTCTGTGGTAGTCACTAAGGTGTGAGGGCCAGCAGCACTTCACTGATAACTGCTGTCGGGTGGTCCTGCGGGGCCAGGCCGGCACCTTGGGAACGCACATCATCTCCAAGTCAGGGTAGAATGCTTTGAGAACTGATTCAATGTGACCTTTCATGCTTCCCTGAAGCTTGCTAATGGAACCTTGCATGTGATGCAGAAGGCAGCTTGCATTACAACACTTGTAATCTGGCTAGAATTAAATGAGCTTAAATAACAAATGCTCAAATCGTGGTTACTAATTAAGAGTGATGCCAGAATGCCTATAAGTTTTACATATGTTCCTCATTTGGCTGAAATTTTGACAATGAGTAATGCAACACAGACTGGGTCACCTGACTTCCAGGCAGATGAGCTGTTTGGCTAGATGTTAAGATTCCAATGGAAACTGAGATTCTGAGTCAATTTGGGCTAAAAAAAAAAAAACCCTGCATTGACCAGGGTGACCAGTCCAGCCGTGAGTGTATGTTTAAGGAGGGATATTTTGCCTTGCACAATGAATTCAGAATAGTTGCCAAGACTAGATACTAGGAAGGTTTAAATATCAAAATACTTCATCCACTAGCAGCCAAATGTATTTATGTGTGTCATATAAATATTTTGTACCCAGGAAATAAGGGAAAATTGAATCCAAAAAGAAATCTCATACAGTATGTGATCACCCCTCCGCCAGAGACTTTCTTGGCAAATGTTTCTTAAAGCAAGATTGTAAAGTGTACAAGATTTTCCCACAATTTCAAGCACAGGACCAACACCAGTGTCACCAGAGTTCATTTCTCCCATGACACTGTCACTTCAACAACTTCATCCATTTTCTTCTCTCTCAGTGTTGTTGATCATCACTCTTTTCTGATATCCATTGGTCTAAGTCCTAATTTTTAGAACATGCTGATTTTTAGATAGATGAAACTTTTTTTTTTTGGTCATGGGACCTGAACTTTGGGCTTGGGTGCTGTCCCTCAGCTCTTCAGCTCAAGGTTAGTGCTCTACCACTACAGTGCTACTTCTGGATTTTTCTGCTTATGTGGTGCTGAGGAATCGAACCCAGGGTCTCATGCATGCAAGGCAAGCACTCTGCCACTGATCCACCTTCCCACCCCAGAAATATTTCTTTTAATTGTCTGGGGACCTTATTCTAAAATCTGCCTCAGCACACAGTGAGCAGGGAGGAGGGTGGAAGTCATAAACTGACCATTTGAGATTCATGTCCCCTTCACAACAATTCACCCACTCATTGTATCCTTGTTAGGAAGACCAAGTGATAATTTTCCAATTAACCACTATTTTCTTTTTTGTGAATCTAAGAAGAGAAATGTATTCTTAGAGCTATATCTTCATCTATCCTTAATATGCTTCTCACTGCATTACCTGGCATGTTTCATAGGATCCTTTCCCATAATAGGATTTTTCAGAGATTTTCATAGTACCAGTGGATGGCCATAAGTGTAGGTTTTATATGATACAAACTTACCTTCTAATTTCGAGATTTTCCTTTGGAACAGAAGACTTTTCCTGAGTCTCAATTTCTCTTCCATAAATGTGGATAATAATATCTATTTACCAGGTTATGGTGACAGTTAACAAAATAATGAACATACCATATTTAGCACAAGGAGGGTCTGGTGCAAACAGACAATCCAAAATAGTAACTCATGATATCTTTAATATTCTTCTCCTTCTCAAGTTACTTTTCTGATGACCTAAATTTTTGGTGTAAGTCAACATATTGGGTGGTAGGGAAAGATAAATGCTCCAATTTTAATAGATTCTTGAATCCATAAAAATATCCATGGGATTATACGGGGCTGTGATCATCCACAACTCAGATGTTTGTTTAAAATATTAAAATAAGCTGGGTTCTGGTAGCTCACATCTATAATCCTAGCTACTCAGGAGGCTGAGATCTCAGGATCGCTGATTGAAGCCAGCATAGGTAAGAAAGTCCATGAGACATTTATTTCCAATTAAACACTAGAAAACCAGAAGTTAAATTGTCCCTCAAAGTGGTAGAGTGCTAGGCTTGAGCGATAAATCTTAGGGACAGTGCCCAGGCCCTGAGTTTAACCCTTACCACCAACCAAAAAAATAAAAAAAATAAAAACAAAATACATCATTAATCCAATGATCCATCTTCAACTTTGGACCAATTCTCAGACAATCTCACATTATCAACAAAAAGGGACAATAGGACAAATGTGAGAAAAGTAAATATTACTGTTAATGTTGTGGACCTAGAAATCCTAAGACAAAATATCAGCTTGAGTCACTAGACAGTGTGGAAGGCATGCGTAAATGTCCAACAATGTAATTTCACCCTGATTTAAGGCTGCTGAACCATAGAAGACAGCTTTAACTAAAAGGAAAATCTCCTGAGGTCTCCTGTGGGGAGTTGTATTCTGTGACTAAAGTGAGTTTTAATTTTAGTCTGCAGATCTGAGCTCTGTAACACAGCACCACTATCTCCAGCAGACCTAGGTTTTGTCATGATGGCTCCGTTGTTTGTAACCCTAGCAGTTTGGAGTTAGTGTCTCGAGTTTCAGTGTATTAAATATTTACCAACAACCTATTGGCCATATGTCATTGGCGTGTGTATAGTGACAGGCTTACCACTCGGCACCTTTTCAAGTGGATTCCATAGGGTATGCAGGGTTCTGTAGACTCACAGATCTTTGGTAATAACCAAGTCTTTTGTTCTGTTTCGTCTTCTTGTTCACTCAATGGGTGTCAATATCGTCATCAGGGTTCTGAGGGAGTAAACTCACCCAGTCATTCCCCCTTTCTATATTCTTTCTCTCCCTGGGGAGCCAGGATGAAATGAACATTTCTTATTCAAGACTTTTTTACCTGACAACATTGCTTAACTAGTGTACAGGTACAGAGGTATTTTCTTCAACAAATGAAATTATTCTCAGACCTGAATTCTGCTGACATTTTCTCCTTTGCCTGTGAATTCTGGCTCCTTTTCTGCCATTTTAAGAAAAACTCACCTAAAATCACGAACTTTGGCTTTATATTGTTAAGTTTTCAAATTGAAAGCAATTCCCTGGAGAAAGTGGAGTTGTATCTGACAATAAGCACTGCTGGAGAAATGGTTTGAAATAAATCACACATGTGGCTGGAATTAATTAAGATAGCCTTTATTACAATAACTAGGTCTTACTTGTATCTGCTACACGCTTGTTTTCTGAGAGCCTACTATGTGCCTCTTCCTTTGGTAGACATGGATTTGAAAAGGTGTGGCCAGGATTCTGTTCAAGGGTGATATCATGAATTCATCAATTTTGTTGAACTTAGCAGTTTCTCTCTTGTATCTTGACTTATATGGTCTGTCAGTAGCTTTTATTTCTAAGGAAACTTAAAATGAACATACACAAGTTCAGACTTTAGCAGGTATTTATGGCCAACCAGAGTTTTCATTTTTCCTCATTTTCTCTACAGTAGGTTTAGACTTACAATAATAGACCTATACTGAGTTACATACTTTCTTTTGACATATAAGAAATTGACATTTGATTCTGAAAAGAATGTAGATATTATGTCTTTCCCACAAATCTTTGAGGACTGTGAATCTTGGTTGGAATTTAAAGTCATTGAAGAATTTGGTATTCTCTACTCCTCAGTTTATACAGTTTAATCTATATTGATGAAGCATGTTATTACTTAAGAGTTTCAACCTATTGTTATTTGGGGAATCAAAGCAATGACAGCTTGAGAGTTAAGTATGGACCATATGTTAGCCATAACCTTAATATTTACTTTCATCATAGTTTACTACCAGACAGAGGGACAGATACAGATCTATTGACACACTGATTGAGAGGTAGATTCATGTGTACATACATTCATGCATACATATACACGTAATGCTTGACATATATCTACAAATTAAATGTTACTATAAAATTGTTTTAAGAATATACAAATCTGAATAAAGCAAGTACTAATTAAATGTGATCAGAGAAAGCTGCTTAGTGCACATAGTTACATTCATTTAATACTTTAAAAGTCCTATGACATAGTACTTTTAAAATAAGTAGTAGATCTAGATATATAGTCAATAAGATAGCTCTAGATTTAGTTCTACATAGTTACTGTTATTAAGAAATTGTTTTAAACTGAGTGTGACACATACTTGTAACCTCAGCACATTGGAGGCTGATATAGAAAGATCAAAAGTTTCAGAGCTGTCTGGACTTACAGTGAACAAGACCATTTCACAAGAATGAAATCTGTAAAAAAAATGAGTTAATTTCAAGAATATCAAGATCCTTATATTCAAGTGAGATATGATATAACCAAAGAAAGCAATTTATTGGTCATAGCTATTCATGTTTATTTAATATTTTAATGTACCAGTCATGGACTATATATTATAGGAAATGTTGATTTTTGTTTATCACCTGAGAGAAGGCAACAATGGAAGAAAGCATATGTGGGACATGTGGTGTTGTAATCAGTTTTAGTTTGCTTAGGAGGCATATATATATATATATATATATATATATATATATATACACACACATATACCTATATATTTATTTATTTTGTGAGTATGCCAGTATTGAGGTTCACATTCAGAGCCTGTGATCTGGCTTAACTTTTATTGCTGTAGGCTGGTGCTCTCCCACTTGAGCCACACCTCCACTTGTTATTTGGTGGTTAATTGGAAATAAGAGCTTCTCATATTTGTCTTACCAGGCTGGCTTTGAGCCATAATCTTCAGACCTCATCCTCCTGAGTAGCTAGGATTACAGGTATGAGCCACAGGTGCCCAGATGATATGCATAATTTTTAAGTGCTTAGGAAGAGAAGTTTTCTAGTACTCACAGATATGACTGATCATGGATGGATGGAGTAGTCTGAGATGTAAGCATGAAGTGTTGGGTTTGCTATTATTGCAGGGGGTTGTTACTTAAAGACTTTCACATAGTTGGTCTCATTATTTTTTATGGTTAGAGTTAAAAAATACAGATATTGATGATTACGAAATGAATGGTTAATAGCAATTTCACCCAGAGCTGAAACTTGAGATTGGGCTTATTGCAGGTGCTTAACACTTTCTAAGATTCTTTGTGTGTTAATGCTCACAAACCCAAAGTAGATAGTATTTCTCCATTTTTATATTGAAGAACCAGAATCATAGACTTAATAATTTTTATTGCACACAGCTTAGCTGCAGGCATGTACAAGAAAAATTCAAAGATTATAGACCACACTATGCATACATCACAGATTCATTAATTTGGTTAATTCAGCAGTGTTTTCCCAGAACTTATGATGAGTGGAACACAGTAATCCACACTGGGTAAAAGGAGGTGCATGATCCAGGACCATAGAATATTATATGTAGCCCAATAAGAGAAAGACCAGAAAGATGATAATCACAATCAACCACATTTCATGGCTAGGATGAAATGCTATTGAGCATATCACAAGAGCAAATAGACATGATAACTATACAAAATGTGACATATGCGTATATCGTGTGCTTTTGTGCACATAGAGAGGGAGAGTATGATAGAACTTGGAAAGTACCAGGTATTGGCAACTCAGGCCTGTGTGCTAGCTACTCCTATCTCAAAAATAACCAGCAAAATATAGGGCAAATTAAGTGAAAAGACAGCTCTCAAAACAAGTACAAATGGCAAATAAATACATGAAGAAATGCTCAACATATCTCATCACAAAGGAAATGTAAAAAAGCAACATTGGGATTTCATTTTCCTCCAACCAGAATGTCCATTATCAAGAACACCAACAATAACAAATGCTGATAAGGATGTAGCAGAACAAAACAAACCATCATACACTGTAAGTGGGAATGTAAGCTAATGCAACTCTGAATATAGGGTATTCCTTAAAATACTAAAAATAGAACTAATCATATGATTTAGCAATACCACCCTTGCTCTCTACTCAAATTAATGTAGGTCAAGAAATAATGGAGGAACCAATGCGTGCACATTGCTATACCATTCATGATAGCCAAGTAACAGAATAAGCTCAGATGCCCTAAAACCAACAAATGGATTTTTAAAGTGTGAAAATATATTGTTTGCAGGAAAGTGAATTGAATTGATGACTAGCAAAGTTAAGTTAGGTTCAGAAGGACAAAGGACACGTATTTTTTCTCATATTTTATTTCTCAAAGATGCTAGACCTAAACGATGCTGCCACCTCTGTATGTAAAGATACATGTATGTTAACACAAATGAATATTAGGATGGTTAAGTATGTTTTATCTGAGCTTTGAGTACTGGTAGGTAAAGGGAGGGTAAACAGAGAGGTTGAAGGAAGGTCAACACAGTCACAACACTGTGTACATGTGTGAAAATGGAACAAGGAAGCTTGTGGAGATGGATTGGAGAAGAAGGAAATGAGGGCAGGGAATGAGAGAGTGATGGAAAGAATGAATCTAATCAAGGCATATATATATATATATATATATATATATATATATATATATATATATATATATAGTTTACAGTAATGGTCTTAAAATGAAAACGTTTTGTCCAAATAATTGAGGCTAGTTGAAAAGAGAGAGAGGGAGAACTGCGGGTATGGCCTAACTAAGGAAAACAAATTAAGAGAAGAATTAGGTTATCCAAAAACACTCCAGATTGGGGAGATATTATTAATTATGTCTGAGGTAGTAAAATTTATTTATTTTGGTTAGAGAATATTGGTTGTCTGAGAGTAAAGTGAGCAGTTGAGGGATGAAATGAGCCCAGAAATGTTTACAAAGACTAGATCTTTAGGCCATGCTAAGGAGTAGACTTTAACTCAAAAGCCCCTCCACATGCCCAAGTCATTGTCAGTATTGATCAACAGTGGCACAGAGCTTCAGAACCCTTCTTAATATAGGCTTCTAGGTAGGCACTGAAATTTAATAGACATTACCAGTGAATTTAAATTTACAAATGCATAGCTCTCAGTGTCATCCTAGAAACACCCTTTTATTTTATTCCTATTTTGTAGAGGAGGACAAAGAAGTCCATTGAAGGAGCAACTGTACTTCTTTCACCTAGACCTGCTCTAAGACCGGCACGTCTTTTCTCATTAATCCTCAGGCAAGAGCTCAGTTTATTTTTAAATAAGTTTTTTATTGTGAAAATATTGTACAGAGGGATTACAATCATGAGCAAGGTAATGAGTACATTTCCTATCAAGCATTGTTGCCTCCTCCTACCATCCCTTCCCTCCCATCTCCACAAGTACATCGTCCCCCTCACCTAAATTGTAAAGTTTGTTTTTTGACATAGCATCTTGTACATCTCATTGTTGCAATGGGTCAACCTGTATCCCTATTTAAACAATTTGTTTTTTTTTCCCCTTCCACTGTGCAAATTATAACAACATCAAATACAGTGAAAACAGTGGTTATACCGTAGGGTAGGGGCATACAAAGCAACAAAAAAATCACGTGGTGCCTTATAAATACGTTAGAAACAATGAGCTCCAGTTTTTGATTCTCAGTTTCAGGCAGGCAACCCAAAGAAGTCACCATAGAAAATGGTGAAAGGCAAGTTAGACGCCATTCTCGTGTCTGTTCATTATAGGCATAGTCATACAATTTATTTTTTATCTTTTCTGATCTTTTTTATTCCTTTCCTTTTCCTTCTATTCACTTTTCCTCCCTCTCTTCCTCCCCCCATCTTCCCTACTTTCTCACTCTCTTTCTGCTTTTTGGCTAATAGTGGGACCATTTTTCATTTTATTTCAGTTTCTAAACACAAAGATTTTTGTCCCCTTTTTCCCATTTTAGAGAAGAAATATTGTCACTTCCAATTGAAATGGGGTCTTAAAGAAGCTGAAGCTGGGAATGTGGCTTAGTGGCAGAGTGCTTGGCTAGCATGCATGAAAGCCCTAGATTCGATTCTTCAGTATCACATCAACAGAAAAAGCCAGAAGTGGTGCTGTGGCTCAAGTGGTAGAGTGCTAGCTAGCCTTGAGGACAGAGAGGCTCAGGGACAATGTTTAGACCCTGAATTCAAACCCCTGGACTGGCAAAAAATATAAATCTGAATTTGTTCATAACTCAGGCTGGGTCTTTAATAACCCATGGATTGTATAGCTTCTTCTCCTTTTCCTTTAAATATCATAGTCAGTTGTATGTGTTTATGTGGACCATCAAATTTGAATGAGTCTAAAAAAAGTCCTAGAGCTTCCAAACACAAAAGGTTTACCTGCAGGAGTGAAATTGAGCCAATTTCCCTGCTTCAGGTGTCATTTATTGTTCCATGAGTGACAGCAGAACTATGTGGAATCTTTTCATTGCTAAAGTTTGTGAAAATTAAATCAAGTGAAAGGAAATTAAGGTGTCGATGTTGACTGGATAACCATAGCCACATAGCTATAAATACCAGGTCAGGGTTAGAATCTTTTTCCTAATGACTGCACACCCTGCGTCCTACCCTTGCACAAGCGGCTGCTTGAATATGGTGCTCATCACTAAGGAATCAGATGCCATTTTTAGTCCTGCTCATTATGGTGCTATGGACTTGATGCAGTATGGACTTGAGCCAGGATAGGTAGCCAGACTGGCTTGAATTTGAATTCCAGCCTTGCTATTTATAATCAGTGTGATCTCAGGCAAGTTGCTTAGCCATTCAAACTCAATTTTCTCACCTGAATCATGCAAATCATTTTTTTTATTTTGTAGGAAGGATTGCATTGGATTAGTGTTTTTCAAATTTGAGGGTTACAAAAACACCCAGAAGATTTGTTAACACAGACTTCTGCTCCCAATCTAGAGTTCTAGAGCCTATAGATCTAGATGGAGGCTAAAACTGTATATTTCTGCAAATTCCTAGGTGATACTAATGCTGTTTTTCTGAGATTGCACTTGGAGAACCCCTGCATAGGATAGCATGTGTTTTTTTGCCCTTAGTCCTTTAGCCATATAGTATAAGAGCTATTTGCATAGCATGTCCATTGTTTTAGGTATCATACCAATACATGGATGCTTAACAATCTACAGATGGCCGGGCACCAGTGGCTCACGCTTGTAATCCTAGCTACCCAGGAGGCTGAGATCTGAGGATCATGGTTCAAAGCCAGCCCTGACAGGAACATCCATTAGATTCTTATCTCCAGTTAAACACCAGAAAACCTGAAGTGGTCCTGTGGCTCAAGCTCACCTTGAGCTGAAGAGCTGAGGGACAGTGCCCAGGCCCAGAGTTCAATCCCCATGACTGACAAAAAAAAATCTACAGATTTACTCAAGTTTTATGTGAACACTCTACCATATTTTTATATGGGACTTGGGAATATGTAGACTTGGGGATGTGAAGGGGTTCCTGGCACCAGTGTTACACAGACATCATGGATACTGCAAATATAGCACTAAGCTCAGTGAGTCACTTACTCAATACAAGTCATCCCTGTTTTATCCTTAATAAAAAGCCTTGAGGTGCTAGAATAATCAACACTTATGTTTTGATCAGGGCAGAAAAAGAAGAAAAGAAAGCTAATTGCTCAATAAAAAATATGTTGTCATCTAAATCAAAACATAAGGGAAAGCTAAGGCCCTAGATCACAAAGGCAGAAAGTATGAGAATGCTAAGTGAGTGAGCCATCGGAAAGAAAAAGGAAATAGAGCCAAATTAAAGTTCATTGACAACATATATCCTTGAAGAGAATCTTGGCTTCAGGTCTGTTTCTAGGTGCCTTCCCAAAACGCAGACTTATTACCTCTTCCAGAACATACTGAAACTGTCTTAATATACCTCCAAATTATGAAATATCCTATCATAATGATCTCATCTTTTTCATCTTGATACACCTGCATGGCAGGAGCTAGTCCTTCCCAGGTATCATTCTATAAATTTAGACTTAAAGAGTTTAAGAAATTTGCCAAAGGACGGTCAGCTCTGAGTCAGAACTTAGATCCTTAATTCCAAATTTATATATTCCAGTCTCTTTGCTCAGTTCCTACTTTGCCTTTCTCAAAATATTTTGTGTGAATCTCTGAGCAAAGAGACGAACTCCAAGAATAAAGACTGATTATGTTTCAATGTGGTTCTAATCCCACACATCTCTTGTACTTCACAGATATGAGAGAGTTTGGGTTGCAGTGATGTCCTGAGCACTGGGAGGCTCTTTGTACAGACTTCTGCCCAGGCAGGGCTCACCCTGACAGCCTGGGTGTGCCCAGAGCAGCTCTGGGATTTTCCGGGATCCGGTCGGCCTGCTTTCTTGCCTTTTCATATCTCTCACTCTTTGAGGATGTACATGCAGCTTTCCCTTTGCATTATTTAAGAGATGGTTTCCAGTAAGGGGAACTGTTGAATTCTAAGTTGCTCCGTGATGCTAGCTGTCGGAATTTTCTAACTTAAAAATAAAATTGCTTTTTTTCTTTCTTTTTAAATCCTTCACTCCTTTATTTGTTGGAATGCCAGTAAATGATATCAGGGCTTTTCCCAAATCACAAATCCTCACTACAAAAGCAAGGGGAAAATTATTTTCCAAGGTAGTCAGATTCTTTGTATAGCAGCTCTTGAGCAAAATGCAAGCTCTAGGCTGGACTGTGATGGTTTGCCTCACAAACTAGGTTGGTCTGGTGATTGATGGATTAACAAGTTCAGTACCTACCATAGAGGCAGATAAAAATAAAACAAAACAAAAATCTCTAATCTCAGGGAGAATGTTGTCTTGAAGTGGTGGGTTTGGCCTTAAAGAGGAACACTTACTGTAACTGAATCATTTACTGTACTAGGAGATAATTAGTTTTATCAGAATAATAATTATGTGCGAGGGAGCCCTTCCTGCTTTCTGTGGGTTTCTAGCACCATTGTTTTCTTTCTTTCCTCAAATTTCTAGGATTTCTATGGCTGGAATTTCTCAGCTTCTCCTTGATTTTCTTATGGGTTTTAGAAGGAAGGCAGCTGCTTTTGTTTTTGCTTTTCCCCAGATGCCCTTCATTGATGTTTTAGAATACAGTTGGAAGGCTATGGAAATACCTTTTCCCCAGTGTTGCCCCATTGGATGGAATTTCATTGGTGTAGTAGTCTTCCTGCCTAGCATGGAGGGTGGAGAGAATCTGGGTGAGTTTGATTAACATAACTCCTTTCTTACTTCCTCCCTTTCCCCCCTCCACTGCCCAAAGGAACAATCTGCCTACTGCAGGGGGTTTAAGTTTGGTGGGAAAAGCCCCCTTCTACCCGATAGAAGCCTACACCTTTCCAGACCTATCTATAAACATATAGATGTCTGTTAGTTGTGGAGTTTAGGATAAAGAATCTCAGTTATTGACCAATAGAAACTTCATTCTTTAAAATCAGCTCTCTCAATTATAAGGATGTCATTTTGATATCTATTTGCCTTCACATGTTGTTTTGTTTCTCTGTGTAGTCAGGACTCGAGCACCCCAGGGCCTTTGTACTTAAAACATATAGTGGTATTTTTGAAATATGGGAAAGGCACATACTGTTCACTTGGATGGCATGCTTGTTGGGTGCCATACTTGTGCCCACCATTATACAAAGACATCATCCTTCCCTTGAAGAACTGGTGGTCCAGGAAAAGCTACAGGATCAGGCTGATGTGTTTCCATGCCTTTCCCTGTTACTTAGTCTTCCTGCTTCCCTAGGATAGAAATGGCCATCCACTATGATGTTTAGACTAAGAACGTAAGTGTGTATAAAGTGTGAAGAAAAGCAAAACAACAAAAGCAAAACAGACATGGTACAAGAGAAGTAATTAAGCTGGGCATGGACACACATTCTGAAAACTCCAACGTTTTCGCTCTATAGTCTTCTCCTTCCCAATTGGCAATATTCTTTTACTTTTTAAAAAATTTTTATAGTATGTCAAGGAAGATGGGCTCAGGATTCTCAGCTCTGCAGGTTACGGTTCTAGCATTAGTTTTGCTTTGGTGTCTATGGACTTTGAGCGATTTTTTTACTCTTTTGTTGGGTCTTCAATGGCGCACATCTCTTAGAGTAAGTATGATAATCCATAGCTAGGCTCAGCCTGATACTTAGAGTAGGAACTCATTAAATGTCAGCTTTTATTGTTGTATAATGATCTACTTTTGTTTAGTCAATATGTATCCAACAAATCCTTAGTGGGATCAATTTACACCTGCTAAGTAGGTACTGCAACCACTTCAGACACATCTCCAGACTTTATTTTAGGTGATTTTCAAATATGGCTAGACACTTTTTGCTTAGATGTCACCTTGGACTATGATATTCCTACCTCCACCTCCTATATAGCTAGAGTTACAGATGCATACCACCATGTCTGGTTTGTTATTTGAGATATGGTCTCAATGACTTTTTTTCTTTTCTTTTTCTTTTTTGCCTAGACTTCCTCAAATAATGGTCTTCCTATCTTTTCCTCTAAACTAGCTAGAATTACAGACCATATCACCATGTCTAGCCATTTGTTTAATACATGTTGAACAGAAAGTAAAAGTAGTGGACTCTTTCTTTTCTCTTAGGAGTCCATTCCTTCATGGAATCTCTCACTTCAAAACAAAACAAAACAACAACAACAACAAAACTAGTGGCTAGTGCTTTACCAGGTGAGCCACACCTCCCATTCTGGTGTTTTCTGGTTAATTGGAAATAAGAGTTTGTTCTATTGTCTGCTTGGGCTATCTTCAAACTTTGATCTTCAGAGCTTAGCCTCCTGAGAAGCTGGTATTATAGGTATGAGCCAGCAGCACCTATCTGACTCTTTTCATTTTCATATACTGTATGGACTATACAATATATTTCCATATACTGCTTAACCCCTTAAGGGAAAATCTCAAAACCTTATTTGTCAAATACAATTCATAATCAGTCATCTGACAGTAATATTAAACAGAATAGCTTTTGGTTTTATTTTGTCTTTGAGACAAAATCTAGCTAGCTCTGAAACCAAAAAATGGCCACTAACTCATGTTCCTCCTGCTTAGCTTCCCAAGTGCTAGGACTCGGTGTGATCCCCTTGACCAGCCCTTGGTAGCTTTTTCTCTTTTACTCTCTTCTTCCATATGATTGCACTACTCCAGAAACTTTTGCTCAAGAAGTTGATAATTCAGAAGAATGACTCATTTTTTTCACGAGTTTCTCTACACTCATTTGTAGCTGCTTAATTTTTTAATAGGCAGTTCTCAGAGTTCTTCTAACCTTTACTAAAAAAGTTTTAGTTTGCTACATTCACTCATCCTAAAATATCATTTCACAATCCTCGCAAAATCTTAATACCACCCCTCCACTTATTCTAGAACCTTCTATCCATTCTTCCTTAGCTTTCCTCTACAGAGAGACATCCATCACTGTATCTCTGTCAAAGTGAAGAATTCTCATGACAGTAATCAATAACTTCTGTCTTGCTTGACCAATGACTTGTTTGGGTAAAAATTTAACAGTAAAACAGACTACGTTAAAATTTGGCTTTGTAGTCATGATTTTGATTTTACCTGTGGGTCTTGGGGGACAAATAGTTTGTTTTTACCAGCCTAGTGTCTAAGGAGAAATATTAAGAAGAGAGTAAATTTGTAGGAAATAAGCCATCCATCCCAGCATGATGCACACTATGTAGAGCTATCATTAAATAACAGCATCAGATGAGCTTATACTCGCTTGCTACTCCCTATTGGAGTCCTGATTCTCCGGGGAGGCTCTCCAGTTGGCCTTCAGGAAGCTCATGAATACACTACATTTTGGGGTTGATTACTAGACTATTTCAATGTACACAGAATTCAACAACGTCTGAGGTAAATCCTTCTTTTCAGTCTCCCTGCTCAGCAAATTTGGTCATATTAACAAAAGTTTGAAGGAATTATTTTTTCAGGGGAAATAAGTAGAGAAACCATTATGTAATGAAATAAAACTGTTCATGAAAGACTCTCAATTGGCTTCATTGAACGTCACTCTTAGTGCTCTGGGGTTGAGGGTGGGGATTGCTTAGTGAGTAGCCTGGAAGATTCTGGAAGGAGAGGAATATGCACATTTGCACTTCTTTGGGGAAGGATATGGAGCTTTGGCTGAGAGATTTCAGCAGTTCTGAGACTTTTCCCACTGCTTGAGAGAGGAGGAAAAATATAAACATAGCATAGGAGAACAGCCCTAACCTAAAAAAAAAAAAATCTGAAGTTCTGAAAAGCATCAGACATTTTCTGAATGTTGACATGACGTTACATATGGAAAATTCCACACCATAAAACTTTGTTTCATGTGTGCAGTTATGTTTTATAAAAATGTGTATAGGTACATCTAGGTTCTTGAGGTATATATGATACACACGGATGTCTGTTTAAACTATGTTCTACATGTGAGATCTTTAATCATATACATGGGAAATTGTTAATCCTAAAATTTGAAATCTGAAACACTTGTTTCCAAGCAATTCTGATACGGGATATTAATATAACAATTTTGAGTCTCTGTGTGTGTATGTGTGTGTGTGTGTGTGTGTGTGTGTGTATGCTTATGTGTGTGTGTATTTAGAACTGCACTAGGATTTCATAAGAATAATGACCTTTTAATTCTATTTTTAGTTTACTGAGTATTTGATAAATCAACATATTATTCAACATGTATTTACTAAGCACGAACTCCATGTGAATTGCATTGCCCTTTAAAATGCACTTTATGTAGGATAGATGTTAGTGAAGTAGGATAGATGTTAGTGAAATGTACAGGTCTGCCTCTTATGGAATGTTATTCCCTGGAGTACATGGAAAAGAGGTGCAAACTTGGAGAAAATAGAGCTCAAGCTTCCATAATTTGATTGAATGACCTGGAGTGGCCTTGAACTTGTGATCCTCCTGCCACACTATAGCCATGTACAACCCTGCCAGGTGGGCTAGTGCCATAATTTTCATCTATGATGATTAACTGCATATCCTGATTTGAACGGGTAGTGAGATGCCTCGATAGATTGTAAGCCATTGCTTCTGAGCACTTTTGTGAGAATGTTGCCAGAAGAGATCAGCATTTGAAAAAGAGACTGAGTAAAGATGACCCATCCTTACTGACATAGGAGGCATCAGCCAGGCAGTGGAAGTCCCCCTGTGGAGGAAGAGTGAATTCTTTTTCTTCTTTGAGCTATTGACTTTCCCTTGGACAGCATTGCTGCTGATTCTCAGGCCCAGAGTCATATACCAGCTGCCCTGATTCTTAGACCTTCAAGTTTGGACTGACTTACATTCTGTCTTTCTTGGTTTTCTAGCTTCCAGATAACCATGACTCTGCTAGGCCTCCATAATTGGATAGACCAATTCCTATAATAAATCTCCTTATATATGTATTTATATAATCTATTGGCTCTGTTTCTCTGGAGAGCACTTTCTCACACATAACCTATGCAATTTTCATCTGATGCTCACTCATTTGTGTTTCTATGTGTTGCCAGACGAGACCAGATAAGGATAATTATCAAGGTACAGCAGATCTGCATCTATTTTCTCTGTTATTACACAGTATCAGCTAGGCAACATCTAAATCATAGCCGTTGAGCAGAATACCAGCATATGGCAAAAGCTGTAACAGAGCCAAGCATATTGTGCCTTCTTCTTTGCATTATAAAAACCTTGATAGTCTAGGATGTGACTATACTATAGAAATCTAAAAGGTATGGTTTTGCCCTTGTCTGCCCACCAAACTGCTATTTTCTGATAGAAAGGTCAGTGTTCTGTAAGAATAGAAAGGAGGCAAAGGATATGCAATCTTGGCCATGCTAATAATTTTTACATAATCCTTTGTTTTTCTTTACCTGTTGTTTCAAGAGTAATGTCACCTATAGTCTGCTCTCAAGTACTGTCAATATAATCAGTGAAAAATTAATCAAACCCTTTCTTTTCTCTCTAAACCTAAATAATGTTAAATAATGAGCATGAATTGATTTTTCCCCTGGTTTCAAATTTTATCCAGTTGACTGGCCTCAATCTACTAATGAGCTGTTTTGATGTAGGTAGTGTCTGAGTTTGAATTGGATTGGGCTGCTGGAAGAGAAACTTGAGACAGAAATTTATGAAGCTGAGAGAGAGAGTCCCAGGAAGCAGATGTGAAGCTTCCAGGAAAGGGAGACCGAGAAGGAGGAAAGGCCAATGTAAGAGTAAGCTAATGAGGTGGTGGCTGTGGCCTCTTGAGAAATACAAGTGTCCCCAGTCATCCATCTAAAGGAGGGAGGCTGTCATATTTACTTACCAACTTCTTCCCACTAGTGAGGGTCAATCCCAGAGGCATTATCTCCCCAGAATTTTTAGGCTGCAGTTACAGCTGAATGGATCCTTGTTGCTTCAAAGAAGACCGCTAGGCAGATTGAAAACAGAATACTCATAGGCAGAGGTGAGTCCCAGCTCTCTTAAAACAGGTCAGCACTTGGGATTGAAATCATACGTGGTCCCACAGAGTGGGACACAGTAGTCCAATGGCATTTTCTAGCCATTGGACTCCTAAACATCTTAGGTGGTCTTTCTCTGAGAGTGAGTACCAGTTGAAATAGATCTTCAGAAACAGTCATCTTCATTGGCCTTGTATAAATACTCCTATATTCTCAGAAGTGGATATCAAGATTCAAGGAAAAGTATTACTGCTAAAATGAATTTCTAGAAGCATGAATAATTCAGTATGTCTTCATCGAGGGACATTTATATCACCTCAGCCTCCCTAAAAAAGGCTAGGAGAAAGAATTAGTAAGAGCTTCTCCATGATGAAGAAGTAGGAAGTATATTTTTGTCATTTACACAGTGATCACTGAGGAGATTTTGGAGGCCATGTTCAGAATGAGTACCTCACCCAGTCTGGTTTGTTTCCATGTTTTGAAGAGAAAGAAGTTGGGGAGACGGAGAGCTTGTGGCCATGACTCACTTTGGCCTCCTTCCTTCTCCCTACAGAGCTCATCTGGTCATTGACTCCAGATCAGAAGAAACCTCAATGCTAACTTCAATGTCAGCAAGACCCTCACCAGTGAAGAATTTTCTGAGGATATGGGTTCAGTGTTAGCTGCTCTCTAGATGGAGGGCAAGCAAAGTTTCCCTTTCTGCTTTCACTGAGACAAATGCTTGAATCTCCTGAAATTCTTTTAACAAATGGTTTCAAAGACTGTAGGGCCCAGGGGGAAAAAATATCACATGACAAACAATGACAATTTCAACCTACTCCAAGTCTTGTGAAGTTCCCTGATAGACTTACCCTTAGACAGAGGGGAGAGGCGTCGTGACTCAGAGCCCTGGAGAGTGAGAGTGGAAGAGAGTGAGGGTTTGCAAACATATGTCTTCCACAGAGCCGCTCTGCTGTTACAGCACCAGAAATACTCAGCAAGGAGCTGGGGAGAGACAAGGGGCAGAAACCCACGAAATGATAAAATGGTCACAAATTGATGGATCTCTTTCTAACCTTCTCCTGAACCTGGAACTAACAACATTTTCACACAGCCACAAGCTGAAAGATGAAAATCGTTGGTCTCATCTTTCCAAGATTATTTTTTGTTATTGTTGTTATTATTTCTTCAACTGAACATGATTGTAATCTTCAAAGTTAGGACCCTTACCCTCCATAAAATATGACATCTGCTAGAGCCATGCTAATTGTTCAATACATATTTGATAATATCAGATGATGATGGAGAAAGCCAAGTGGATTGGGAGCAAAGGAAAAATCAATAACATAAATACTCACCCAGGCTCTGTGACTAATAATTTCCCTCATTCTCAATTTGTGTATCTGTGAAATGACACATTATTTGAACCACTATAGTGCACAAAGCTCCATACTATGAAGGAAAGAGTAGATAAACAGAAGAGTATGAAGTAGTCTTTGTCTGCAAAGACAATAATTCCCTATGAGGCATTTGTGGACAGTCTAGTGATGACCATCTCAGACACTAGAGTCAGTTGGATTTGGGTGTTATACTCAGATGCACTACTTTCCACTCATATGTGGATAATAATAGACGATTACAATTGTGGTAAGAATACTTAACATAAGTTCTAACTTCTTGGCAAGTTTTTAAAGAGTACAATACAATAACATCATAGAGATTTCTAGAGCTTATTCAATTTGTGTAATTGAAACCTCATGTTTTAATGAGCAGTTCTCCATACCCATTTTAACTTAAAACCTTGACTCTTTGACAATGGGAGCTTGACTATGCTGGAGAATTCATGTGAGTAAAACCATTTAGTATTTGTCTTTTTTTGTGACTAGCTTATTTTACTTAGTATCATGCCTTGTAGTCTTAGCCAAATAGTACGTATTACAGAATCCCCCTCTTTTTATTTTAAGGAGATATAATAGTCCAATATATGTAAACACTACATTTTCTCTAACCATTTGCCTATTGGTGGGCATTTAGGTAATTTTCACAACTTAGACATTATGACCAGTAGTGTAATAAACATCGGAGATCTTAATTGTTGCAAAGATAAAATAAAGTAATGCATATGAAGTAGATCATAGTACAATACAGCCTTCAACCATTAACTATGAACAAATGATCACAATAAAACCCAGATGTAGCTGATGTGTCAGAATAATTTGGAGTGATTGGCCAGGGTAGGAGCTCTATTCTACCCTGTGAATATAGCTAGGGAAAGCATTTATAGAAGGCTTCAGAGGTGTGCTTGATTTGGCTCTTAAAACACAAGGATGATTTTAGTGAAGAATGTGAGCATGGATAAAGACTTCCAAGCAGGAGCGGGGAGACTATGTGTAACATAAATGTCAAGACAAGAGAAAGTCATCATTTTGTTATTCTGTTCTGAATAGAAGTTAGTATTATTAGAGACACTAGAGAGCTTCATAAGTATCCCTTATACTTTAACAAAGTTTTTTCTTCTTAAGTATATTAGATATTATTATTTACTATTTTAATCTAATGGTTTTCCTTATTTCTCCTGCTTTGCTAGTATGATTGTGTTTGAATTTTTTGTTTGGTGCTCTACCACTAGAGCCACAGCTCTACTTCCAGCATTTTTTGTGGTTAATTGTAGATAGGAGTTTCACAGACTTTCCTCCTTGGACTGGCTTCAAACCATGATCCTCAGATCTCAGCCTCCTAAGTAGCTAGGATGACACCAAGTATCAGCATGACCAATGTTTTCCTCCTTGGTTCCTTTGCAGCTAGGAGTGTAGTTAGAAGACTGTGTTCTGCCTATGAAATTCAAGCAAAATTCTACTGAGCACAGGGAGGCTTTGGAGAAAGCAATTATGTTCCTGACAAAAGGGACAGTTTCATCTGGCAGGCTGACATTTTCCTTACTCCTTCTTAGTCTTTACTGCTATTTCTCTAAATAGTGAATCCATAATCACATACTGTGGATGGGATTACAAGATGTTACAATGCAAGTCAATGTTTGATAAGATCCATGAATTGCAGCCTGGACACCTACCTCATGTTTCTTCTCAGAGAAACAAACCATATCTTCTCTTGGTAAGCAGCTTCTAGCAAACAGGTCTCTTATATACCTCACGGAATGCTTTCTTACCTAATACATTCAGCTCCACAGGCAATCGTTGGTCTTTTTCTGTAATGAGAAAGTTCATTACTATACTACAAGAATGTGTGTAGCATGTTGTGTTTCTTTAGTTGAGACACCTTTACACATTTCCTGTATGCATATTTCCTTAAGTAAATAAAGGAGAATCACTTTGCTCAGTGCCTAATTAGAGATGGTTCCCACAACAATGGTTTAACTAATAATTTTTGTTTTGTACTGTGTGCTGGTGGAAAAATGGGATGCATCTAGTAGAAACAGTACTTCAAAAATTAATCTTTCCCCTTACTCCCTCCAAAACAAAGGAGGGGGTAACAATGTTCGACAAGAAATGTACCCATTACCTTACTCATGTAACTATAACCCCTATGTACAGCATTTTCACAATAACATGAAATTTAAAAAGTGGATCTTTCTGGGAATGGTGAGATGCAGGCCAAAGTCCCTTGAGATTCTGATCAGTGGCAGGAATCCACAACCCTGGTGGTCTCTGGGACCCCAGTGTAAACAAATGACACTTTCCCTGTGTGCTGTTGCTAAGCTGGGATGTTTGGTAAGTGAGCATTAAATGGAGTTCTTGGACTGGGAAGGTGACTCAGTGGTAGAGTGCTTGCCTTGCATGTATGAGGCCCTGGGTTTGATTGCTCAGTACCACAGAAGCAGAAAAAGCTAGAAGTGGCACTGTGGCTCAAGTGGTAGAGCGCTAGCCTTGAGCTGAAGAGCTGAGGGCAGTACCTAGGCCCAGAGTTCAGGCCCCACACCTGGCAAAAATAAATAAATAAATGGACTTCTTATTATGACATTTTTCACCTTAGATAATATGTGACTTTCAGATGTCAAGGTGCAAAGAAACTTATAGGGAAGTTGTAATAAAAGTTCACCATGGAAGGCAAAGCCCACTTTACTTGCTTAGATATTCTTGACCCAAGAAAAGTTTTGAAAACAGTTTAAAACTTCCTTTTTTACTGGAGGAATAACCCTGGGCTCTCTGAAATGACTGATGTAGCTGCAAACACTTCTATGTATGTTGAATACTAATCTTGCTACTCAGTTAGCAATACAAGCTCCTGAAGCATCAGACCTTTTTATCAATGGGATGAATTAGTGAGAGTAGCATTTGGTATCACATTTGCCAGAAAATTAAGAACTCTTGAAGTTCTGCAATCCGTCTCAATCTTCTGGTGATAGGAACATTCAGGTATATATCAATAAAAACAATAATCAAAATAAAAAGTAAGAGACGTAACAGATCTGTGAGTGACAGGGAAGCTTGGATAATGTCAGTTAGTAGATAGACACAGTGGCTCATGCTTGTAATCTCAGCTACTCAGGAAAATGAGATCAGGAGGGTTGCAGTTTGAAGACAGCCTTGGCCAAAAGTTCCAAGACCCCATCTTAACCAATAAAGAGCTGGACAGTGTGGTGTACACTTGTAATCTCTGCTACATAGAAAGTATAAATAAGAGTCTTATGGTCCACATTAGCTTGCCAAGCAAACTAACAAAGAAGAAAGCAAGACTTGATCCAAAAATAATAATATTTAAAACCTATGTGTGTGAAGAGTGTAAAAAAATAATAATATTAAAAACTAAAAGAACTGAGTGATGGCTTAAGTGGTAGATCACCTGCTCAGCAAGCTCAAGGCTTTGAGTTCAAACTCTAGTACTATCAACAAAACCAACCAATACAAAACCACATGCAAACAAAATGATGGACCAGCTTTTTAGAGGTATTCTCCATAGAAGAGGTTTATTCTTTTTTTCTGTTGTTATTGCACTCACCATACTTGGGTGCACGATGTGTTTCAGGAACTTGGATGGTTGACTTTACCTGGCTCATTTCAGGTCATTCACAATCAACCTTAAGAAATAATACCATTCTTTTTTTAATTTAATTTTTTTTGTGAACATACTGTACAGAGGGGTTACAATTACAAGGGCAGGATAATGCATACATTTCTTATCAAGCATTGCAACCTCCTCCTTTGTTTACCCTTCACATCCCTTACCAGCCTTCCTCCCCACCCCCCATCCAATCCTCCCCCCACCCCCC
>NW_012267262.1:7608650-7815641 GCF_000151885.1 Dipodomys ordii
CATAAGAACAGACCTCAGGACCAATGGAATAGAATTGAAAACCCAGAAATGAACCTACAGACCTATAGCCATCTAATCTTCGATAAGGGAGCTAAAAAAATAGAATGGAAGAAAGACAGCCAAAAATGGTGCTGGCAAAATTGGTTAACTACTTGTAGAAAACTAAAGCTAGATTCTTATATATCACCCTGTACCAGAATCAACTCCAAATGGATCAAAGACCTCATAGTCAAAGCAACACTCTGAAAACATTACAGGATGGAATAGGAGAAACCATAGGTCTCCTTGGCTCATGCAAAAATTTTCTGAATAGTGACCCAGAAACACAACAAATCAAAGAAAGGTTGGACAAATGGGAATAATACCATTCTTGATTCTCTCTGGTCTGGACATGTGAACCATTAAGCCACAGAGATGTGAATGTTTCACCCAAGTTCTCACTTCAACATGAAACAACCTACTTGCGTAGTTTATTTAGGGTAATCCTACATCTTTATAATGAGACTTCTTGCATGCTGAGAACTTTCCAGTGGGTAGTAGACTTTTAAAGCATTTCCAGACAAGTGTTCAAAATATTTGCCAGAATCCCACTCATTGCCCTTTGGTGCAAAGGCCAGGGTCATGATCCTTGCCTAGATTTCTCACTGCAAGGGGCACACCAAGACACCCCTTTCCTCACACACCCTTCCTTAGTCATTCGCCCATTCCTTCATCAGCTATCCATAGAACCTCTAGTGGGTGCTAGATGACGAGTAGGAGGGGAAACAGATGGCAAACTGTCAAATGCCATGAAGTGTTGAAGGTATAAGGTACAGCCTAGTTAAGGAATTGGGTAACTTATCTAGAACTGACCTAGGAACTCTGTCTTTCTGGGTACAGATTCAAGGTCCTCTCTAAAAATGATGGCAGTTTTCCTCATGTGGGGCTAAGTTTTCTCCCTTGGCTACATATGGTCCTCTAAATACCAGAATATGATGATCTGCCTTCAGAACATCTTAGTAACTTCTGAAGCGTTATTCAGCACTTCATGAAAGACAATAATAACTGCTCAAAATACTGGGTATATTACAATACTAAATTTATATTAAATATAGTACATATTATATTATGCATTATATATTATATATTTTATATTGCAGTACATATGTTACTATGTGTTATATTATGCATTATGTTAAATATTTTACAACTTTTTTGTGAAAAATATACAATGGGTTTGAAAATTACTGGTGGATAAAACATGCATTGTTTACCATTTTTGCCAAGTAACTTACAAGACATCACTTATTCATTTAAATTTAATTTTTCATTTAACTTTATTTTTAGGAAGTTAGTGGGCGGGGGGAATACTGAGGATTGGAGTTAGGGGGAGGGGGAATACTGAGGATTGGAGTTAGGGGGAAGGGGGATACTGAGGATTGGAGTTAGGGGGAGGGGGAAATACTGAGGATTGGACTCAGGGCATCAGGCTCTCGCTTAGCTCCTCCCTCCTCCCTCAAGGCTGTTGCTGTATCATGTAAGCTACACCTCTACTTCTAGCTTTTTTTAAAATTTTTTAAACTGGTTAATCAAAGATCAAGGTCTCAGATTCATCTGCCCAGGCTAGCTTTGAACTGCAGAGTTCAGATGTCAGCCTCCTGAGTAGCTAGGATCACAGAGTTGAGTCACCAGTGCCCAGCTCATTTAACTTCAGGTGACACCATCATACTGTCCTGATGGGCAGGGCTTGTGTCAGATACAGTCCTTGATACCCATGTGGGCACAATTAGCTAAAACAAAACAAAACAAAGCCAGACTATCTATCCAGATCATCATGCAAACTTACTTTAGGTATTTGAATAGAATGCAGTTGAGAATTCTGCATTTTTTTTGAAAATTACCATATAAAATCTGGACATAAAGGATAAGGACAGTCAGAGAGTGTTAGAGGCTCATGGAGAGCTTGGGCGATTGGTAGGGAATAAGACAGGAAGGGCAAATTGAGGATTCATTTAGAACAACTTCAAATTCCCTTTCACCTCTGCTCCTTTCCCACAACTGCCTAAATCTTTAATGGCCCAGGCGTAACTGCTTTCATAATTTCAGGAAACTAAATGAAGGTAATTTATCATGGCAAATCCACAACTGACAGCCCTCCCTAAAATTATTTGTTTTTAATAACTCCGTCCTTCCCCCGGAGTAGCACTTTCCTGGAATGACTGCTTCCCTGCCCGTGGTACATCTCAGCACAACTCACGTCACCAAAAAAGTCTCTGCAGCCCAGAAAAGGAACAGTTCCACTGTGTGGACATCCAGAACTTGGAATATTAATAGGTGTGAGAATGTGTGACTATGGTTTCCCTGAATATTTGCCATGACCAGCCTTGAACTCTTGAGTCTTAACTATTTGCTGAGTTAGATGAGTGAAGAGAAAAATCATCATTACAGGCTTATTCTGAGTAGAAAGTTGTGTTTTATTCATCCTGCACTAGCTGAAAAGGGAGCTGAAGGGATTCACACAAAAAAGGTTTAAAAAACATTCACCTTGGAGATCAGATGAAGAGTTGGATACCTGTAGGTTACAAATGACTTACTTTCAAAGACACTGTGGAGAAACTTGCAAACTAGGCTTGGGGACAAATCATAGCTTTTAAATATGTTAGTCACAGAAGGATTTCTCTCTCTTTCTCTCTCTCCCTCTCTTCCTCCCTTCATCCTTCCTTCTTCATAACCCCCCTTTATCTTTTTATTTTCTTTCTCCTTGGCTCCATCTCTCTTTTTCCTGGTGCCATACACAATCTAAGATCAGCAAAAGCTCACTTAAATTATAACTCTGTCATTGGTATGTTCCAGACAAATGAATTTTCTGGATAGCAGGATGTTCCATTCTTTGCATCGTTGACTTAATACAAAGTTTAATTGCTGTTAATGAAAAGGCCTCTAAAATATTTGCATACTTCTCTGCATTCTTCAAGAATAATAAACATACTTTTACATGATTATTTCTAGCACTAAAAAGTCATTGCTTTGGAGCACATCATTAAACTTGCCATGTTTCCACTTTTAAAAAATATTGTCTCCCTCTTTGTATTGGGAAAGTGTTTTGGGGACCCCCAAATTTTGACTGGTCCTTCATTCAAGAGTGCATCTCCAATTTTCAGCCTCAACTGCTATTTGCTGCCCCCTGCTGGTCCCTAGTGACACTACCTTTCCATTTTTGCTTGGGGGTGGATAGGATAGGGGTAACCACCTTAACACTTTGTTGATTACATGAGTCCATCATATTCAAATTTTATGCCAGATCTATCTGCAGAAGAAATATAGATTCCAGCAGGTGGAAGTTAATGCTGCATTCATTCCCAGCAAATTCCAAAGTGGCTCATTCATTAAAAGTGTGTTTTATGAGCTCTTAACATCAACAAATGATTATGTAGGCTAATGAGCCACTAAATATACACACAGCACATTAACTCCACTAACCTCCTCTCTTTTTAGGTAAGAATGCCTAGTCTGGATGAATGAAATGCTTCCAATTTTCACTGCATTGGTTTTGTATAAAAACCAAACTTGGTTGGTATCTTTGTGTGGCTCCTTCCTTCCCTTTCCTTTCTGGCTTCCCCTATAGAAGCATTAATCGTTTTGTTATCCATGCTGAAACAGAAAAGTCAGCCAGAGAACTGCACAGTAATGTACGTGCCCAGGAGAACAAATCTGAGTTCCTGGAGGTCAATGAAAGTATTTCATTATTTGAATTTTTGTATTTCTCTAACATGTATACTGGTATGTGGCATATTTATGCTAAAAAGGTTGTTGAATATTGATAACTAGTAAGATGATGTTAAACATTATAATTATGTCTCTGACCTTCATTTTTTATTACCTATATGACAACTAGATGAAGCCAAACTGTAAGACCTAAGACACCTTAATATTCATGCTATAAAGGAGTGACTTGCTCAGATTTTACCGAGTCAGGCTGAACTAATTGTACCTGTACTAAGAAACTTCATGTTTCAAGACTAGTTTTTTAGAGTGATTTGCTTTTAATGTTTGATCTATTTTTGGTACGTAACTACTATCATGGATAGATTCAGTTGATAGCCTGATTTCTTCTTGTTCTCACCTCTAATCATCAAAGATGATGCCTTCTATTTGTTCCCACCAAACTTCTATGTCTGAAAAACCAAATCTGCACTTATTTTACATAATACTGATTAAAAATATTCAGGACCCAAACACCTTATGGACCTTTATGGTAATTGGCATTGACTTTTACTTCTTCCTGTAACAGAAATGACGTAGCCCCTGTGAGAATTGGCCTTTCTCCTTCCCTACCACTTCTACCCATGCTGCTCTGAGGCTATGTTTGCATGAGGATATCAGTATGCAGTTGATGGCAGAGCACCTCTGTATTTCTACTTAGAGCATAGTCATAGGCTGGCTGATATGTTGACTGATTTATGAGTAGTTCAGTGTATAAATCAGAGAACAAATATTTAGCAAGATCTTCCTCCCCACTCTGAGTAAGCAAATTATCAGGGAGATTTAAAAAGAATGAAAGAAAGAGCCCCCCCCCCACACACACAGCAGCTTGAAGAAGATAAAACAATAAATATCACAGTTAAATATGATTCATTAGAAGCCATACAGTAGTTGACTTTAAGATTCAAGGGCAAAGTCAACTGCATAGTGCGGAGATGTAGTGCCTTGACATCTACATTTCTATGATCAAGAAGCTTGGGGAAAGTTGGAGAAGCTGCCTAGTCTGAAGGCTATGAGAGACAACTCTGTCTTCTTTTTAACAGAGATATTTCATTGTTGTTTTCAGACACAGGTTTTATCTACCATCTTATGTTCTCTCTTTTCTTAGAATTCTTGATCCACCCACCATCTCTTTTTTGTTATTTGAGAGACTTTCTGTTTTGCCTTGCTGTAGCTTGGTGCTGTCTTTCCTTCCCTGTAGATGATTAGCATGTTTAGAAGTTATGGGTGAATTTATTCAGTTAAAAATAGTCTCTCTCACGAACTCTATTTCTTCAGAAAGTATAGTCTGCTTTTATGATCACTCAGGTTCAGCTTCCTAAATGGAGAGAGGACAGAAGATGGGCTAAGACTCAAAGTCAGATAAACCTGTGTCTGTATTGAGCTCCTACTTCTCGCTTGTCATCCTTTTGCCAATCCCTAGAAACTCTTCAACTCTCAGTTTCTTCATTTGTAGATAGAGAATTAAAAAGAGGAAGGAGTTTTGCTGATTTATATATAACACAAAAGAGGGGAAAATATATAGATAGAAAGCCCAGGAATTCACCGAATGACCTAACCAAATGGGAGGGTTTCAACTAGCAACTGGGCTAAAAATGGTGTATGGCATGATCAATAAAAATCAGGTCTAGGTATTCTCTTCAAAGTCATCATAGAAAAGACCAGGGAAGATAGAATTCTGAAACTTTATGAGAACAGGGAATTGGTCCATCTTGTGTTTTTTTTTGATGAGGGAATTTTATTAGTGAAAACACATTTCACCCTAACCTTGCCACATCCTTGCTCAGTCATACCTGAGTAGGGAAGGCCGTGGCAATTGTCTGGATAATTGTGTCAAAGTGAATTTCTATCTGTCCTGTGTAGCTTTGCTCTATGGAACCACTGGAAGAAGAGTCTTTTGAATCCTATGGTCTTGACTTAGATGCCTAGCTTCTTATTTGATACCCATGCTAAGTTATTTTAGCAACCTGATCTTCTCTTTCCATTTTCTAAAAAGGGGATAATACATTCAACTTAAAAGTTATTACACAGATTACTGATAATGAATAAACATGCTTAGTTTACTTCCTAACATGAAGCAGCATAGGAAACAATATCTAGCTATTGATTATTATCTGCCGTTCAGTAACTATCCTCCATTCAATAACTGCTAGTCTTTATGAACTGAATGGTATGAATGCATTCATCTCGGTGTAAAGCTCATGAAGGCAAACACCTGGACAGTGAGAACAAGACTCATCAATAAAGACAACATCTGAATGGGAACTTCACAGATCCAGATTTTACCCTTCCACAGGCTGTGCTTTAATTCTGTTACCAGGACTAGTTGGAAGGGGATGAATGAAAGATTTGACTTTCCTGTTGGTGCTCTAGAGGATGAACTTGATGTGGAAATATACAGCTATCTCTTCTATCCCTTCTATCTATGAACTTCTGGCAGGTGCCATGAGCATGACACAAGGAGCCGCATGAATCTACCTGCCAAGCACTGTGCCAACTGCAATCTTTCATGAGGCTGCTACAGAGAGTTTAGCTGTAATTGAATTTTATTTGTAAAAACGATACTACACTTGAGTATGAATTAAGTAAACTTAAGCTGGGCAATGTCATCATTAGTACCCCTAACTCCATTCTTCTTAAGTCCTTATCACTGCACTACACACATCCTAAGCTGTTGGGATATTCCCATGTTGGGATGTTGGTTGGTTGTTCACCTTCTGCTTGGGATGGTTGCATTGTTATGAAAGGACATGGGCATCTTGGTGTTGTGGTAAACTCTGTCCCTCCTTTGCTTTCTGATCTGGAGCTGTTTTTTGCTCTTCGGAGACTCAGTTTACTAATCTGTAGAAGTGAAGGGTAGACTAGATGCTCTCTGAAGCCCCTTGCATCTTAAAAGGCCTCTGATTCAGCAAACCCTTTATTATTGTAGCTTTTGGAAAAGGCCTGTATCAGATTGATTGTGGTGGCTACTGCTTTTTCTTGGCCTGTCACACTCTTCATTTCTTCCTTTCCCCCTCATGTCCCTGTGGTATTTTGGCACAAGATGAGTCATCTGCCGGCTGTAGCATACATCCGGAAATGGACTGCCATCCTCTTTCCTGGCACAGGGAAGGAGGAGTGTGACTTTTTATATCCTTTCCTATTGATTAATGACACCTACTACATAAGAATTATGATTACTCTGGTCTCATCAAGCCACGTCTATGAATACAAATTCTTTGTGTTACTGCAACCTCAGAGGAGTTTGACCTCAGAAAGGCTTTGGGAACACTCTAGAAAGCTTCTCTTTCCACCACTGAAAGGTTCACGAGTATTGTTTTCCTCTTCTGACTCATCTTTGAATCAGTAAATTAAATATGTATAACTTGTGAAGATTTCATTTTTATTAAAGCAAGGTGCTTTGCTGAGCAAAGTCAAGAGTTAGAAGTATTCAGCTCTCTCCCTTTCTCCTTTTCCAGTGATTTCATTTCCTTTAGTTTGCAGGAGGGCTTCCAGAGAGAGCAAGAGAGCTGTTTCCTCTCCTTCTTTATGGCTCTGTCTCCTTTCTGTAACATGGAGAACTGAAGAGAGTTGAATGTCACCTCCCCTCTTAGGAGATTGTCAAGTCTTGAGGATTCAGAGGATATTTCTCAAGTAAGTGTTGACTATGGGTCTTCTGGGAAATTGTGTTTTCCCATGGAACTGAGGAAGAACCATTTCTCATTACCTTGTTTGTCTCATGATCTAGAATGTTCTTCCTTGATAATACCCTCTCAACTGAATGTTCTCTTCTTATCCCTCCTCATCCTCCTTCCTCTTTTCTGTCTGTCTGTGTTTTGTGCTGGTCCTGGAGCTTGAACTCAGGGCCTGGACACGGTCCTTGACCTTTTGTTCTCAAAATTAGTGCTCTACCACTTGAGCCATAATTCTACTTCCAAGTGTTAGTAGTTAGTTGGAGAGAAGAATCTCATGTGCTTTCCTGCCCCAGCTAGCTTCAAACAATCATCCTCAGATCTCAGCCTCCTGAGTTGCTAAGATTACAGATATGAGTCACCAGCACAAGGCAAGAATTTTCTTTTTGGGGGGAATTGTGAGTTGGTACTGAGGTTTGAACTCAGGGCTTCATACTTACAAGTCAGGGGCTCTATCAGTTGAGCCACTTCCCAGTCCCCCCTCTACATCTTGATTAGGTTCTAACCTTATCTGTCTTGTAAGGACTGGGATATTCCATTACATCCAAAACAAAACAAAAAAAACAAAAAACTTTCCACGTACACTTTTTTATGTGATTATCTATACAAGTTGAGATTCTATTCTCTTTTGTAATTTATCAGAGTTGTCTGTAGAATTTTTTTCTTGCCCTCTAGATTGGAAGTTTCTTGAGGGCAAGAAAATAGAGGATTATAAACTAGTAAATGTATATTTATTTATCTCTTTATGATTATAGCACATCTTTATTTATTGTTATCTTTTTATTGTATTTAAAGATTAGGCATTCCCAAATATCTTCCTACAACATAGTGATTCATAGCTCTAACGTCTAAATGTTAAGTTTCACCTGTCAAACAATCAAAGTAGTTGGGATTATGAAAGTTTTCAGTAGTGATTATAACAGGGTTCTTAACTTTCTTCACATGATTTAGGCCATTGCCATTCTTGAGATACGTAGTAAATCTGTATTAAATACTGGGCACTAGTCAGGATATCACATATGCCAAGCAAATAATCAGCCTTCCTGTTCTTTGAGGACATTATTTAACATTTAGAACTCTTTTCTTTTCCTCTTTTTTTTTGTTTTTGTGCTTTTACTAAGACTTGAACTCAGGACCTACGTGTTATCTTTTACCTTTTTGCTCAAGGCTGGTGTTATACCACTTGAGCTACAGCTCCATTTCTGACTTTTTGATGGTTAATTCTTTTTAATACTTTTTCCTGATCTGTCTGGCTTTGAATCACAATCCTCAGGTCTCAGCCTCCTGAGTAGTTAGGGTTTGGGGCATGAACCACTGGCATCCAGCTAGCATTATTTTCTTATTAATAATTCTGTCTTGGTAAAAATAATTCTGACAGTGAAAAGTACTTGAGTCCCTTTTTGTTTTCCGTAGGAAGTATTTAACAGAATTTTTTTCATGAGAAATGATCTTGGTGATTGAGCAGTCTTTCCTTCTATGTGTCATTTTCATATTTAGGATAGGCAACACCTTTGGAATGATAGCTTTAGGTTCTAAGACTGAAGTATGAATGACAATGAGTTTGTGTCCTTCTTTACTTCTTATTTCCAATAGGCAGATGAGAAACTGTTCCTAATTGTGTTCTTTTTCTTCTTTTTAAATTTTCTCCTTTTGTTTATTTATTTATTTATTTATTTTTAATCAGTCAGTCCTGGGGTATGAACTCAATGAATTCAAGGCCTAGATGCTGTCCCTAAGCTTTTTTTTTAATTTTATTTTCTTGTAAAGATGCTGTATAGAGAAGTTACAGTTACATCAGTAAGGTAATGAGTACATATCTTGTCAGGCATTGTCTAGTACTCTACCACTTTGAGCCACAGCACCACTTTTGGTTTTCCAGTGATTAATTATAATTAAGAGTCTTATGGACTTTCCTGCCTGGGCTAGCTTTGTACTGCTATCCTCAGATCTTAACGTCCTGAATAGCTAGGATTACAGGCATGAGCCACCTGCACCCACCTCTTTTTCATTTTCAGATCATTGTTGCTACCATAGTCTAAATCAGTATCAATTAAATTATTTTTGCTCACTCAATGAACAGTGATTGAGTTCTTGTCATATCTTACCCTAGTATCACCATTTTAAGTACTCTAACACAACAGCAACCAAAAAAAAAAAATAAATGAAACCTGATACAATCCTGCCATCATGAAGCATACTCTCTGGTGGAAATTTAGAGGAAAAAAATATTTTAAAAAATAAGTATGTTGTGTGGCCTAAGAGACTTGGAGAAAAGTAAAGCCAGGATGGTCAAGAAAATTGTGGTGGGGTTGACTAGAATTTTTGGTGCATAGTAAGAGCAGATAATAAAGACTTAAAAAGCACAACGGGGAAAATCCTGCAGCTGTCTTGGTGGAGAAACATGGACAATGTATAGCAATGTATAGCAAAATCTCTAAGGAGAGAATGAAAATAAGAGATGGAGAGCAGGGCCTAGTCACAGCAGGAGTCCTGGAGGCCAGCCAGGACTATGAGCAACTATTGAAGCATTAGGAGAGAAGGAGAGACCTTATCAAACTTCCATTTTAACATAATGATTCTGGCTTCCTTGAGTCAGAGCTTAAAAGAGAGTAAAGAAGGAAGTCCATTTGAAGAGTATTGTGGTAACCTGATGTATAAGGGGGTGGGGGTGGGGGTCTGGAGCAGAAGAGGGAGTGGCAGAAATGTCAGGCTCTTTCATGGAGTCTGCAGGCAGAACCAGAGAGTTTTGTTTATGAATTGACATGGGATACAAGAAAATAAGTCTATCCAATGATGATGATGGTAAGAGTTTGGGCCCACCACAAGTAAAAGTTTCACTTTGTTTGAGGCATGTATTGGAGACCTTTGGGTTTTGAGATGCTTATTAGAGATCCTATGTAGGCAGTTGTGTGTAACAATGTAGACGTCAAGGCTGGGGTTCAATTGGGAGATTTAAATTTGGGTGGCATCAGCATATGGATGGCATTAAAAACCAAGAGACTGACGAAGATAATGAGGGAAATTCATGTCGACAGAAGAAAGGAGAGTTATGGTGACAAAGCCCCACAGCATTCTAAGGTTTAGAGACCAGTGAGAAGAAAGAAATCAATAGCCTAGAACATCAGATGAAGTAGAGAACAGGTAGTTCATAGAGTTCTTACTTTCTGTCAGTACCAGGGTTTGAACTCAAGGCATTGTGCTTTGGTTTGGCTTTCGTGTTCACAGCTGGCTCTCTACCACTTGAATCATACCATCAGCCTGGCTTTTTGCTACTGAGTGAAGATTTGGAGTTTTCTGCTTGAGCTGGTTTTATCCCTCAATCTTCTAGATCTGAGATTCCTGAGTAACTATGGCAACAGGCTTGCCTTGCCTTTCTGAAATTCCTAGTTCTCTACCTTCCTCACCCAGGTGAAGATCCTCACGATGCCAGGCTTTGTGATACTTTGCTCTCTCTGTTTCCAGTCTGTTACCCCTACATCTTTCACAGTGTCACTTTTACTGTCTCATGGTTTTTCAGCCATGAGATGACATCTTGCATTCTATGAGATGTGAGTTTCTTTAAAGTAGGAACCATGTTCCAAACCCCATAACTTCCATAGAAAACTCCCTGGAAAATTGGTTCAGATGGAGCACCTTGTAATTCTTTAAAGAATACTTAGACTCATTAGAAATGAGGATGGAGATCATTACCTAACATTAGTTACTTTGCTGTCTGGAGGTTTTATTTTTTCATTTTATTCCACATGTGGAATTCTTTTTTTTTAATAAACAAGAAAAAAACCTTGCATGGTCTCTCTATTTATCAGGTAAGTACTATGAGCATTGTGTGTGAGCCTTGCCAGTATCTACCCTTTCCTCTTCTCTTTCATTCTACCCATAACCTAGGGCAGTCTCACCGGCACTTCTGATTCTATAGATGGAGTATTTGCATTTCAGAGGAAGGGCATACAGTACAATAGCGAAATAGAGCACTTTCTTTGCAACGTGGAAGATGAATGAATCAATTATTTATGAACTTCTAATTAATGGAGGCCAGGCTAGGTGGGAAACAGAGAGAAGGACTCCATCTCAACAGACAAGCATCTGCCATTACAGATATGTGAGGTAGAATCTGTAATCCCAGATATGTGAGATAAGACCAAGCCCAAAGCTAGTCTTGTGTAAAATGTGTGAGACCCTATCAAAAAATAACTAAGCTTCTGGGTGCCAGTATCGTTCAGCTGCAATTCTAAATACTCAGGAGGGTGAGATCCGAGGATCACACTTTGAAGACAAACTTTGTCATTTCTCCAAAAACCAGCAGACAGCCAGATGTGGAGGTGTGTCAATAGTAGACAACCAATTTTGAGTGAAAAAGCCAAGTGAGAGCATCAGACCCGGAGTTAAAGTTCCAATACCTGCACAAATAACTACCTACCTACCTACCTAACCAACCAAGCAACCAACTAACTAACTAATGAACTAACTAAAACAAAACAAACAAAAGAAGGCTGGGGGGGGGTTAGTCTCAAGTACACCTATCTAGTAAATGTGAGGTCCTGTATTCAAACCTCAGTACCTTTCCTCCTCTCCTCTCCTCCAAATTAAATGGATTCTAATGAGTCTCAGTGATGAAGCTTGTGTTCCTTTGACCATGACAAATCCCTTCTGCAATAGAAATATCAGAATGATGATAAATAAGTATATATGCTCAGAGGCTTGTTTTGAGTTTATACAGCATAAACTCATACACCTCAGCTCGTCTTTCACTGTCTTCTCCCCACCCCCACTGGCCACCCCCTTTTGTATTACTAGCTATAATGTCAGCACATGATAATTCTCAGATAGTTGCTAGCAAATAGCAATAGAGGGATCTCTAGCAGCTGGTTTTGTAATGCAGGGTCAATTTCCAGTAAAAGCATATTTTATAAACAAAAATACATCTTGAGTGTGTGGGGCTATGACAATATCCGTTTTTAATTTTTCCTGCAAGCAGAATGTGTCAGGCAGCAGAATTCTATCACTCCCTGTATGGAATAGAATTTTCCAATGAGTGCTAGTCAGTAGTGTTGGGCAGAGCAGGCTATAAACTCTACTTTGGGTAGGCTTTTGCAGAACATTTTATAGCATGCTACATTTCTTTGCAGCCCAGTTTGGATTTGTCCAGAAATGCTGCAGACTATTAAAAATTAAGTGAAATGCCTTCTTGAATGGAATATAAAATACAGCCACTTTGGGAGCAGCCTAAGTGCTAATTATAAGAAGTTCTAGAGTCTAAATTTTCTGCATTACAGAAACTGAATATTCAGGTACATGGAAAAATATTTATGCCGTATCTGTGGAATGTTTTTCAGTTTTATAACTTGCATTATCATATCAAGTCTCATTCAGTTCTCATAATAATCCTGCAATGTAGGCGATAGTGTTCTCTCTTTAAAGATGAAGAATTAAGGGAAGTAAGGGATATCAGGACTTTTTCAGCCCATAAAAGTGCAAATCAATGTCTCATAAGTTCTTCGTGTGTATGTATGTGTGTGTGTGTTAGAGAGAGAGAGAGAGAGAGAGTTCCTTAGTATATTATAATTTATTATGATGAGAAAGCATTTTTCCTTTCCCAGGTGGATATTCCTCAGTTATTGAATTTCTAATTTGCAGCTGTTAGCCAGTAAAGCCCATATATGATTTTTTGGGTACTGGTAGAGAATTGATAACTAAATTCAAACAATACATACTGTATAGAAATATGTATTTGGCAGACTACGTTTATGTTATATTATCCCTATCAAAAATTCTGACAATCCAGGTGATCTTGTCTAGATTTTACAGATGTGCTAGTTAAGTTATGTGTCAACGGTCGTGTGGTCACAGGTTGTGAGGGAAGAGAAATAAACCAAAGCTTACGTGTCAATCCAGTCCAAAGATCTTCTCTGCAGAGTGTGGCACTATTATCTGGTCCATGGCAATGCTGTCTTTTGTGACTACTTTTATTGTTAGCCACTACATCCGACTGTTTATTTTCTTAAAGTAAACTTCTGCTTGGTCAACTTAGCTAGTATCTGAAAACCAGGTTATAAAGTCTCTTCCTTCATCATCCCGATAAGCCACTTGGCTGCAAATTATTAAATAAAAGTCAGGAAGTGGCAGTTGGGTTTGAGTGGGCCAATGATTAAGCGGTCAGTTGGCAAACTTTGAGAAAGGAAATGGACTTTATTTTACAATGTGGTAAACTCTCCAGATATCATTTTATGCCTCCTAACCAAGACAGTCCTTAGATTCAAGAATGTAGCGTGGGAGGGGTAAAAATACCACAATGGTCACTAGTGATCATTTAGTCTTTGTGATGCTATAAAAGAAAATTAAAGAGAATATGGAGACAATTTCATACAACCGCTGAATTGAGTAATTGGCAAATCTCTAAGAAGTGAACCTTCAGTACTTTCAGAACCTAAGAAGAAGCCACAATAATTTTCATTGTTTTGGTGTGCTTACAGTACATTGATCACTGTCATAGGTACATTGTATTCTGGGGACTATAGAGCAGGTGTGCCTGAGAGAATCCAACATGCTTGTCACTCCTTGCATAAATAGTAATATCCTCTCTTATCTCTTAAAAATGTCTCAGAAGGGCTGGGAAGGTGACAGTGGTAGAGCGCTTGCCTTGCATGCATGAGGCCCTGGGTTCGATTCCTCAGTACCACATAAGCAGAAAAAGCTGGAAGTGGTGCTGTGGCTCAAGTGGTAGAGTGTTAGCCTTGAGCTAAAGAGCTAAGGGACAGCGCCCAGACCCAGAGTTCAGGCCCCCACGACTGACCAAAAAAAAAAAAAGTTTCAGAAAAAAATCCATATACAGGTAGATGAATAGACATACAATAAAGAAAGCAAAATATTAATAATAGAAGCTCAGTATATAGATAAATAAAAAGTTCTTTCAGCTTTTCTCTGTGTTTGAAAGTTTTCACAATAAAATGTTGGCAAAAAGAATGTGTTAAGGGGGTGATACTGTTCAGAAAGACATCTGCTCATTACCTGACCTATGTAACTGTAACCCCTCTGTTTACACCCTTACCTTGGATGAAAAATGACATTGTTGCAACACACTGACAATTTAACTTAATGCTAACAATAAACCTATGTACTAGAGATAACTTTTTTATTGTGAAAATACTGTACAGAGGGGTTATAATTACATGGGCAAGATAATGAGTACATTTCTTATCAAGCATTGTGGCCTCCTCCTTTGACTAGAGATAATTTGTATCTATACTACATGAATGACAAAGCTGAGGCAGTGAGAAGTTAATGTGATCTATAATCGCAGAGCCATTCTTGAGGAAAGATTGCATTTCCATGTCTGGAAATGTATCAGTGGAATTTTCAGTGGAAATGGCTGTACTTCTGAGTTGGGTTTACCATCATGGACAAAGCAAACACACTTTCTTGTAACAGCTCCACAGAATTTGCTTCCCAGAATTCACTGTCATAGAGCAGAAGGGGAAAAACTAACATTCATTTTTGTTCTATTTACAGTTTAACTTTTATTGACTAAATTTCTGTGTATATATCTGACCTTCTATTACTCTATTATATATAAATATATATATATATATAAAACCTTCTGTCACTATATGTCTATATATATAGAAAATATATGTTTTAGATGTAATATATTTTAATTATGATATATATTTTAATTATAATATTTATAAAATATTATAAAATATTGTATATTATATATCACATATGCTATATAAGATATCTAAAACTTTCTGTTAATCTCTATAATTATGAAATTATATGTCTATATACCCTGTATATATTTGTATAGATATAATTTATTTCTTATGATGACATGAAGAGATGTACACCATGATTACTTATTCTTTACAATAGCTCCATTAAAAAACTCACCTAACTCTTCTCATTTAAACAATTACTGAACTGAAGTTCAATAACATTAAGTGGTTATCCATGGACACAGTTCCACATCATTTGGTTCCTAACTCCAAGAGAAATAAGATACACTAATAATTGCAAGGCATATTATTTCTGTTCTTGTGGTTTGGTGATTAGCTGGTTTCTGATATATTTTCCAGTTTTACATTTAGTAGGTTAAATTGCTTCAGCAATAAGTTAAATACTCAGCATAGACTTATTAGAGGGTGAGAAAAACAACTAAAGAACTTGGTGCTTTTGTCAAATATATTAGTGAGAAATTATTATCAGTTCTATTGCTCTGCAAAATATGTAAAATTTAAAGCTAATTATGGGCTGTTTATTTTTGTGTTCCTATGTAATAGCTTATACCAGACAAATAGAATGAACAGAAATTGAATTTCAGAGTTGTATATCAGTATTAAGATAACAATAGAAATATATAAATACAAACATATTTGTGTTGTAGAATTATATTTGCTATCCATATATTATTATGCACTAATATAATGCAATAATATTGATATATGTGCTGTATATAAATGTAAGGTGAGAAAATATATTCATGTAATTCTTATGCAAAATTTTTATATATTACAAAATCAAACTAATATATAAAATTGATTCATTATTATATAATGTAATATGTCACATAATACCTAAAACGTGATAGATAAAACAATGTTGCATTATATTATAGTACACATATTACATATTACATACATCTTATAGAAACAAAATGTATAATAGTTATATAAATATAAAGACTTTCTAAAAAACAATAATCTTGTTATACAATAACCTTATCATATACTATATAATGTAATACATAAATTTTGGTACAGATAATGTGTGCTTATTTATATGCAGTATAATATTGTATCTGGTATTTAGAAAGTACATGTATGGTGTATATACATTTTGTTGTATATAAATAACATAATATACAACATATACAATATCCCTATGCAGTATATTATATCATATGTATAAGAACACAATTGATACAAATGTCTCATACTATATAAAATATATTATATTGTTATTTTAAAATTGTTGCTTAAATTTTCTTAGTAGGGTAAAGTTTCTAGACACTCTGGAATCATTTTGTTTCAATCAGAAAGAAATAATAGGTGTCTCTTGCTCTTAGTTAGCTGAACCTGTCTCATAGCACTCCTTCTCCTCCAGTTTTACCAATTCTGCAACTCACAATCTTTTATTCTGGTCTCCAGCTTAATAGTTTCACTTATGCTTTTCCCTTTCTCTAAAAATAGTTTTCCCTACTTCCATTAACTTCAATGAAATCTTGCTCAGCCTTCAAGATTGAGACAAGGGCCATCTCTCTCTCCTTTTTCAAGTCTGTTCCTACAACACTCTTAGTATACTTCACTTGGCAGCTAGCATTCTGCACTATAATCAGTAATTACAAACTATTTTCCACTACTCTATAATCTTTGAAGATCAATTAATCAAAGTTGTCTCCTTAATTTAGGAACCTATACACATATATCTGGAACTGTAGCATATAAGGAGCTCAGTCAATACAAATTAAATGAACAACCCCATGGATTTTATCTGGGTAAAAGCCCTCACTGACATTTTCAGTCGGCGTAGCAATGGAAGATTAAGAATAACACATGTGTTTCATCCTTATGACAAATCCTATCAGGTGTAGGATTAGGCTCTAGAATGGAAGAGAAAAGGTGTTCTGAAACTTTCTAAGAGAGTTATAGTTAATAGGTACTGCTCCAGTGGGCATAGGAAAGGGAAAGAAAATGCTTCTTTTAAGTTATGGGACTTCCCTGTATAAAATATTGGGTGGAAATTGTGAAACTTCAAGGATTTATGTGAAAGGTTATTTACTGATTAAAAATCTACTATCAACTTATTTATATATAAATGGGCGTTGCTGCGATTCAACTGAGGACTTACTGTTAACTTCCTTGCTAACCAAATGTTTGTGCTTGGCTTGTAATTTCTCAGTGGCAGTTTTCCTACAAACTGGGCTCTTGCTTTGATAAGCTGAAGGTGGCTTGAATAGTGACGAACGTGATTGGAAGTATTGTTTAATATCTTTTGAGATCTTTCTTGCATTTTTTTGTCTCCATGTACAAGATCATGGGAAGCATAGAGGTTTAGCTTCAATGATTCAGCACTTCCTAAGGGAGAAGACTATAAAATGAAGCTCAACGTTTAAAAAAATTTCCAACCTTGGGGCTGGGTAGGTGGCTCAGTGGTAGAGTGCTTGCCTTGCATGCATGAGGCTGGGTTTGATTCCTCAGCACCACATAAGCAGAAAAAGCCAGAAGTGGAGATGTAGCTCCAGTATAGAGCCCTAGCCTGGAGCTGAAGAGCTGAGGGACAGCGCCCAGGCCCAGAGTTCAGGCCCCATGACTGACCCCCCCCCAAAAAAAATCCAACCATTATTCTGTGTGTTATATCTGCTATTGCTTCTTCTTCTAACTTTGCAAAGCCTAATTATATTCTTTTCAATTTTATCAAGCATTTTATAGGGTCTTGACTCCATTCTATGTATGTGTACTTATGAGCTCATAACTATATATGGCAATTCTGTTTTTACATCTAATTCATATGAAGTTGTTATCTAGCTTATTTCAGGAAACATTTTATTTATTCCAATAATATTATTTCCCTAATTTCTATTAGATCTCAAATGCCTTTTTCTTTCAGTAGAGAGGGGAGATACATAGTAGTTTTTTTTTTAATGCTGTCAAAATGAAGAGTAGTCATTACTGAACTTTCTTCATCTTATCACATAGTCCTCTATCTTCATAGTCATCGTTATCATTGTCATCATCATATCTAGTCTGACTTTACTGTGAAAACTGGGCTATACAATTGAAAAAGAGGCTTTAAATTAATCAGTACAATTGAGTTCTCTGTGCTTTTCAAATTTATTTTTCCGTTATATGTTCATCAGCAGGATTCAGATTCTCAGGAATAAGTTCTTGACTTTTGAAGAACTCATAAAAATCATTTTTATTTTTTAAAATCAGTTTTAAAAGGTGATGAAAATATGAGGAAAGTTAGTTTGAGGAAGACACTTTAGTTCCAGGCAAAGGCACAGAAATCATACGAACTTTTTCTGCACATAAATGATAAAATTACATTGTTTCATTCCTCACATGAATTCACCTAGCACTGGATAACAACTGTGGTTACTTACTGTCATCAGAATTTTTTGTAGACAAATTGCGGAAATTAAATATAGCAAGTAAAAGAGGTAAAATAGCAAGATTAATAAAACCTTTATTGTTATGACAATAAAGATGGGACCTCTATTTTAGAACCAACTGAAATTTGAAGGGAGCCTGTCGGTTCCCCATTTCAGACATCAAACATTGGGTAGGTTTGAATGTTTGATCATGAAAATAGGATTAATATCAATTTGATCATGAAAATAGGATTAATATCAATTGAATTGTGAAGGAAAGCCTCTTAATGTGTAATTCACAAAGTAAGTGCTTTCAAAAATAAGCATTGTGTTTATTTAAATGGATCCTTTGACATGAACTTTGTTCCAGACTCTTTACATATAAAATTACTTATCAAATCACAGTTACTCAACCTGGCTATTATAACCTCACTCAAGTTTTATATTTGAAATGAACAGTTCCCATACTCTGTCTCATCAACCAGTTCCCAATCTCCTTATCAATTTTTACAAAGTAACTTAGACATGATTATGTATTTTAGATGAAGACTATAGTTGAGACTGGTGATATCCCTACTTCTTAAGTATGTTAGAGCAGTGCTTTTTAAACATCTTAGATTTAGAATTCCTCTATACTCTTAAAAATATTGAAGACTACAAGCTTTTGTTATGTGACACTTTATTCAAAAGCTTGGAAAAGTAAAAGTATTCATTGGATCAAGCACATTGGTTTGCATCTGTAATCCTAGATATTTAGTGGGTGAGGTTAGGAGGATAGGAGGATCTTGGACTACAGTTGACTTGAGCAAAAACATCAACAACAACAACAACAAAACCCAAAACAAACAAACAAACAAAACTTCCTGAGACTTTATCTCAAAATACTAGCTGGGGTTGGAAGTCAGAACTGCAATCTCAGTTACGTAAGAGTGGGCTTAGAAGAATTCTGGTCTCAGGCCAGCCCAAGACCTTATCTAAACACTAACTAAAGCCAAAAGGCTTGAAGGCTTGGCTCAAGTGGTAGAGTCCTTGCCTAGCAAGTATGAGGTCTCTGAGCTCAATCCTCAGTATCACCACAAAAGTACTTATTCATCTTAATATTATAATAATAAACTCATTACATGTTAATATGCATCACATCTTAAAACAAAGTATGGATATATTTTCAAAATTTAAAAAACCATTCAGGGGAGAAAACAGTACTCTTTTACATTCTCTTTCTAATTTTCCTTAATTTCTGGTTTGGTAGAAGATAGCTGAGTTGCATAGGTGCTTTTGTACCTCATCAATCAAACTGTATGCTTGGGATTGCAGTACACAGGAAAGGGGAGAGCCCTTTCATGAACTTCTCAGGTCATTGTGAATGTTGTGCCTGGTACCTAGAGTTATTCTTAAGTTTTGTTCCTGCTGTGTTTCACTGCTGTTGTACTACTGCTATAATTGGCAGTATTTTACACACACACACACACACACACACACACACACATATTTATATATATATATGATTCAGGATATTAGTGTAGAAAACTGAAGTTAGATCCTTATATATCATCTTGAACTAGAATCAACTCCATATGATCGAGACCTTAATGTGAGATCAGAAACCTGAAAATACTACAGGAAGGGATAGGGGAAACACTAGGACTCCTTGCCACAGGTTTAAACTTCCTAAGTAAAGCCCACAGATTGGGAGAAGATCTTTACTAGCTATCCAACAGACAAGGGCCTTATATCTAAAATATACCTAGAGCTCAAAAAATTAAACCCCTCTGAAGAAATAAGAATGGCCAATAAACACATGAAGAAATGTTCAACATCTTTGATCATGAAAGAATGGAAATCAAAACAACATTGAGATTCCACCTCACCCCAGTTAGAATGGCCATTATCAAGAAAACTAATAATAACATGCTGGAGAGAATATGGCCGAAAAGGAACAATACTCCACTATTGGGAATGTAAACTTGTTAAACCACTCTGGAAAACAGTATGAAGGTTCCTCAAAAGACCAAACATAGAGCTTCTCTATGACCCGCAATCCCACTCCTGGGCATTTACCCAAATGATCACAAACAAGACCACATTAAAGCTGCCAGCACAACCATGTTTACTGCAACATTATTTACCATAGCTAAGAAACCCCTCAGTAGATGAAGGGATATTATTTGATACCATGCCAGAATTTGGATGGTGGCACTTTGCATAATAAAATGTTTTATGTGTACTTTTGCACAAAATTTGCATCTTTTTATTACATTATTCAATGGTCATTTGAAAAAATAGTAGTTCACTGAGCTTGATAGCTAGTGTTTCTGAGTATTGAGTCATTCTGTTGAAGAGCATAAACTGATGAATATTAGCTTTTATTTTAACAGTAATTTAGCCTTAAAAGACTATTAAGTTCACAAGGGTACATACAACTTTTCTCATTTTATATGTAGCTATAATTATATGTATACATCTATGTGTTATATATAATGTATAACATATACATTATATCTCTATATATGTATTTACAGATACACACACACTCAGGGACACACTCAAGGATTGAGATTGTGTAAGGTTATTTAATTTTGCTGTTTCATTCATGACATTAGTAAGTAAAACTGACTTTCTTTCTTTCTTTCTCTTTCTTTCTTTCTTTCTCTCTCTCTCTCTTTCTTTCTTTCTTCTTTCTTTTGTCTGTGCTGGTTAGCTTAGCACTGAACTACAAGCAGTTTTACCCAACATTCTTTTTGCACCATTAATATAAGTGGCAACACAAGGTAAGTGTCAGTTACAGTGTAGTGTGTGCTATATTGAAAATCAGTTCCACCTCCAGCTTGCAAACTTTGTAGGCACTCTGTGTCCTCAGACCATGTTTTTGGAACTTCCCTTTGTGAAGGTTAGGTAGCTATTGGCTAGATTCTGAAGTTGTATGCCATTGCCACTCTGTCACTCACTGTATTTTCTTCTCATCTATAGCACTGTGAACTGGCCAAGATACAGTGTCTTGAGGGGGAATCCCAGGGGGCAAATACTACCTATTACCTGATCAGTCATGAGCGTCTCCCTTCACGGTATAGTTCCCCAGGTGCCTCATACTGAAGGAAGCAAACACCCAGTAAATCCTGGGATTCCTGACACAAGATGTCACATGACACATTTCTTTTGGGCCACCCTATTCATTCATCTCTGAAAAATTATCGTATGTTATGTTTACAAAGGTAAATGTCTCATAGTACTATTTAACACAATGAATGACTATCTAGTAAAAAAATCAGTAGTCTTAAAGTATATATGTATATATATACACGTATATATATACAAAATTTTTCATTCCGTTAAAAACAAGGCTCTTATACAAATATATAGTGAGCATGTACTGAAGATTTATTTACCTCATTAATGAGGGAACCAGCAGGATGATAAAACTAGTTCAAAGGAGAAAATGAGATTAAAAATATATAGCCACCAGGAAAAATAAACGAATGCTAAATATGAGCCTGCAAATTGAGATTCAAAACTGATTGATGTCTTCAGTACAATGAATTCTTAACCTTTGGAGATGTATTTCCTAGTAGAAAGAATTGATTTGTACCTGTACTGGACAAAAATAATTGCAGCTTATCCATCTTCGAACAAGTTAAGATCTACCTTTACCAAGCCTACACTCTAATTAAGATAAGTACCAAGTCACACATTTGTGTTTTCCCCTAGAGTAAAAATTGACCGCTATGTGAGCTTAGTAAATGGATTCTTATATAGACTTTGGAGAATGCTGTTACCACTTAATTTCCAAGTTTTGGATTGTTTTTCTCAAATTGGCAACAAAAGTGTGGACAGAGCTATATGAAGGAAGAACTTCTTGGACTCTTACAATGACAGAATATTTATGAAATATTTATTAAACATCTATTTTTGCAGTGTACAGAGTGTTTTGGTGCATTATTTAGTTTAACTTTGCAACAATTCTGTGAAGTATTATTATTTTTATTATATCTTACAGGGAACAGAGCAGGAAAAAGGAAGTAGTAAGTTGCATGAAATAGCACAATCAGTAAGCAGCCGACAATTAAATAACACTTCTGATTCTCATCAGTGCAGTGCAGTGCTGCTTAAATTGCTCTACTCACTTTAGATTCCTTCATCTCATTATAGCATCTTTCTGTTTTTGCAAGTACTCTTTAGTTTTTAAAGATAATATTTTATAAGATAATATTTGTGTCTGATGATGGACATATCACAAAACTATTCTAGAAGATATGGCTAATAAAAAACAATTAAACTTTAAAATTTTACTTTCCAGGCGCAAACTTAATTATCATTTTGGTGTACTTCTTTTCAATCATATTGATATGCAAGTTTCTTTGTATGTGTTGAAAACTCAATGTTGATCTATGATGTAAAAATACCACTCTAATTGTTATATCATATTGTAAGAATATACTACCGTATATGTGGTAGATTGTCAAACAGTACAAATATGCATTGGTGAGAATGTGTTTATGTGTGTGCACACGCACGCACGCGTGTATGCTGATACTGGGGCTTGAACTCAGAGCCTTGGCATTGTCCTTTAGCTTTATTGGACAAGTGGTACTCTACCAGTTCCAATTTGTGCATTCTGGTGTTTAATTGGAGATCAAAGTCTTAGGGATTTTTCTGCCAGGCCATCTTCAAACCTCCATCCTCTGATCTCATCCTTATGAGTAGCTAGGATTACAGATGTGAGCCCCTGGTACCCAGACAATGGGGATTACCTCATACAAGCATCAGTTAATTTTTCACTAGGTGCTATAATTATCTGTAGTTCTTAGTTGAGAAAGGTAGCCATTCCAAGGACACATCTGGTAAGGGCAGCGCAGCAGTTAGCCCTTAGCAAAGTATGCCTTTTCAACCCCGGATGGAACAGAAACCTGGCTTCCTTATTTCCTTCTGCACTCTTCTAGGGGCTCAGAATCAGAGGCTGAGAAGATTTCGATCTTCTCTCTAATGTCTACACACACATTTAGCATCACACTTACTTTTATGATTTTTGAAATCTTTGTTTTGCAAGACAAAAATCCATTTTTGGTTTCTAAAACTAAGTAAATTGGCATCTACTTTGCTCTTCTAAAGCAATAAACCACACCCTAGTAGGCAGTGCTTCATAAATATGCCTGCCATATGCTACCACTCACAATCCACAGGTGTGTTTTATCAGACTATTAATACTTCTGAACAGACACAAAGCTTCAGTCTGCCCAGTGTTGCAGAACTCTCTCCTTAAGATTCAGGGTTTGTTTGTTTATTAGATCAAAAGAAAAATTATCTTCAGTTTTGACATATGCAACATATGGAATAGCACAGCAATACCAGGCAAAACAAGAGCTCAGCCACAGCTGTTAGCACACCAAATTCCACCAAATGTTCTAGATTTGAAGAGTGTTCGAAACTTGGGGTACAAATGAGATGTTAAAACATGTTAACCTTATCAGAAAACTTGTAAATTGCCTATGGGCTTGTCCCCATGCAATGGGAAACACCTAAAACACCCTTTAATAAATTAAAGACATTTGTTGCTTCTTGCCCAAGAGGCTTTTCTCTATTATTTACAGCCTTGGAGGATTCTCTTGAAAACCACTGTGCCACCTTCTGGAATTATATTGACTTCTTCTTCTTTTTTTTTGTCGGTCATGGGGCTTGAACTCTGGGCCTGGGTGCTGTCCCTCAGCTCTTCAGCTCAAGGCGAGTGCTCTACCACTTGAGCTACAGTGCCACTTCCGGTTTTCTGGTGGTTTATTGGAGATAGGAGTTTCACGGTCTCTCCTGCCCGGGCTGGCTTTGAACCGTGATCCTCAGATCTCAGCCTCCTGAGTCGCTAGGATTACAGGCGTGAGCCACCAGCGCCCAGCTATATTGACTTCTTCTTGTTTGTGTATTTTTTTTAAAAGTTCATCAAAAGTGATGAGTGGATTTTTGAGCAACATAAGCTACAATAGGGTTATTTTTTTGGTATTTTTTTAAACAAGGGTTGATGTGTCAGTTTTGGAAGATAAACTGAGGTCAGAAGGGGTCGTCTTAACGATGTAGATATACACACTCTTGTGCTTATTAAAAGCATAAAGCCAAATGTAATCCGGCATCAACAAACAACAATCTATTTTTCCAGCTAGGCCTCAATACACATGTTCATTATTTTGAAAATACTCTTCATGTAGAAGCAAGGGAAATTCGGATACAATTAGTAGCAGACTCTGGCATCCATCCTCAGGGGACTCATGTAATCCCCTGGTGAATTTCCAGCTATTTCTGGCAGTTTATATCTGGCTGTGACAAGAAAAATATACTAGGCTTTGTCTGAAGGATCTGTAGAGGACTAACACATTACATATCCTGTATGTTCCTTGGTATACTTCTGAAATACCTATGAGAGTCAATGTGGAAAGGAAAAGAAAGTATGATTGAAAATAGCACATCCCTTCTGATACTGACACATTCATTTAACCAAAACTTCTCTGTGCAACACCTCTTGATAGCAGGAGCTCCCATACTTCCTGTGGTAGTCACCAAGTGATAAGATGAGGCAGTGGGATGTTAGGAAGCCAGTCTGGAAGCAACAATAGGCAGGTGTTCTTCTGCTTGAAATTCCCCAGTGTTGTGTGTGTGTGTGTGTGTGTGTGTGTGTGTGTGTGTGTGTGTGTGTGTACCAAAGTCAGCCAATAAACAAGGCATAGTTATTTACCCTTGGAGAGAACTTAACCTTCATTGATTCTATACTTTCAATACTATAATAATACTTAGTAGCATGTTTGTACCTGAAGAACTTAAAAGTTATATGAAGTGGACACTGCTGGGTGTTGGTGGCTGAAACCTGTAATCCTAGCTACTCAGGAGGCTGAGATCTGAGGATTGTGGTTCAAAGCCAATCTGAGCAAGAAAGTCTTGAGATTCTTATGTCCAATTAACCACCAAAAAGCTGGAAATGAATGTGTGGCTCAAGTATTAGAGTGCTAGCTTTGAGCAAAAAAAAAAAAAAAAAAATCAGGGACAGCACCCAGGCCCTACAATCAATCCTCAGTACGAGCCAAAAAATGAAAAAAGAAGTGGGCATAATTAAATCCTGCAGGAGCATTTGCTCCCCAGTAATAATATAAATAAGCTTGTCTTTGACCATTCTCCAAATATCACTAGAAATTTGTAGCAGAGTCCCTCATCTTTTTATGTTAATAGATACATGTAAATTCCTTTAAATAAAAAACAAGTCTCTCAATGTCCCAAATTGAGAGACTGAAATCCTGAAGTAATATTAAGGCCTTGAGTAATAGAACTAGAGATTCTATTTATTCGGAGTCTAAAGAAGAAGGAAATGAGCTGTTGCCCCTTCCTCAATCCTCTGCCTCCCACTGAGCACTGGGCCTTCCAATGGACTAAGACTCCAATCCCATTTTGTTTTTGTGAATAAGCACCATTCTTTGCAGATAGAAGTGTGGAGACTTGGGGACAGTCCTAACTTTGTCACTTTCTAGCTAGTTCTCTGTTGTCTTACAGAATGAGAGGCTCAGATGAGATATTACTTTCTCATGGTCAGTTATGGGGTTTGAATCCAGGGCCTGGACACTGTCCCTGAGCTCTTTGGTTCAAGGCTAGCACTCTACCACTTTGAACCACAGCACCACTTCCAGTTTTCTGGTGGTTAATTGGAGATAAGATATAGACTTTCTTGCCCCTGTTGTCTTTGAACTGTGAGCCTCAGATCTCAGCCTCCTGAGTAGCTAGGATTACAGGTGTGAACCACCAGCTCCAGGCATTCAGATGAGACAATCTTTATAGTTCTGTTTGAATTCAGCATCTCACTGGAGTAGCCCATTCTGAGTTTCTTTCTAACTTTCCACATTCTGCTCAGATATCAGAGAGAGCCCCTAGGACTGCATACTGGTTCTATAGTTAGCCAGGGTTTCATCTTTTGACCTCCAACATATCACTGCTACTTTCTCCGAGCCTTAGTCTTGAGATCTTCCTTTTGTGATGGGACTCATTCTCCTACCTCATAGGAGCAGTGCATCATGGAATGAGATCAAATGTAAGAAATGCTTAGAACAGTGCCAGAAACATTTTAGGAGTTAAGACGTTAGATGTTATTTCTGGACAATACGAATTATTTTAGGCACCTAGCATAATGCCATCCTTTACAAAAAATACTTAATAAACATAAACCACTTGATTAACGTCATCATCTGCAGGAAGGCAAGGGTTTTATTTTTATAATTTTCAACAATATTTTAGTTTAAAGAAAAATGTTTCTCCTTTCCATTGGAGGTATCGAAAGATAAAGGGGTTTCTCTCACCTTCCTCCTGGCTTACTAGAGAGAACATGGTAACTTCAGAAAATGATTCTCAAAATAGTTCTTTGGTGTTCATGCTTTGACCTACACACAGGACACAGAGTCCTTCTTTCTCTTTTTTGCTTTTTTTTCCCCTTTGTGTACCCTCAGGCTGTAAGTAAACAGAGACTCAGATGACTTCAGTTTGGAGACAGCTTCCTGCAGCTGCTGATGGCTCTGTCAACAGCAGTCCTGGTTAGAAAGGGATTACTGCTCATACAAATGCAAGAATAGATTATCCACGCCTAGACCTGATGCAGCTGAGGGAAGTGGTTATTAAGAGAAGTCTATTAGCCCACTCCAGTTGCTGTAACAGAACACCACACACTGCACATGGCATCTCTTAAACAATAGAAAAGTAGTTTCTCACTGTTCCTGATCAAGGGGCTGGCAGGGTTGGTTTCTGTGAGGCCTCTCTTCTTGGCATTTATAAGGCTACCTCCTTATTGTGTCCTGCATGACTTTTGCTTAGAACACATTGAAATAGTGATGGTGGCAGTGGTGTCTAAAGGAGAAAGAAATGAGGAGATGTTACTCTTTCTCTGTCTTCTGCTTCCCACTGAGCACGGGGCCCCTTTCCTTCCCATGGACTAGGACTTCAGTCCCATTGTGTTTTGTGAAAAGGGACTATTCTTTGGAAATAGAAGTTGTGAAGACTTGAAGACAGTCCTAACTTTTCTAGCTGGTTCTCAGTTTGTTTTTGTACGGAATGAGAGGTTCAAATGAGATATTCTTTTTTCATGGTTGGTTATGGGGCTTGAATACAATGTGTGTGTGTGTGTGTGTGTGTGTGTGTGTGTGTGTGTGTGTGTGTGTGTAGAGTATCATAAAGGTATCAATTTGGTCTGGTTAAAGCCTTGCCCTTATGGCTTCATTTTGCCTTAATTATCTCCTTAAAAGCACTGTCTCTAAATGTAGCTACACACTGTTGAGGCTTTCAAAATATAAATTTGGAGTGGGAAATGCAATTCAGTATATGACACACTATTACATAGTTACAAATAAAGAAATAACCACTAACCATTGATGAAAATCAAATGGTGTGTACTCCGTGCTACTGTGATCTCAGAATTCAGAGGAAATGGATGAACTCCATTTTTATCTTTAGGATCTGCCATGAATCCTCTAACTTCTTAATCTCCACCTCCATGTGCAGTTATTGTCCTAAGCACTACTTTCCTTTGTAGTTCCTTAAACTCACATTGTTAATTTTTTGTATGTATGAGTGCTGGTACTATGGTTTGAACTCAGAGCCTTTCACGTGTGTTTAGTTTTCTTGCTAACAGCAGGCACTCTAGCCTTTTATGTTCTGGCTATTTTTTTTAACATAGGGACTCTGCTTTTGCTCAAGTCTGCCTGAATTGTGATTCTTCTATTTTTATACTACCCATTGTAGCTCAGATGACAGACAGATGCAACTATACCCAGTTATTATTTGAAATGGATTTCCCTTGGCTGTTCTTGAATTATCATCCTGTCAACATCCACCTCCTGAATTACAGATGTGAACCATCAGCATCTGGTTTGCTTTTTCTTGAACCTGAAGACCATTGTACTTGAAATCATTTTGCTTAGAACACTTTTTTCCCATGATGATCACCTGACTGTATTACTAAAGACTATCCACATCCTCTTTAGTGGTCATTCCCAGATAAAAATTTCTCTGATAACTAGCCTTGTGCAATGTATGTAGATATTTAGTTTCATTACTGTCTGACTCCTGATTTAGAAATGTAGCTTCAAGAAAATGGAACATTGTACTATTTTGCCATTTCTTTCTTGTTCTGTCTCAGAGCTTAGGATATAGAACATACTTGATAACTATATATTATCTAAATGAATGGACATATAGCAACTCTCCTCCCCAAAACATATGTGTTCTACCTTTTTGGATCTTCCTATGTATTACTCAAGTCTGTAGGACACATTTCCTTGAAGACAGAAACAAGAGTCCCTCCCATACAGTTGTTAGTATTATAGTAACTCAGTTGCAGACACATGCATCCTACTGCTCTGAATTTCTATGATGATTTATTCAAATTTAAATTCTAGAAGGTCAGAGACCAGGGTTGCTAGAACAGAATGGAGCATATCCCCTACTTGCTGAATGAATATTATGGCATAATAAATTATGAGACTTTTTCCCAAGATATAATTGGCTCAGATAAAATATTTTCGTAGTTTACATTCAAGGCTCCATGAGATCATTCTCTGCTACCATTTTGGACCATTTATGGAAGTGAACCCTCTCCCAACCATTCATGTATTTTCTTTTTTACAAAATTTCATTAGAAAGCATGACATCAATAAAGCTGGAAGGTTAGCAGCGTAAATTGTGAGGGCATCTAATGAGGAAATAATATATATTTTAGAGTTTAAAACACATGGCATTTTATAAAGTTTCCATGGTAATAAAAATTAGATGTATTCCTAATTGGAATTGAATACCTTATTTCTCACATCATATTAAAAACTTTATGTCTAATGTCTCATTATATTTTCAAATCCAAAACTAGACAACAATATTAGCAACTTTATGATAAGATTGTTATTTAGAGAGATTAAATGACTCATCTCAAATCACAGAACAACTGAATGACCCAGCCTGGAGTCTAATGTAGGTCTGTTTGACCCAACACCTATCCTCAGCAATGTTTCCCCAAGAGTCTGCTCTTTGGTATGCTCTATGTGATTTAAGATCTAAGAGAAATTCTTTAATCCAATAAGCCTATCAAATATGTCTACCAAGTTTTTGATTCATCGAATATTAAACTCTGACAGGACTTCAGATGTGAAGTTAACTTAGACTTTAGTAATACCTATGGTTTATGCTTTACTTCCTCAATATAAGCAAAATCCAAGCATTAGAACTGGCAAGTGTCTCTAATTTTCTTGTTTCAAAGGACCTCATCTGAGAGCTCATAAAACATGGGCTTTAGGGTTGGTAAGACTTTCCAAAGATGAATTGAGTAAGTTATAAAAGAGTTTACCAGAATATTTACACTTATCATCATTACCACTATTTTTAGTCTGTTTAAGACTAAGAGAAAAAAGAAAGAAGCCAGGCATGGTGTCCCAGGCCTGTAGTTTTAACACTTGGTAAACTGAGGCAGGAGGATCACCAGCTCCAGGCTGAACTGACTACATAGACCATCCTCAACCAGCCTTCATGGTCAATTTAGGGTTTAAAATATCAAGTTATGCTCAATTAGATCTCCCTGTGGGAGTTAGATGCTTATGGTATAATTTACTGGTAACTATAGTTAACTTCAGTCAATTGATAGTTTTTGTAACCATTTAAAACAAAGATTTACTTGACAATGGTTCATGCCACGTAGTTTATTAACTGATGTTAAAGGCAATAAGGTTATGTTAAAGAATGACATATAGTTGTGCTGGTGCAGGGAGGGGGAGGAGAGTGGGCCAAGGGAGGGGGAGAGATGGGAAGGGATGGGAAGGGGAAACAAAGGAGGCGACAACAATGCTTGATAAGAAATGTACTCATTACCTTGCCCATGTAATTGTAACCCTCTGTATGGTATTTTCACAATAAAAAAAAGAAGAATGACATATAGATGTGTCTAGGGTCTTCTGTTGAATCAGTAATACATACTAAAATTTGTCATTATATCATATATTACACGACATCTTCCTTGAGAAATTTTACTGTCTGCCTAATCCGAGAATTCATCACTAAGGTCAGATTTTAAAGACTGGTAACAAGGATATTTTTTTCTATGCTGAGCTGCCATAACATGGTCAAACATGCTGGAGTCAAATTCACTTATTCTGGACAGTGTACACCATTTTAATTGTGGTTGCTTTTCTTTTATTAATAAGTATTTTTATTGTGAAAATACCATCAGAGGGGCTACAATTACATGGGCAAGGTAATAAGTATAGTTCTTATCAAGCTTTGTTGCCTCCTGCTTTGTTTCCCCTTCCCATCCCTGCCCTCCCATCCTCCCCCGTCTCCCCTACCAAAGTTGTAAAGTTCATTTTTTGACATAATGTCTCGTACATCTTGTTGTGGCAATGGGTCCACCTGTATTCTTATTTAAACAATTTGTTTTTTCCCTTCCACTCCCCAGATTATACCAACATCAAATACAATGAAAACAGGGGTTATATTGTCGGGGAGGGACATACAAAGCAACAAAGAACTCATCTTATAAATATGTTAGAAACAATAGCAAGAAAGAAAAACCATTTGAATCCTTATCTTGGGGTTCATTTTGCCTAACATCAACTTATCTGACCTTTTCTGCTTGTCTCAGACATATACTAGAGGTTGCATGGTTTCCCTTATTTGCAGTGACTAGTATATGTCTGAGGTAACAAGGATATTTTTAAAAACATATGCTACTTCATTAAACTTTACAAAATTATTCTAAACAGATATAGCTAAACATGAAGCCAGGTCATCATTTTACATATAATGAAAAAAATCCAAAACATATTCCCATATTATGAGAAGATCAAAGAAAAATATTTTAAAAACATATTTAAAAGCATATACATGCTTTATATATGCATGTATAGAAATACATGCATATATAATCCAACAAGCCTATCAAATATGTCTGCCAAATCTTTGATTCATGGAATATTAGACCCTGACAGGACTTCAGGTGTGAAGTTAACTTAGACTTTAGTAATACCTATGGTTTATACTTTACTTCCTCAATATAAGCAAAATCCAAGCATTAGAACTGGTAAGTGTCTCTAATTGTCTTGTTTCAAAGGACCTCATTTGAGGTCCTTTGTATTTCTATACATGCATATATAAAGCACATGTATTTCTATACATGCATATATAAAGCATATATATACATTATATATATGTTTAGATATAGATAGATGATATATAGATAGATGTAAAACCATGAACATCCAGCACATAAAGATGGTATACAACAAACTCAAATGATACTTCAGAGGACATCTATCACTTAAGTATAAAATTTGTCTAAAATAGCCAACATCACTCTTTCTCAATTTTCTATTTACATGGTAGACTAAAAGTTGCCATGAATTTTCACCCTTCAACATATACCTTGCCTAAATTCCCCCATTAAATGAGTTGTGGGGTTTTTAACTTCCTGAATCTTATGTCTTAATGTGATGAATCTTGTGCCTTAATGTGGCAAATACTGACTTCTTTATTTACTGTACGGAGTCCATTGCTATTGCCATCCATGGAGAATAGAGCCGGATGAATATATGTGTGGAGATCATCATGGGTATATCCCTCTACTATGAACAATGTGACAGCCAGGGGATGAAATCATGTTTGCTTTCATTCTGCCTTCATTCTTTCTCTAGCAGTTAAGGAATTCCTTCACTTATGGCATTAGGAAAATAATAATAATAATAATATCTTTTTGAGTATCCATCCTTGGCAATCCTTCAGATAAGGAATTTAAATGTTTTTTTATTATATTCAATAATAACTAGAATTCCAAACAGTAAACAATGCTATTCCCATTTAACAAATAGGGAAAATAAAGCTTAGCCATGGAGTTTCATGATTCTCTAAGATCAGTTGAATCAAGGTTGAAAGATCTCTTTTTCCAAAACTAGTGTTCTTAGCCACTATTCTTTAGTATGTTGCCTCAGGTAATATCCATATAAAATTATAAAATGTAAATAAAAAGGAGAGAAGTAATTGAATGCCTTCAGTGTTTTTTGCCTGGCATCAATGGTTATTGCTGGATGTTCAGTCTTCACAACTCTGGCGAAGATTAGTTTCACATTTATTATTAACTTACTTGTATTCTAGTTTAAGTGCATTTAATTTTTCAAGGTAGAAATCAGTACAGTGATGAAATCATACTGTATCCCTAATATAAAATTCCAATATAAGAAAATTGGAGTTGCCGCCAATGCCGTTAATGAAGAATGGGTTATGATAGAGAATGATGATAGTTCTTTGGGACAGGCCTGTCAAAGTTCACATGAAAGTCTTAAGGATTGTCTTTGGATATAAAAGAACAGACTGGAAAAATACGATCAAGATCAATATGTCTTTTCCCTATGGTATATATAATGATTGCAGACATTGCCTGATAGTATTTTTTAATGTTTTAGTAAACATAGCATGAGAGTTATGAGGCAAACAGAATATACTTCTATTTTAAATGGTGATGTGAATGTATAAACATAGAGCTCTCAAAGATATTTACCTTTTAAGAGAAAATATTTAAAATAGTAGACATTATGATTATTTATTTTGATAAAGGTCAGTAGAACAAGTGGAAGAATAGAAATTGATTGTAAGCTATTAGCCAATGTCTCACTGTTACAATGCTAGCTACTCAGGAGGTTTAGATCTGGAGGATCTAGGTTTGAAGCCACCAGAATAGAAAAGTCTTAGAGACTTGATCTGCAAATTAACCATCAAAAATTTGACTGCAGGTATGGCTCAAGTGGTTGTATGTCAGCTCAGCCATCTAGCTAAGGATGCCCCTGAGTTCAAACCCTGGTACTGGCAAAAATAAAGCAAAACAAACAAAGGAAAAATTATTATAATTAACAGAACATAGTTTTGGGCCTTCTTAAAAGAAGTAGAAATAATGACATTATGGTAGAAAGTATGAAGTATAGGTGGTCTTCAGGCAATGTAGAAAATGAATCTCCAAAAAGACTTTTCTTTGTCCTAGATAATTATCAAATTCATATATAAAGTGCACACATGAATTTCAGGCAACAATTGTATTTCCAGTTATGAAATCTCATGTATTTGCAGGTATTTATGTAGATGTTTGTATACACAGTGAAAAGATTTAACATGTTGATTGTTGTTTTGCCCAGATTTCCCTTATCCTGTTAACTTTTCCTTGAGTGATATTAATTATAATTGATTTTGATCAGATTGACAAAGCTCTTTGAAAAGTTTTTAATCAGTGCCAACTTTTAAGGCATTTTCTCATACTTGCAGTAGACTAAAATAATTCCCAGGCAATTTCCAGAATTCTAAGTGCTTTTCTTAGGCTGTTGGTCTTTTGATGTCCATACTGTCAAATGCACCTGCCTGTTAATTTTGAGTCAGTGTACAGCTAACCACAATTCTCTCCTACCTCCTCCAGACCTTTCCAAGCCTGTTGTATAGCCTACATGCCAGGTATATTGTCCTCTCTGCTTTGCTTTCCCTGTGTTTTGACTGTAACTACCCAGAACATATTTTGTAGCTGCAGTTAGACATGCCTTTCTGTTTACTAACAACATTTTTACCATGGATGCCACTGCATGTCGTTCATCTGCTGATACACACCCTGAGAAACCCTGTAGGGGTTCTCAAAGCCATTAAACACACCTTAAAGCTTGCATAAAGTATGCTTTCCTTTAGTTGATAAACGTCAGCCTGGAAAGAGTCTCAAAGCCACTTATACATGAAAGAAGAAACATCATCTATAGAGGGACTTCAGTTGCCAGTGGTAGAGCTGAGATTCAATGGCCTGAATAAATAATGACGACTCCATTGGGTATTTATTAGAAATCCTCAATTCAGAATCAGCTTGACTAGTACCACAACACTGGCAAAGAAAGGAAGGACCTAGTTGGCTAGAATATGGAGATACTCGCGATGAATATTTGGCTTTTATCTGAGCTTTCTGAACAGCTTTCCTAACAGTATATTGAAAAACAAAAGATGTACTCAAAATGTTTTCAGAACTTTTTGTTCAAAAGCTGTATGATGAATAAGAATGGCTTTTTGCCATGTTTGGATTGTTTCTTTGATAGGTCAGCTGTAGCTATGATTTGGTATCCTCTAAGTTAGAAGTATTTGTTTTCTAAACCACATGGTTCCTAGACATACTGTGTGCTGTGAATGGTTTTAAATGCCATTTTTTAAGCTGCAGATGGCACAAACCTAGTTATATAGGAACAGTCCAAAGGAAGAACTAATTCCTGTTTGAGACATAAGCTGTAGGAAGGACAGTGGTATGTGAATTAGGTATGGCTTCACATTGATACAGAGGTGAGTTTATAGGCATCAGGCTTTTCTTTTTAAAGCAAACCTTTGGATAGAACACAAATAATGTTGTAGCACAGAATCTATAGCCTTCACAGATTCTTCACTCTCTGCTATGTAAAATAGGATTTCCAGACTAATCCTGTGTGTACCATACAGTCATTCCCTAATACTCCAGCCAAGGCATTCAAATTCGCAAGAGAAAAATTGATAGCTGAGCCTTGAGTAATGAGTTGATGGGAGCTCATTTGAGAAAAGGAATAGACTAGATGATAAGTAGAAGAAGGATGTGTTAAACGAAGATTCATTCTAGAGAAAAGGGATAAGTAACAACAATGTGGACTTAAGATTAAACCCACAGCAATAACTCAGCACTTGGATGCTGCAGTATTATGATACTAAGATGAGTGAGGATGCTGACAGCTGTGCGCACAGAAGGGGGATGAGCAAGGGAGGCGTGGTGACCCTAGTGTCTGTGTTCTTGGGTGTGCTGCACAGGGGGATAGCAGACGGTGATAGAAAACCAATGTTAAATGGGATGAACATCAACTCCCTGAGTTCTCAGTCTTAATTACGGATTATGTTCGCATAATCCCTTGCCAGGTGAGTAACTGCCAATAATAAAAAAAAGCAATGGATATCAGATATTAGATAGAAAAAGGAGACTTAACTTCTACAATTATTTTTTTTAAGTTTGGGGGCTTTAAAATCATTTTAATTTATATCTGCTTCAACTCATCCGAAGAAGATTTATCTCAAGGGTGTTTGTGATGATTATTTAAGTTGCTGGTGCATAGGTCTGATGTACAACCAACAAACACAAGGTTATATCCCCTTTTAAATAATCCTTATTTTTAAATAATTTTGTTTTATTTTGCTTTAGCTTTGAGTCCATTTCCAGTGCAAATGGCAAAGAGTTATTGGAGGAGACTGATCATATTACATTTTTATTTTAAGGAAAGTTTACATGCAAAAATATGTTGGAGCTCCCTTGACTTCCAAAGTATAGTAGCCCTGTTCCCACACAATTTATCCAAGCTGCATTATAAAATCTCTTCTGCCTCTACAGGGTCCTTTGGGTTCAAATCTGCTATTGAAAAGGTCACTTGGAATAAAATAATTTAAATCTGTATTGATCAACAAACTCCAAAAGCTTCATTAGAGTTGTATCTAACATTTATTGACCTTATCTCTTCAACATGTATTGTTTAGATTCCCTGATTTCCATTTTCAAATTGTAATCCAACCTATCAATCTGCTTTTACCCTTTCATCATGATGGCTCTTTGTAGGTGTTCAATTAAAATTCTAGCTCTTAAACTTTTCCATGAGATAAAAGTTTAACAGATATTCTAAACTGTTACACTTTGAATAATATGTACAGTTTGAAATGGAGTATTTTCTATCTACTGATGAGGGTATGTTTTGTTAGTCTTATCACTTATCACTTGACAGCTTCTGGGAATATTGAAAAGAAGATACTCATCAGCCCTGATGGATGCTGGGATTTGGCCAGATAGACGACTTCAGAGCAAAGTGGAGGAATGACTCAATTATCCTTGCTCATGCCTGAATTATCTGTGTAATTGGGACGGCAAAGAGCCGCAAAGAATGCTGCCTAATGCTATTTTTAAGCTCTGCTCCTGCTGTGTTGTTCTTCTTATGTTTCACTGGTGCTGTCACTGGTTTTAAATATTTTACATATCATAATTAATGATGTGGTTGCACCCCAAGGCTTTCTTAGCAAAAGGAACAATTTTGCAAATTGAATAGCAAATAATTACATAGGTGATATCATTTCTGAATAGAAAATGTCTTCAGTTCTGTGTATTGAATAGTATACCCTCAATTTATGAGCAATATGCGATTATGATCATCAAAGCCTTAGGCATGTGTAGAAAGGAAATAGACATCAATATGATAATTGATCTTGACTGGTATATGGGAGGACTGTTTGCTTGACCTTCAGAGTGCTTAATAGTAAAAGTAAGGCATATTCGGTTTCAATTTAATTTAGAAGCATACATGTATTGAATTGGCTACTCCCATTTTAAATAGAAAGTGGAACCCCTAGGTTTGGAAAACAAAATACTAAAATCTGGACTTCAGACAAATTCTAGTATAAGTAGTTTCAGGAAATATATTATGTAATTATACTTGCAAGGTTTTTCCAATTTGGGTGAGCCTTACTGTTTACCAAGTAATGGATTGCATTCATTTAAAGTGAGATATTTCCCTCCAAAAAGAAAACCTGTTTTAATACTCAACCCAAAAAGGCACTTCTATAACCAAAGACAACCTGACTATAAATAGAGAGCCATGATGTTATTGCTGCAGAGGCGATTTCATCCCATTAGAAACTTCAATCAGAAATGTAGAGGAGTACTTAATAATGAATGAATGTGATTTAAGGCCGCTTTATACTGATGACACGTTTCCTATAAATATTACAGAGACGTTTAAATTTTTATCTCCCGTAATTCTAATGAATGAATTTCCCTGACCCTTACTGAAAATGATACCTGAAAAGTCTGCAATTTACTGATGATTGCTTGGGTTATTAAAGAGACTTGGGTTTCAAAACATTTTCATTTCATTCATGGATTCCTGTAATACTCTTGGAACCAAAGTTTGAAGAAGCTGAGTGGGATTTGCTTCCAGCTTTAACCATGGAGGGAATGCTACAGTTACTTCAACAACTAATTTCCTTAACACATTAAAAGCCCAACTGGAGCTGGGAGGGGAGGCAGCAGCTGAGACTCTCCTGTGGATGGCATGCTAGGGAAAAGCAATAACCAATGGAGAATGGAGAGGCTGCTGTATTTTGAATGAATAGGTTTGACCACTTCATTTCAGTGCAATGAGGAGGCCCAACTCCCATATTATAGCCTCAAAATGTTTGAAGCTGAAGGATGGGCAGCTTTTAGTTTTGCTATAATTATTTGTAGTATTGCTAATGAAGCTGTATAAATACAAGAAAGAATGATCATACATTTAGGTTGAATTTCTCTCTCTCTCTGTGTGTGTGTGTGTGTGTGTGTGTGTGTGTGTGTGTGTCTGTGTCTGTGTCTGTACTGGAGCTTGAACTCAAAACTTTGAGCTCTTGCTTAGCTTTCCTGCTCAGGGTTGGTATTCTACCACTTGAGCCACACCTCCAGTATGATCTTTTTGCTCGCTAATTGGAGATAGGAGTCTTGGGGATTTTACTACCTGGACTGGCTTTGAATCAAAATCCTCAGATCTCAGCCTCTTGAGTAGCTAGGCTTATAGGCATGAACCACTGCTGCTTGGCTAAGTCACCAAATATGGAGTTAATCAGAACTTAACCCTTCTAACAACACAGTTCACTATTAAGTTATTTATTTTAATTGAAAGCTGTCTAAAATGCTAAACTTAGATGACCTGAGTAGAAAGTACATAGAGGACATTCCTACATTTCCTCTTGAACATCTACTCATTCTGTCACTGAGCTGAGATTAAGGGTGTGCCATTCCAAAGATTCTGCATACAAAGTTCACAGTAATAACAGCATAAAGGACAGATGGGTACAGAGCAGTGAGAGATGAACTAGGAACCATTGCAGACACAATGTTGAACTGAGTGGTAAAGGGTGTGTGTGTTGGGGGGGCAATTTCTTCTTCCTGAACAAAAGCAATTTGAAGCAGTGAACAGGTATTTGAAGCATCCATAAACAAAATTGAACTTCCCTGTGTTCTAGGCTTATCTTTTACCCCACATTTAGTCAGTTATTGTAAATGTAGTCCCCTTCCTAGCATTGGGTATTTCTTGAAGCCCTGTCTTGGTTCTTACACAGCTGAATGCTATTTCTTTCATTCAAGTCCTCCTTTTTTTTTGTGGGCCATCACAGTAGCCTCTGTATCTCCAGCTTTGCTTTGGCTTCTTCAATAACATTATTATATGATATTCAAAATCAGGTGTTTTTTTCAGCCCTGAGCACCAAACCCAGACCTTGTGCATTGTAGACAAGCAGTACAGAGTACTGAACCTTCAGCCCTTAAAATGAGTTTCTTGAAATATGCACAACCCATTACCTCCCTTAATCCCCTCTTCATTCCACTAACTCCTGAATGAATCCAGTCTCTGTCCTATCCTCATTCAGGCCTTCCCTGTCACAACCCCTTGTCCACACTCACCCTTCCTTTGTCACAGGGGTCCATTCACAATTGCCCAAGCATTCCAGTCTTGCCATCATCTTCCTAGTTTTTGCCTGATCTGGCCTGGATGATGAACTTCCTGATTACACATGCTAGTGTAGCTTGAGATGACATGTGTGCCACGATGCCGAACTTGTTCGTAGAGATGAGTGAGATGTTGTTTACTTTTTGTCAGGGTTGTCTGAGGACCACAATTCTAATCATCTCCATCTCCCAATTTGGAATTACAGGTGTGAACTACCACACCTTACTCTGAAGTTGTTTTTTTTAATTTTTAAAATTTTGTCTAAGAGAGTCCCTAGCTCATATACTGACTTATGAATATCTCTCAATAAGTGAAGGAATCTAGTATTATGTGTGGTTGTGTGATAGAAGATGCCTTAACCTCCCCCGACCCCACCCAGATTTCCTGACTGGGACTTGACTTAGAAGATGAGCTTTATTTTCAGATGCTAAAGATAAGCTTATTATTATGAGCCTTAACCTAATGGCTATGTTCATTTGAACACATGACCTACACACAGGAAGAAAGAGACATATTAAGAGAACACCATATTAGATCTGGAGTTATGCAGCTATTATTAACTATTTGCTAAGTGTTTCTAGCAAATTAACAGTATCTCCCTTCATTTACACCTTTGGTCTGAAGCTTTTAGCATATAATTAGGTGAGGACAAGATTTGTTGTTCTCAGCCAATCCATTTGTGGCACTTAGTTATGCCCATTCTAAGAAACGAATACAATTAGGGGAACAAAAAAAAAGATTTAGGTGCTGGGAAGTTGGCTCAGTGGTAGAGTGCTTGCCTTGCATGCAGGGGGCCCTGGGTTCGATTCCTCAGCACCACATAAGCAAAAAGAAAAAAGCGGGAAGTGGTGCTGTGGCTCAAGTGGTAGAGCGCTAGCCTTGAGCTGAAGAGCTAAGGGACAGTGCCCAGGCCCAGAGTTCAGGCCCCACGACCGGACCCCCCCCAAAAAAAAGATTTAGATATTTCATCATACCCAGGGGCTGGAATAAATATGGAAGAGGACCACCGTTGGCCATTAATTAAACTTGTGTATATGATGAAAGTAGAGGTTGAGAATTGTCAATCATGGCTAGAGATAAAATTATTATGGGTTTGAGTGAAAGATATAGATGTTTAGAGTGGGTTATTTGGGTCAGAATGGACTTTACAATTCAGCTTAATGGTCCAGCCTTGAATTTTTACATCTCCTGAAGTGACCTGGTATATATTCTAATTAGTGACCCTGAAGTTCTGTCCTTTGTTTTAGTTCTTCAGTCCAACTCTCACGGGGCTACAATGCCTTCCATAGGGAGTTGCTTTTCTCTGTGTGTATTCCTCTCATGGTCCTCTGAGACATGGGGAATTCGTCAGGTCCCCAGAGGAGGCTCTATCCACCAATGCTAAACCTAGGTTTGGCTTTATGATGACCTGTTCTAATTTTTTTCTTGACCTTCCTCTCTGTTTCCCCAAATGCAGATGGGATAATCAGCCTTGATCTCCCCATGTTTGTTTAAGGAAATACTTTTCTTCTTTTTTTCTCTGGGTCTTGTATGCTCTTAGGCTCTTCTGAGCTTTCAAATGTTGGTCCCTCTATCAGAATGGCTGAACCCAATCAAATCTTTTCAGACTAGTTAAGTATACACCTTTCTAGGTTAACTATTGATTTACTAACTGATGGAATGCTTTGCCCTATTGAATTGAAAGTAAATCAAGATCCAAAGAGAATTGGAAGGATAAAGGCATAGTGTTAAATGACTTTTACAAAGATTGCAAGGGGAAATATGTGAAGAACCAGGCTAATGCATACAGTTTATGAAGCAATCTAAGGACTTAAGGATTTTTAAATTTAAAACCAGCAAAACAACATAAGCTACAAGGTCTAACATTAATGTATGTAAAACAAAAAAAAGCATGTAACACTGCCCTGCATTTGGAGTAATCAGCAACAACCTAAGTGGAAAGGGATGCATTTGAAAAAAATCTATAAGCTTGTTGTAGAATGGCATGTTTGAGAGACTTGCTAAGTGCTTACATTAATACATCCTGAAGTACTTTCTAGTCAAACATATTATTGCATTAGTTTCCACACTGCTATAGAAGCTGGACACTTTCCGTGTATGTTAGTGGATTTTAAAGTCACATATTAAGTCCATTGCATTTCCAATTTATCATCTCCCTTTGTTCTAAAATGCTGTGTTAGTTTTCACTAAGCTTTGTGACCAGCCATTGTTATGCCTCAACATAGGAAGCTGCCAATTTGGAGACGGTGTATCTGTTGTCTGTGCTCTGCAAAGCAAGAAGTGTTTTTTTTTTCCTCCACAACTAAACCTGTGGCTCTTGATGGTGCATGTATTAGGAGTGAAGATACTTAGAGTGATGACAAATGGAACTATTTTCTCTGCGGAAGCTCAAATCATTTTCATGAAGCCAAATTCAAGGCTCATCCAACATATGGCTATAGTGACTTGTGGCTGAAATTTTACACCTGTTTATATTATACATGAATTGGGCCCGGTATCAGATGAATTGTTGATGGTGAAACTTGAAACTACATGAAAATTATCTGGTTTCAGGTTTTGGTTTCCAAAGTGAGAGACAAACAATAGTTGTAGAATGTTCAGGTAATCCTGGCTGAGTTTGTATCATTCTTCTGGCTTAAGCCCCAGGAAATGTTAGTGAGCCTATCTAGCTGCAAATTAAAAGTAAGAAGGAGATAGGATAACCATTCATATATAGGGAAAAGTTTAACAAAGAATTAAGGATACATTAAAATGAAAGACACTGATAAACACAGGTACTTCCTAGAGAACAGGAATGCAGCCATTACTTTCTCTCCTGTCCTTGTACTTGGAAGACTTCTGTTATTTCTTTCATATTTCTACTCAGAAATATTTCATCTCTGTGAAACTTTCCTTATCTCCACTAATTAGCATTAGGTGTTTCTATTCTTCATGATCCTCACATAGTGCTTTATTCTTACTTCTCTATTCTAAAATTAAGTCAATTTTCTCATCTTTTAATTATTTCTTGCTTTTGGTCCTTTTGTCAACTCTGAATTATAAAAATCCCGAAACTCTGGAAATGCAGAAGTATCTGCTTTTATTTTTATTTTTCTTGTGTTGCCAGTACCTAGTTTGTTGCCTAGCACATAACAGGCAATCAATATCTGTGTGTGAATAAATGTCAGAATAGGCTGACTGCGTGCCATCAGTTTGATTTAGCTGCTTAAGGAATCCATGTAGACAGGTTACACCATAAAAAGCTCCAGCGATGGATTCGAAATTGGTCTAGGACTGTAAATGTGTTTCAGTTCCTATGGGCCTTCAAAACTTGGGAATTGTAAAGACCCTAGAAGACCCAAGCATAACCTAAAGCAAATAGTGCTTAAGACCAAGGCTCTAAAACAGAAAATGAAACCTTGAATTTCTGGTCTATTCCCACTGGGTAATGCAAGAAGGAGATGAAACCAGAAGGCTTTAGCTAGTTACTAGTAAGCTGTTACATCTTGTTATAGAGTACTAAGGGGGACCATAGCATTTATTTATTTATCCATTTATTTATTTAATTATAAAGATGCTGTACAGAGAGATTACAACTTCTTTGGTAAGGTAATGAGCACATTTCTTATCAAACATTGTTCCTGCCTTTGTTTTTTTCCTATCTTCCCTTCCCTTCCTGCTACCCTTCTACCCGGCCTTCCCTACCCCAAGTTGTAAAGATCATTTCCAACATAGTACCTTGTGAGTATCATTGTAGCAATGATGTGTCAGATTTCATTTAATGAGTTTACACTAAATTCTAGGACCCATTCACACTTTAACAGCTTAAAATCCCTCACATGATATTTATCTGAATATTATTTTATAAATTTACTCAAGACTGTGAGTTTTTGTACATCTTTTGAATGCTTACCTTGGAAGGTGAAGCTTGGGAATCTATTTAAAAAAATAAAACATTTGATTATTCTTATCATCAAGAAAGTTTGGATTTATACCTAAGAAGACAAAGCTTTCCTCAGAAAAGTACTTCAGGTTCACCTCTTGACTCTGCTTTGTTGCTATGTCCCCTCATTGTGCTCTAAAGCTGTAAACCCAGTAGTGCAATATCTCCATTTCATCTGGAGTCTTCCATATCTGCATCATTCTATTTATACTTTTAAACCAACCCAAAATGACACTTCTTCTGGAAAGCCTTTCTGTAGGCCTCTAGGAAAAGACAAACTTTATCTTACCATTTTCTCTTCCTGTGTTCTTTATCTTTCCTCTATAGCAGACTTCTTAAGATTAGCTAATTATATATTCCATCTGAGACCTAGCAACAGTGTATGGCACCAAACAGACATTCAGGAAGTACATTTGTCCATTTTATTGTCTATTCATTTAACATATATTTCTGGACTTCCCTTTGCATGCCTGATATCTCCTTCCCACATATATTTTGACCTTTTTAAGAAGCTATCACAAATGAAGCCCACTTTGTTATGATCTGCATGCCTTCAGCTTTCCCACTGACTTCTCATCTTATAATCTTTTATAATTACTCCCCTTCCCTCTTCTTCTGTATACTTCCTTTCTCTTTCCCCTGCCCTCCCTTCTCCTTTCCCCTCTTCTTATCCCCTCCCCTCCCCTCTATTTCCTTTTTCTTCCTCCTCTCCTCTTTTCTCCTCCCTTACTCTCTTCTGCTACCCTCTTCTCCTTTCTTCCCCTTCCCCTTTCCCTTGTCCTACTCTCTCTTTTCACTGCTGCTCTCAGATTAGTGTGTAAGTGATTCAGCAGTGACAACATTTAAAATTTTGTTTACATTAAACACTCTACAATAAAGTGGTATATTTGGGTCTGGCTATATCTGTACTGATATGTTCTCAAGCAAAAGATTTGTAATAAATATATCTCAATGCAAATATTTTAAAAATGTCAGTGATGAGTACCTAGGTGTTTATGATATAATCCTATGATGTCAACATGGCTTATAAATTTAAAAAAAATTATAGTACACTTTCCACATGAATGCCATGTATTTCTGATCTCAGACATTTTATAAATTTCTGAAATTATAATTTTGAAAGCATGTGCTTTTTTGGGAGATAGAATTCAGGACTTGAATTACATCCTTAAAGAGCTCTACAACCTCAATTCATCTAACAACAACACTTCTGTGATGGTGATTGACAAGTAAACTTCACTTGTGCAGTATTTCATCATTGGTAAAGTACTTACTCATGTGTTAGGCTATTCATTGTCACAGGAGTCCAGAAGCAGCCATGGCAGGTGTTCCTACTCCATCAATCAGATAGGGTAACTAACACTCTGAAAGTTTAACAACCTCTGTTGGATCCTGGGTCCCATGACTCCAGCATTAGAATTCTTTCTACTATAGGCATCAAATGGCTTTTCTCTAAAAACAGTGGCTTGCTTAATCTTCTTTGGACATATGGAGTAGGTTAATTTCCTGTCAGCAGCAGATAGGCAGGTAAAACTTAAATTACCCTTTATACTTAATGAATGAGGTAAGTTACTTTTCTCTCTCAGTAATTTGTCCTACGTGATCTGCTTTGTAGATAAAAGGAGTCTCCTCCTTACTTCTTTTTCCCCAAGTACAGATTAATTAGGAAAATCCTTGGGCTCTCATTTTCTCATTCATTGTTGAGAAACATTTGTTGCATGTAGTTCATATGCAAGACACTATAGTTAGTACTAACAACTATAAATAAGGAGTCCCTACAAGGTAGGCAGCTGGACAAGTAATGCCAAAATAAACTCACTCCTCCAGCCAGCTTGGGGAAACAGCCACTATCAACGTACTGTTTCAGTCCAATTACTGAATGCCCACTGAGGTTCTTCAAATACCTTTTGAACCAGTAATTCTACTATTAGAAATTTGTTGTAAGTAATTAAAAAGTTATTTACTTTTAAAATCATTTTGTTTACTATTATTATCTTTAAGTAGTTGAACAAATGAATTGATATTTATCAGAGCTGTTAATGAATAGAATATATCTTGATCTATGTCACCTAAGTCACCAGCAATAAACCCACATGGAGATTTGAATCATCACTTAATGAATGAACTATTGATCTAATTTCTATTTGTTGTTGTTGTTGTTTTTACCCCAACACACTACATTTGTTTCCTAATGCAAAGATTTGCAATTGAATCTACAAGCACATATTGAATAAAAATATTTTCAGGAACAGTGAAATATGCTTTAAAATATAACTTCTGAAGTTCTATACCTTCCTGTTTACTAAGAAAAGACATAATGTTACTTCTTGGAAAAGTAATGGTAGAAAGCCAAGTGCTGGTAGCTCATGCTTGTAATCCTAGCTACTCAAAAGTCTAGGATCTGAGGATTTTATTTCTAAGTCATTCAGGACAGACAAATTCTTGAGAGACTTCTATCTCCAATTAATCAGCAAAAAGTAGAAGTAGAGATATAGCTCAAGTGGTAGAACTCCAGTCTTGAACATAAAAGCCAAGTCGGAGCTCAAGTCTCTGAGTATAAGCGTTGGTACTGGCACAATAGAAGTAATATTAGGAAATGCCTTGTAGTTTGGGCTATAAATTATTTTTCAGGCTGTACTTTTAAAAACAGCATCTTCTTTCTCCTTTGGGACATTGTGTTTCCCTACCTTTTAGTTTTCAGTCACAGTACTCTGCACTAGTATCACAACTGACCCTGGGTACTTCAACCAGCTCTTCCCTGGGAGCCAGAATTGCCCACACTCTTCAAGGCCTTAAACTAAGGGAACATCAAAACATTCTCCTCCCCCTGCCCTGTATATAGCTCACACATGTAATCCTAGCTACTGAGAAAGCTGAGATCTGAGGATCAAGGTTTAAAGCCAACCAAGGCAAGAAAGTTCCTGAGACTGTTATCTCCAGTTTATTGAATAAGCCAGAAGTGGAACAGCAAAAACAAAGAAACAAACAACAACTACATTAAAAAACAAAACCAAAAACTCCTTTCTCCTTTCCTGCTATATTTTAAAACTATTTAATTGAGAAAATTATACAATCTACCCATTTTTCTGTGTTACATGGAAGCTAATTTGATTTAGGTTTTTCTGAAGGTAATTTGATTTTAGTTTCTGTCACTTGCAAATAAATTGCTCTTGATTATCATAAATTAGTATGGACCATACAGAAAACAACAAACATTCAACAAAACTCTCAAGTTTTAATTCACAGGACAAACTATGGAACTGTTCTAATGCAGTGACTATTATAGTTTCTCTTCTGATCTTTCTACTTTTCTATGTTTGCTTCTCAGGTTTTCCATAATAGACATACACATTCATTTAAAATTGTAAACAGCAGCACTCACAACACAAAGTAATTTGACACCATGGCAACAACTAGGAGAGGAAGGAGGAGGAGAATGGGGAGACACAGACAGATACAGAGTGAGTACTGAAAAGTCTATTGTTTCCTTTTCACTTCCACCAGGTCCTCAGTGGGGAAATACACTAAGCTCCACTGAAATGTTTACCTTACATGCTGTCAAACATGTATAGCTGTCATAAAGGTTAGCTGTTGAAAATGTTAACTTGACATGTTTCCTGAGAAATGTGTAGATACTTTATTGGGAGAGAAGGAAAAGATTTTAAAAGAAGGCTTTTATGTTAATAGAGAGCATAAAGTAAAATATCTTGGTAAATCTTAATAGGTTAATGCAATCTTCTGACACCACTGGAGTCAGGATGCCTGAAGAGATCCCGACTAGGTCAGGACTCAAATGGACCACCTCAGCAAGCCATCCACTGTCTAATGCCAGAAAGCCTATTATTAGATAATGCTCCACTATTTCCTCAGGTAGAGTGAAATGACTGTGATGATCTTTATATCCTCTTAGCTTTATCAGTAACTGGCAAAGACTTCAATAGAACAGATTTTAGGCTGTATTTCTTTATCTGAAATTTGCCCCAGGTTCAGGAATCCTGTGGCTGATAATAGTTATCCACTTGAAACCAAGGGAGGAGAACAAAGCTCCCATAAACAGCCTGTAACAGGGTTAGACTGGCATTGGTTTCAGTCTTCTGGAAGGCAGTTTGTTAGCAACGTACAAAAGATTTAAAAATGAATAGAGGGTTATGGTATAATGGGCTTCAGTCTTACTGTGAAGAGATGGATGGATTTGGGTATATCTGTCACGATGTACTTCAGCGCAGATTTGTAGTAAATACGTCAATGCTACCATTTTTGTTCAAGGTAAGGTAGTATTTATAAGAAATTTAAAAAATAGTAAACAGATAATGTATGATGTTTGGGAATTTGGACACCAAATTTGAACGGTAATCATTCAACTCAAGTAGTAGATTATGAAATCTAACATCCCAAAGTAGAGAGGAATGAAAACCTGATGTAGAGGAGTTGCTGGAAATGTCCTTTTATTTATGGTTTCTCCCACTCTTGTGTTTTTAAGACACATATGTTCTTGCACAGGTCCTAAGAATAATTTGGTGGTTGCATGTAATTGCCAAACTCTGCAATAAAAATTAATTTACTATATATTTGCATGAGGTCTTTAGCACACATCTCCTGAAATTGTTTAACTCGTATCAGTCTCTACTTGCTAAACTTAATCAGCCCTCCTCACCATCATCAGAATAATCTCCCAAAATTAAATCTAGTAAGAACTGGCTTCTATTGGGAACAAACAAACAACACACACACACACACACATACACAGAGGATAACAAGACTCCTCTAAGAGTTTCCCATTTCCTTTGAAACAAAATCAATTTTTATATCATCATGTTTCATTTCACCCTTGTCTATCTTTCTGTTGTTCTCATATGGCTCTCATCTCTTCCAGTTCCCTTCAACTTCAAAATATTCCCCAATATCCCAAGATTTTCTGTCTTGATTAGACTTGATTTTTACATTCCTCTTCTACCTAGAATGCTTTGCCTCCTTTGTCAGGAAAGTTAGTACATAGTGAGACAGGAGAGATATACAGACAAATATAGTGCAGAGTTGTTAAGCTAATGGTAACCTGCACTTCATCCTAAGAGAAGAGGCTAAAGACTTGGATGACCTCAAATCAAATCACTTGGGTTGAGAACTGCCTGAGATTTCCCTCTGTATCAAAAATCTGGGATGTAGGGATAGGAAAGGACCCCACTACATACCCTAAAATCCAATCCTGTAACTTCCCTGATAGATAAACCCTACAGATAAGGAAATGTAAATGTCACAGACGTGGTTTTGCTTGTAAATCCATTGTAGCAAACTGTATCAAAACTACTTTAGTGAACCCACTTAAAATGTTCCTTGGCATTTTGTTTATATATCTGCTTTTAACATTTGCCAAGTTCTTTTATAGTTTATATACTTGCATTTTCCCCCCACCATTCTACATTAAAGCTTATAAGAGTATGTCATTCAGGTTTGTTACCACAAGTCATAGCACATTATTGGTGAGGGGACAGAATCGCAACACAGCTCCTAAGATAATGTCACGTGAAACCATTTTTAAAGTACTGTGCAGCACAGGATATTCTAAGTATTTTACCCTCCCTCCCAATCACTACTTAAAAGGCTGTATTTACTATTTGGTATTTATAGTTCCCCTCTGTATTATAATAGCTACTAATATTTGTCTGACTCTAACAGAAAAAAATGATCTCTGAAATGGCTTCAGAATTTGAGAAATATAAATATTTAATTTATTTTTTGTAACTGCTATGTACCAAAAAGAAACTTTCACCTCTGAAAAATACATTAAACAGAGCAAGCTTTAAGAAAATTTCAGCAAAGAATTTGTGGATCATAAGCAAAATGTGAATTCATAATACTTATACTTCATTATTAATGTGTTTAAGGGGAGAATTAGTTATAAAGTATTATGCAAGATTATCTTCCTTTTAATTTAAGCATGAACTCTGGGCCTGGGCGCTGTCCCTTAGCTCTTCAGCTCATGGCTAGCAATCTACCACTTGAGCCACAGCATCACTTCCGGCTTTTTTCTTTTTGCTTATGTGGTGCTGAGCAATCGAACCCAGGGCCTCAGGCATGCAAGGCAAGTGCTTTACCACTGAGCCACCTTCCCAGCCCATTTATAATTCTTAAATAACTAAACCTAAATCTGTGGCTTCAACAACAGATAAAAACTTGGAAATCATCCATACATAATGAAAAAATAGTGGATAGACAGACATTAAAAACTAAGTTCTAATATATATCAGGCATATTGTCATAAAAGGACTTCTATGCACAATTACATTAGATCCTCACAACAACTCTGTATAAAGAATTAAGCAAACTGGACATGGGAATTTATAAGTTACCCATGCAATGATCTTATTAGAACAAAGCATGTCACCTACTACTCAAATACTATAACTTTACTAAATATCAGGCTTCATGGCAAAGTTGCTTTACTTCTTTAACACAGAGAACCTAATATTTCACAAGGCTGTAGTGCTACAAAGGTCATAATTTATAAGCATAAAGTCAGCCTCTTCTATTGAAACCTGGGTAAGAGTCAATAGATTATGCTGCTATGTAACAAAGTCTTCAATACAATAATTTCATGAAGATGCTGGAATAAATTGCCTTTGAAGGTGGTGGATTATTCAATATAGATCAAAAGAATCCTTCAGGGCTTATAGCTTTTTCTTTGGAGGTCAGGTATTCACAATGATGAAGGTCTGACAGCACCCCTAACTTTACCTGTAGTTAATCAAGGATACTGTGTACTTATTGAGTATCATTAGTGGGAAGGCTGCAATTAATACTGCTGTACTGTACAGGATGGCAGGACTTCTGTTGGAATAGCTGTTTGTTGATCCAGCTGACATTTTCTTTCATCTACCCATCCATTGTTCTCCTTAAACAATAGTGATATACAAATGTGAGTTTTACTCACTCTAATGAAAAGGGTAGAGTTGCTCTCCCTATAAATATTTTCAAAAGCCTTGATGATTCATGAGATTTGCACAAGTACATTTAGAGCTGGAAGTATGTATATAAGACATTTGGAGAATGCTCTGCCCCTGGCATTACAGGAAGAAGAGGGCTCTTACATTAAAAATAACTCTGCTTATGCTTTTAAGGCAAACACGTTCTTCATTACTCTCTTCTCTGCCCCAACTCCCCACTGGAAAAAAATAAACATCATCCAAAACAAAACCTGACATAACAGAAGACAGCTTCTTGGGTGGGCATGAATACAATCTTGCCTGAGGCAAGGGATATACAGACTATGACCTTTAAAATTTCCCTTCAACCCCATTATTCACTGACTTTATCTAAACATTGTGTATGAAGGAGAATAAAATATGGATGAGTTTTAAAATAAAAAAGAATCAAAGACCTCTACTGACTCTATCTTGCTGTAAAGGGGAAATTGGATTTGTTCCGTCATCTCCTCCATTTCCCTTTTATTTCATGCAGTTATGCAGGGAATATACTAAGAGTCAAATGTACTGACAGAGCTCAGCTGGCAAAATAAAAACTTGGTAGCTTCATTTCTTCTTTTTTTCTCTCCTTACAGAAATCTGCATTTCTCTTTTAAGTTAGTAGTAGTTCTGGAGGTTTCTGTTTAGCAAAAATTCTAAACATTAAAAATATCTCCCTCTGGGCATTTTTCTTTGAGAGATGCTTCTGAAAAAGAGGGTCTTCAAAGTGTACAAAAGATTAGGCTCAAACACCTGTGATTTCTCAAACATTTTTCCAAGGTATCAGATATCTTATCTGTTCTGTGACTTTCAACTGATACTGAATCCCAAACAATTCAGGAGACTATTTTCTTAAAATTAGGTGCAGCTTGAATATTATGTCTTTAAATTTTTTTTTCTGATCATCCCAGCCTAAAAGTTGCCTCTGAGTTACTATCATACCTCCTTTTCCCAAAACTCTGCCTAGAACTTGTTGCCAATTTATTTAATATTCATAGCTATCGTAATGTACTTCATAATAGCAAATGTCTGTAATCTCACAAAGAGTACATACCCCAATTAATGTTTGCAGGATGAATGGTATAATATACTAGTGGCCTTAATGGGGAATTCAGACATCAAGCCATGAATAATTTTATATTTAACAAACAATACATGCGTGGAAAGATAAACATAAAACATACGTTACTTAACATCACTTTCATATTTATTTAAAAGGGTAAAGAAGATAAAGAAAGCACAATATTTGGGTGTCTTTTCCTGAAGTATTTTCTAAAATATGAAAGTTCCTTTTTTGTTTTGGGTACTGGTTTGGTTCTTTCTTTTTTCTTTACTTTTTCTTTTCTTTTCTTTCTGCTGGTGCAAAGGATTAAACTCAGGTCCTGGATACTGTCTCTGAGTTTTTATGTTCAAGGCTAGTGCTCTACCACTTGAGCAACAGCTGGCTTTTTGTGTGGTTATTTGCAGATAACATTCTGAGAGACTTGACTTGGAACCACAATCCTCAATTATCAGCCTCCTGAGTATACAGGATTAAGGCATGAACTGCATGTGCTCATTAAGTGGGTAAAACTGCTTTTCTTACAGGAGCATTCACTGATAGATTTAGCCTAGGTTCCTATCAACCTAGGAAAGGTTGTGAAAAATGTGGCCTCTCTCTCTCTCTCTCTTCTCTTTCTCTCTCTCTCTCTCACACCCAATGGATTACTATTTGACGCCAAAGAAGAATCACACACTCACACACACACACACACACACACACACACACACTCAATGGAGTACTATTTAACACAAAAGAAGAATGTAACTATTTCATTTGCAGGGAAAAAAGGTAGAACTAGAGATCATAATATTAATGATCCAGATTAAGCAAGGCAAATACCATATTCTTTCTCTCAAATATGAAATCTAGATCTAAAGCAAAGGTGTGATGAGGTAAACATAAAATGAAAGGGACATTCTTTTCAGGGACCAGTGTGAAATGCAAAGACAATATGTGTGTGTGTGGGGGGAATGATGACAATATATTTCATGTAACTCTGAAAAGGTCATAATGAACTTGATCTAAACATTTGTAAGGAAATCAAAAAGGGAACATTGGTGGGTATGGAAAGGAAAAGGAAGAACAATGGGGGGTAAATAGGTAAAAGTGACCAAAGTACATTATATGCATGTATGCAAATATTACCACAAAGTCTTTTACTTCATACAATGTGTGTGTATGTGTGTGTACAAAATCAAAATAGTTAAAAAATTCACTGAGTTTTGAACATTCTTTCTGGCCTCAAAGGTTTTGATGATCTCTTTTGTCCTCTTCTGACTGTTCTGTTCTGTTTCTCCATCTAACCTAGATGGCCTTGAGTTGCGATATCTTGTTTAAACATTTCCCTTTGGCCTGATATCATTTCTCTGAACAGATCTTGGGTTTGTTATCCAATTTAATATTGTTTAGAGCCCCTGAAATGTGTCTGCTCTCAGCTTGAATAAAATTTAGATCTGTTTTGGTTCCCTGTTCTCTATCTTAACTTCTCTTTAGCAGGAACCAGATCAGGGCCATGAAATTTCTTAAGTCCTTATAATTCTCAAGTATTTTTACCATTCTCTCTCTTTTTGTCAGCTAATCATTTCTTTCCATCTATATCCTCTCTTATAGTGATTGACCATCTTATAGTGATTGCCAGGTTTTAAACTATCTACAATCTGGGTGACAGAGTAGTTGGAAAATCACAGTTATAATATTGGTCTTAATTGGAGGCTACAACTCTATTGACTTTTAATTCGCAGTATTTTTTGAAGTGAATTACAATCAAAATAAAAAATGTTACAAAGCCTTCCTGAAGACAGTATTGGAATTCCATATTCCTTAACTAAGCTTCACATTATCCATTTTGGTAGTGATGAAGATTTTAGATTTTCCAAAAGCTAATTATGATTTTTTTCTCCCCTCTAAAACTAATGATTAGTGTCACACATAGCCCAGGCATTTAACAGAATAAGGTTTTAATTCAGTCTATTTTCATCTTCACGAGCCAAACTGGTGTGGGGGTAGGGCGATAAATTTTATCAGGTCTTCTGTTAGATGATTCAGAACTCTATAATGATAAAAATGTAAAAGGGCTATGTATAGGAGGAGCCAGGAAGAAGAAAGAGTAAAAGGTGAGGATGATTGGGTGAAATAAAACAAAAAATTCTTTATATGTGCATCTGAAAATAGAATAATGAAATCAATAAGACTTTTAGGAAAAAGGATATAAAAAAGTAAGAAAAATAGACTTTAAAAAGTAAGTTCACATGCTTGTGGCAATATAGTTAGGTTGACTGAGTTTGGGTTAAGTTTACTTACTTAAGAATGCATTAGACAAAACAAAGCATCCAGCTGGCCTTCCTTGTTTTTCCCTTTTTTCCTTTTATTCTTTCTTCCTTCATTAATTCCTTCCATCCTTTTATCCTTCCCCCTCCCTCCTTCCCTCCTTCCTTCCTTCTTTCCTTCCTTCCTTCCTTCTTTCCTTCCTTCTTTCCTTCCTTCCTTCCTTCCTTCCTTCCTTCCTTCCTTCCTTCCTCTCATCTCTCTCTGTAACTTCCGTCATTTTCTATTTCTCTTTCCCTTTCCTCTTTTCTCTTCCTCCTTTCACTCTCTCCCCTTACAACTTCATTTTCTAATCAAGTTTCATTCTCCAGATAAATTTCTTCAGCCATACAGGTAAATCATTGCCTCAGAAATACATGAGATTCTGCCAATCTTTGATCAGATTGCACCTTTCAAATCCTTCTCTTTTTTATGTTCTAATTCTTATTCTAAGTTTAACTCACTTGCTACCTTCTCTATCAAATTGCTCCTGCCATTAACATTAAACAAATTGTACCTTTCTCTTCTAAACAGTCAAGTGAATTCATCCTTCAGACTTTTGAATTTCACATAAACTGATACCTGGTCCAATTTTACTTGATGTGGCTTGTTAAGATTCAGGTTTTGATACAACCATTTCCTTCAGGAGCATATATTGTTTGTCTTTTATTTCTTTTCATTAATTTGTACCTATTGATTCTCAATGCCCTGATCAATTAGTTAATTAGGACATGGTAAATTGTGATTGTAATTATATATTCTTCTCTTAGTCAGAATACTTCTAAAAAAGAAAATATTTCCTATATTTACTCTGATTACCCTGTGGATCAGTACAATAGAAAAGCTAGAATAAATGCCTTATTTTAAGTTTTCTCTTTACTTACTAGTTCTCAAGTAAGAAGTTAATTCAATAGCATGCTACAAAGATGAGTATCCAAAAAATCATTCAGAAATAAAATGATATATTGGTGGTCATTTGCTTTCAGATAAATCAAGAATATATGTACACAGGTTATAATTTGTCACAGGATAAATGAGTATTATTTTATAATTCCTACTGCAAAATATTGCCATATTTTATTGCTTTATTATATTAATAAAAGAGATTGGATAATATAGTGGTGGAATGATTCCCTCTTTCCCCTTAACTCTTTACAGTAACAATTTTATTTTCTATAAATGAATATTCTATGCCTGTTTCATGTTTTATTTTATTTTTTGGTTTAGTAAATAATAATCTTACACATCCCTTTGCTTCATATACCTTGGGGAATCTTATGCCGATGTATCTTAAATATAATGTATGTTGTAATGACTCTCCAGTTTATGTTTCCTGTCCAGACTTTTACCCCAAATATGCTGAGTCTCTTTAATTATCTACTGATGTTATTTGAGGTATAATAGTAATCTCCTAAGTAACATATCCTAAACTCAACTCCCAAGCCCACAGCCTTTTACCTCTAAGCCCCTATACTCACAGGTATCTCTCTTTGATTCTTAAAACTTTCAGCTAATCAGGCAACAAATTTGGAATTATCCAAAGGGGGCCTCTTAAATCCTTGTTGAACTTTGAATCAAAATACTTCCAGTTAGGGGCTGGGAAGTTGGCTCAGTGGTAGAGCGCTTGCCTTGCATGCATGAGGCCCTGGGTTCGATTCCTCAGCACCACATAAGCAAAAATAAAAAAGCCAGAAGTGGCACTGTGGCTCTAGCGGTAGAGTGTTAGCCTTGAGCTGAAGAGCTGAGGGACAGCGCCCAGGCCCAGAGTTCAGGCCCTATGACCGGACCCCCCCCCACAAAAAAAGTACTTCTAGTTAGTAACATTTATTCCTTTCTGCACTGATATCATTTATTCTCATCATTTCTTCTATGGCTTACTCTAATAGCCTCCAGAATCCTTTACCTACTTTTTGCTCTTACATTCTAATTTTATGTAAACATATATGCCGGACTTTGTCACATTTCTACTAAAAACCATCCAATAGTGTTTTTCTGTTTCTTTTATTTTTTTTTATTGTGAAAACCCCTCCATCACAGTTGTAAAGTTTGTTTTTCAACGTAACGACTTGTACATCTCATGGAGATGCTGTACTGAGGGGTTATATTTACATGTAAGGTACATTTCTTGTTGAGCATTTAACCCGCTCCATTGTTGTTCTCTCACTATCTCTTCCCTCCCCCCACTCCTCCCCACAAAGTTGTAAAGTTCATTTCTGACAGTGTCCTGTGAGTATTCTTGTTGCAATGGGTCATCTTTTGTACTTCTTTCAACATTTTGTTATTTCCCTTCCCTTCTCCCAATCAGATAAATGCATATCCAAGATGAAGGGTACCAGAATCAAAGACAGAGATTACCAGGGATAAACCAATGGAAAAAGAAAAATGAAATAAACTAAGAAGAACTAGATACAGTACACTGGCGACATTAAGGTTGACAACTGAAAAAACAAAAACAAAAACAAAACAACCTGCTGTTTCCATGTTTTGGAGTTCATTTCAATTAGCATCATTTTTTATCATTTTATGGTCATATGTACAGAGCTCTTGAGCTATTATGATTCTCTGTCAGTACTAATCTAGGCATATACTAATTATTACAAATGAGGGAAACCATACAACCTATGTTTCTTTGGGTCCGGCTTACTTTACTTAATATGATTTTTTTCCAAGTCTTTCCATTTCCTTATGAAAGAGACGATGTCATTCTTTCGGATAGAAGTATAAAGTTCCATTGTGTAAATATACCACATGTTCTTGATCCATTCATCTGTTGAGGGGCATCTGAGGTGGTTCCATATCTTAGCTATGGTAAATAATGCTGCAATGAACATTGCTGATAGCTTTAGTGTGGCCTGCTTTAGTATAGTCTTGTTTGTGATCATTTGGGTAAATGCCCAAAAGTGGGATTGCTGGATCATAGGGGAGCTCTATGTGGAGTCTTTGAGGAACCTCCATACTGCTTTCCAAAGTGGTTGAACAAGTTTACACTCCTACCAACAATGCAGTAGGGTTCTCTTTTGACCACATCCCCTCCAGCATCTGTTATTAGACTTCTTGATTATAGCCATCTAACTGGGGTGAGTGGAATCTCAATGTTGTTTTGATTTGCATTTCTTTTATGGCTAGAGAAGTTGAGCATTTCTTCATGTGTCTATTGGCCATTCTTATTTCCTCTTCAGAGAAGTCTCTCTTTAAGTCTTTAGCGGTTGTTGTTAATTGGGCGGTTGTTTCTTTGAGGATTTGTTGTTGGGGGATTTAATTTTTTGAGTTCTAAGTATATTTTAGATATGAGACCCTTGTCCATTGTATGGCTAGTGAAGATCTTCTCCCAATCCATGGGCTTTCTATTGATCTTGTTAGCTATGTCCTTTGCCATACAGAAGCTCTGCAATCCAACCTTTCCTTGATTTGTTGTGTTTCTGAGTCTCTATTAAGAAAATTTCAGCCTGTGCCAAGGAGCCTTAGAGTTTCTCCTATTCCTTCCTGTAATGTTTTCAGGATGCCTGCTTTGACTCCAAGATCTTTGATGCATTTGGAGTTGATTCTGGTGCATGGTGATATATAAGGATCTAGCTTTCGTTTTCTACAGGTCATTAACCAATTTTGCCAGCACCATTTGCTGAAGAGGCTGTCTTTCTTCTATTCTATTTTTTTAGCTCCCTTATTGAAGATTAGGTGGATATAGGTCTGTAGATTCATTTCTGTGTTTTCAATTCTATTCCATTGGTCCTGAGGTCTGTTCTTGTGCCACTACCAAGCTCTTTTGATTACTATGGCTTTGTAGTAGAGTTAGAAATTTGGTATTGATATTCCTCCAGCACTGTTCTCTTTGTTAAGGATCGTTTTTGCTATTTGGGGTCTTTTACTGTTCCATATGAATTTTTGGATTGCCTCTTCTATTTCCTTGAAGAATGACGTTGTAATATTGATAGGTATCACATTGAATTTTAGATAGCCTTGGGAAGTATTGCCATTTTCACGATGTTGATTCTTCCAATCCAGGAGCATGGGAGGTTTTTCCACTTTCTCAGTTCTGTTTTTATTTCCTTTTTCAGGTTTTTAAAATTTTCATCTTAGAGGTCCTTCACTTCTTTGGTTAAGTTAATTCCTAGGTATTTTATTTTTTGGTGGGGCTATTACAAATGGGGTTGATTTCCTGATTTCAGCCATGCTCTTCTAATTTTTGGCCTACAAAAAAGCCATTGATTTTTGAGGGTTAATTTTATACCCTGCTTCTTTGCCAAAATTTCAAAACAGCTCGAGTAATTTGGGAGTGGAATCCATGAGATTCTTTAAATACAAGATCATGTTATCTGTAAAGAGGAAGCATTTTACTTCATCTTTCCCTATTTAGACCCCCTTTTTGTTTGCATCTTTTCTTATTGCTATAGCTAGGTGTGTCTCTTGAAGGCAGCAGAAGGAAGGATCCATTTTTGAGAGGGTCTTCAACATTGCCTGAGTTGGACTCAAGCTCATAATTCTTCAAGCCTCATCCTCAAGTGCACTGGGATTGTGAATGTACTACCTTAACCAGCACTGTTATTTCAGAGTAAAATCCCAAGTTTTTCTAGTAGTTTATAATCTTACTGTTTGATAGAACCACAATGTTTCCTATTTTTCCTTTAGCAGATAAATCACCACCACCTTGTGTTATATTTCATATTGCCCCTTCAGGAGAACTATTTTTCCAATTATTTGTCTTGTTCTATTACTTTATTCAATTAACCTTTCCCTTTCCCTTTCTAATAATGCCTTCAAATGTATTTTATGATTTATTTGCTTATACTGTTTATTTTCTGTTTTGCTCATTAGATCTCAGGATACATAATGATAGGAAATTTTGTCTTCTTTACTATTTTACCCTTTTGTCTTACAATGTCTGAAAATAATTGCCAATAAGGTCTTGCAGGTTTAACAGATGAATTCTGAACTTTAGTCCTTAAGATCTTTAATTTCCTGTTTCTACTTTTCAGTCTTAGAATTCTCATTTGTTTACTTTTTATAAATTACAATCCTCTGTTGAAATTTTATCTTTCTTTAACTTTGCCTAAATTGGTCTTCTATTTTAGGGAATACATTCATCATAGTTTTTTAAATAACATTTGAGTCACTTTTAAATAATTCCCACAATTGGAATTAATGACCGATCTATTTTTATTTTCTATTTTTTACTTTGATTTTCAATTATTTCATTTTGTTTTATTTGGTGAGTTTTTACTTGATAGATGAAGCATTGTAGGAGCTCTTGAAAGAAATGTCTCTAAAAGGGTTAAGATATCGTCTAACAGGTACAGAGATTTCTGATATAGCACTATGGTGCCATTGAATTTTGATTTGAGCAAGAATTTACAGATGATCATATAAATAATATTCTATGACATGAATGCCAAGGAATGGAAATAAGGGATATTCTTTAGTTGTCATTGTTTTTCCTTTTGTCTTATTTGTTTGTATTTGGGAAGTTAAGGGGTAGCATATAAAAGGTAGAACAAAGGTGAACAAATACAATAATGGTACTCACTAGAGACTATGTGGAAAATGAACTGGATATCTTGTGGGTAGGGATAGAAGGGAAAGACTAGGAGAGAGCAACTGCAAGAGGAGACATGGTTCACAAACATTATACTCATTACTCATTACCTGATTCATGTAACTGTAACTCCTCTCTATATCAACTCTGTAATAACAATTACAAAGGAGGAGGCAACAATGCTTGATAAGAAATGTACTCATTACCTTGCTCATGTAATTGTAACCTCTCTGTACAGTATTTTCACAATAAAAAACTTATTAATAAAAAGCAAGAATTTACTTAAGTTTTAACTCTACAGTTATGTGTAGCAATAAATAGTATCCTGATTTCAGAAATAAAATACTCTACTGAGGTCTCAGCTGAGAAACAGTAAGTGTTTGGAAATATATTTTCATTTGGTAAGGATTGAACTTACCATTTTTCTCCCCTGGATGTCTGAGATATTTTTCCTTAGGCTTCACAACTACTCTTATTTTTACCAAACTACTCATAACAAAACAGCACATATGTGTAGTAGTAGAAGCCTGTCATCAGTTGGGTGCTGGTGGTTCATGCCTGTAATCCTAACTACGCAGACTGAGATTTGAGAATTGTGGTTTGAAGACAGCCTGGCCTGGAAAGTCCATGAGACTTTTATCTCCAATTAACCACCAGAAAACCAAAAGTGGTAGTCAAAGTGGTAGAGCACTATCCTTAAGCAAAAGAGCTTAGGGACAGCACTCAGGCTCTCAATTCAAGCCCCATGACTGACAAAAAAAGAAAGCAGCTATCATGTCAAAAGGTGGCAAGAGTTTGAATATAGACTTGGACTTCCTTGCTCTCCAGGTTGTGTACTTTCAAAAGGTAGTCCTGTAGTAGCCTGAACTTCAACTTTAATCCTGAATGCAGCATTTTGAATATTATTTTCTTGCTAAGCTTTTACAAAAAATGACAGTTTATGCAAAAAGAAAATCCCACAAAAAACCCACAAAAACAAAAACACCAACAACATAAAACAGCCCATACACAGAGACATAACAGACATAGACACAGACACACAGACACACAGACACACAGACACAGACACACACACACACACACACACACACACACACACACACACACATACACACAGGCTTTCCTTACAAGGATCATACCACAATATAATTGTTATAAGGATCATAGTTTTTAATCTGTAGAATAGCTTTGCCAAAATAGAAATTCTGAGTCAAAGTGCATGTTTTTTTTTAAAGGTTATTAGCTACTGTTATAATACTTTGAATAATGCTTCTCCTTCTCAGCAATATATAACTAACTGCTTTCCCACATTCTTTCCAGAATAGAATGTGATCAACAATTTAAAATTTCAATAGATGAAAATGGGTTAATACTGGATTTGCAAACTTGGAAATGTCAATTGGCTCTTTAGCTTTTATTTACTTGTGCCTTTAGCATCTTCCTGAGATTTCTTGGCCATTTTTCTTCCATTTTCTATGATTATTTTGTTTATATATATTTATTTTCAAGATATATTTTAAAATTGTACATGAGAAATTGTAATGTTTCTATTTTTTATATTAACGGAGGGCAAAAAAACCCCAGGGCAATTGGAGATGAGTTAGGGACACTGAAGACTTAGTGGAAGGAGGGAGATGGGCTAAGATCACTTGAAGACTTTTTCTTCTCATCTCAACCTCTGAGGAGCATTTCTTTTTTTTTTTTTTAGTTTATAATAATGTTTATTAATCAGAACCAACATCATAATGACATCAGCAAAATGAGTCTGAAAAATAATGTGTTTTTTTGTTTGATTTGAATTTCCTTTATTTTTTATTTTTATTTTTTGTGAACATACTGTACAGAAGGGTTACAATTACATGGGCAAGATAATGAGTACATTTCTTATCAAGCATTGCAGCCTTCTGAGGAGCATTTCTGTCTTTCCTTCAATCAGATTCTTTCATGAAAGGTAATTTCTAGGACACATGGAAGCTATGTGGTCAAGAGACTACGTACATCTCTTTATTAAAAAATTATGCATGACTTCTGAAATGAACTGAAGTCTGTCTATAAGCTCCAGGATTATAAAACCACAGATTCTGTCATTATAATATTGGCTTTTGAAAAGTATTTTTAGCTCTTCCTTATGTTGGGGAAAGAGTCTAGGTTTGGAAAACAGGGAAACCTATGTGTAAAGTCACAGCTTGAGAGCCAAATCACTTAAAATTTCTGAGGTTTAGTTGCTGGGATTGTAAAATATAGATAATAGTTACTTCAAATATGAATGTGAAAACTATAGATAACGTGCAATAATCTTTGCATAGTGGGGTACTCAGTAGGTTGGTGCTCTATAAATAATAATCAATTACTATGATAGTATTAAATGCTGATAATGAGATATTTAGTTAAAAATGGTTAGACATTTTCTTCTAACTTTTTAAGAATTTATCTCTCTTTCCCAAATACTATTTGTTTATAATTCATTAGTATTCATCCTGGAGAACATCTTGGCATAGTACATTACTGATGACAATTCTTCCTGTTCTACTTTTTGTTTGGAAACAAAATTAATTTATATGCTGATTTACTTGGGGGTGTTGGTCAGCTTACTCCTCTACATTTGTCATAGATCTCATTTATTTGTAATCAATGTTCTTTAACCTTTATATACCCAAGGAGATTACTTATTTGCTTCATACTTTCATTCACAAGACAAACAACTAATGGATAGGTGGTAAAAAATATTAAATCAGAACTTGAGTTCAAGGTGGTTTCAATATAATGATGAATTTCACTTAAATTCTTACTATAAACATATGAGTGAAAAGGATATAATGTATACTTATGGTTCTTTTAATAAGTATATATGACAATAGGAACAGTGTACATCATAAAAAATGTATTTCCCTTTGCCTAAAATGAATATATGAATTTAGTGTAACGATGGAATGTGGGATGTTTGGGGAGGGTCAATGTTGTTTTGGTTTTCCTAGAATTAATATCAATTGGTTATTATAGAGGGAATTCAAGCTGTTTTATGGGTAAATTTCCTTTGTGATGTCTACTTTTAGCCCATATATTTGATTGTAACACTGTAAATTTTCACATTCAATGATAAATTTTATATAATGTAACAAATAAGGATATGTTATTATAACTAACTGATGAGTTGTAATCTAATACTTGTTTACAGTGGTAACTATCACTGGGTATAGTTACGTATTAGTCATGATTCTGAGAGAAATTGAATTACTACAGTATTTCCTGATATTCACAGTCATATTCATAACCACTCACAGTTTTCAACATTGGTGTATTTCACTAATATTTTTATCATAATGTTTTATTATTAAATGTGCAGAAAGGAGAAAGGAGATCACTGAAAAGTAGTAAAGTTATTTTATGTTGTTGAGAAAAGAAATGAAGAGGCAGGAAAGAAAAATGATAAAAATAGAGGCTGAGAGGAAAAGAAAGTGAAGGAAGACAAGATGAAGGAAGAAAGGAAAGAAAAGAAGGAACGAAGGAAGGAAGAAAGAAGGAAAAGAAAAAGGAAAGAAAAGGAAGAAGGAAAGAAATTTTTGAAAAGGAAGAGATGGAAGGAGAGAGGAAATGAGGAAAAGAGGAAGGAAGAAAGTGGGGAGGGAGGAAGAAATGAAGGGAAAAAAAGGAAGGGAGGGAGAAACGAAGAAGGGAGAGAAAGAAGGAAGAAGACAGTAAGGAAAGATGGAAGAAAAGTAAAAGGAAAGAAAAAGAACAGGGAGCTAATTGTTCACACCTGTAATGTAACTCCTCAGGAGGCTGAGATCTGAGGAAAAGCATTTGAAACCAGCCTGGGCAGGAAAGTTCATGAGACTCTTATCTCAAGTTTACTACCAAAAAGCTGGTTGTGGAGCTGTGGCTTAAGTGGTAGAGTGCTAGCCTTCAGAGCTAGCTGAACTCAAAGAGCAGGTCCTGACTTCAAGCCCCAAGACTGGCACCAAAAAAAAAAAAAAAAAAGAAAAGAAAAGAAAGAAAAAGGGAAGGCAAGAGTCTACCAACAACTCAACCACTTTTTAGTGTCTCTCAGGCTAAATCCTTACACATGACAGAACATGACATAACATTCTGTGTGCTGCACAAAAAAGGAATATTCAATTCCAGTGGACATGAAGTTACCCTAACACTACCACACCCTGATTTTTTCATATTTTTTATATTTTGGCTTTATTTCCTTTCTTCTCCATAACCAGAAACACACTCTGTGGACTAATTTTAACCACAAGGATTTAATGTAATTTTAAACTACGGGTAGATAGGCTATTAGGCAATTTTATTTCTCTAGTGGCAGCTTGTCAATGCAGTGTTGATAAAGTCCCTGTAGCTGGAGGTCACCTCTTACCAAGGGATCGGGTCATTTATCTTTTTGGACATAAATTTCCTTAACCGAAAAACCAAGAAGAAAATAGGCAGAAATTTGTGAGAGTCTGGCTTACAACACAAACCCACTGGATTTGAATCTCTCAGTTCTGAACAAACAACTGTTTAACTTTTCTATATAATTTTTTAATTAACCTGTAAGCTGAGAATGATAATAACATGTACAGCAAAGGGTGTTTTCTAGTAGTAATGAGTAATATAAAAAAGTCTTACCCCATATCAAATATGATGATTACAGTCACTATCTCTTTTATTCTTGTCAAATTTCTTCTAGCTCTGTAGTGCTGTAATTACAAAAGATGAAACTCCACCTCCCCACACATACAACTTCCTTTGTGTTTCCTTGCATTCAACTCATCACACTCACTTTAATCCCCTTGTTTTTGCAGAGATTACTGTTGGCATGATGCTATTTTCTATGCTGGGAGTTACCTGAGATGCAGCACTCCACTCAGCAAAAGCTTTTTTACACCTTGTCCAGGACTGGGGCTTGAACTCATGGCCTGGGTATTATTCCTTGTTTCTTTTAATTTTTAATAAGTTGTTTATTGTGAAAATACCTTACAGAGGGGTTACAATTACATGAGCAAGGCAATGAGTACATTTTTTTTATCAAGCATTATTGCCTCCTCCTTTGTTTTTGCCCTCCCATCCCTGCCCTCCCATCTCCACGACTACACTCCCCATCCCCCACCACTAAAGTAAAGACCATTTTTCAACATAGCATTTTGTACATCTCATTGTTGCAATGGGTCCACCTGTATTCCTATTTAAACAATTTGTTTTTTCCCTTTCCCTCCCCAAATTATACCAACATCAAGTATTCCTTTTTTTTTATGCTCAAGGCTAGTACTCTACCACTTGGGCCACAGGTGTATTTCTGTTGTTGTTGTTGTTTGCTAGTTAATTGAAGATAAAATTCTCACAAACTTTCCTGGCCAGGCTGGTTTCAAACTACAGTCTTAAGATCTCAGCCTTCTGAGAAGCTAGGATAACAGATAGGAGCTCTTGGTGCCCAGTAGCAGATACTTGGTCATGGAGTTCACTATTCTTTCTCTTTTCCAAAGAAGTAGATGAGCAGCTCCTCCATGCTATCAACATGTGCATCGCAGTAAATGATACTAACATCTCCTCACTACCACTGTAAAGAGGGACAAAAACTTAGGGACAAAATTTCTTGCTTTTTAAATTTTTTATTGTCAAGATGATATACACAGGGGTTACAGTTGCATAAGTAATGTAATAAGTACACTTCTTGTCAAACTTGTTACCCCTTCCCTCCCCCCACTTGTTATAGCCAACATATTTTCTTGTGAGTATCGCTGTTGCATTGGTTTCCCCCCTACCTTGTCCTTTGTCTCACAATTCTGTTGTTTCCCTTCCCTTCTTAATTCAGATAAACATATACAATACCACGGTACCAAAATCAAATACAGTGACAACAGGGGGGAAGAGCATACAAAAGAAAGAAGAAATCACATAGTACATTAAAAACATGTCTTGTAGTTCATTAAGGTTAGCATCATCTTATATAGTCATACATACTAAACTGCATACATCTAAGATAATCTTAGGAGGTGAGCAGAATAGCTCAATAGCTATGTACAAATGTCTTGCTTTTTTTCTTCCTGAGCATATATCAGGAACACAGGAAGATGTCAATAAATGAGCCACCAAGTAGAAGGAGCAATGCAGGGAGATAAACTAAATAAAATGTAGGGACTTAGAGAATTGAAAGGTAGGTATAGATTGATGGCTAAGACACAGACAACACATTAGCTAGCAATGCAATAAAGCTCACATGTGTCTTATCAAAAATAGGCCCTTTATGTTGCCATGTTTTATTTAATGTTTTAAAAGAATCCCTGCCATTTGTAAAGTAATATTTGTAATATTTGTCGATAAGTAATATTTGTCAATAAATGGTGAATAAGGAAGATCAGCATTAACTTACTGAAACTGAAATTGGACATCTGACCTCTATCAGTTTAACATTTTAAAAATTAAAATTTGAATTATAAACTGTATGTTCTAAACTCATAACCTTATGTACACCACCTTTAAGGTTGAAGTAGAGATTTTTTAAGTGAAAACTATTGTACCTCCTTCAAATGAAGAGTGGAGATGGCTCCCCAGAAGTGCACATCACATTAATTAATTAATTAATTTATTTATTTATTTATTTTTGTCAGTCATGGGGCTTGATCTCTAAGCCTGAGCACTGTGTCCCTAAACTCTTCAGTTTAAGGGGAGTGCTCTATCACTTGAGCCACAGCACCACTTCCAGTTTTCTGGTGGTTAACTGGAGATAAGAGTCTTACAGATTTTCCTGGCTGTGCTAGCTTTGAACCATGATCCTCAGATCTCAGCCTCCTGTGTAGCTAGGATTATAGGTGTGAGCTCTGGATGCCCGGCTGCACACTGGTTTTAAATCTCTTCTTTTATATAAAAAAAATCATACTTTTTCAGTTATCTGTATAATCAGGAAGAAAATGAAATTTTATTTTTTGAGTATTTGTATTATCTTTAAGTAGTTGTACAAAGGAATTGCCGTTCACAAAGCTGTTTATAAATATAGTGCCTCTTAATCCATGTCGCCCCTTCTAACATTCTTACCAACTCCTGGCAACCCACCCCTTCCCTCACTTTTCTTAATTTTTAAGATTATTTGTCATTTAGCAAAGTAGTTTTGTGTACATCTGTGTCATCCCCTCAACATTTTCACCTCCTGAATTTTTCCACTTTGTCTACCCCATCTCTGCTTGACCTTACTCACTCTTCTTCTAAGTACCATCTTCCATGTACTTATTTTGTTGGGCTTTGGTTTAGTCTTTCTACAGAATTACACTATTTGAGTTCTCCATAGAGTCTATTGTACTTGTTAATTCATTTACAACCACATTCATACCACTCAGTATTTTTACTCATAGATTTATATGGAGAGTCTAGCTAACACAAATAAAAGAAACCATGAAACCTATGTTTCTCTAGATCTGGCTTATTTCACTTAATACAATTTTTTCCCAAGTCTTTCCATTTCCTTAATGGTATAAATTCCATTGGTTTGAAGAACTATCTAAGAAAACCTATTAAACTGAAGGCCACTGCAACTTACTTTATTGAAATGTTAGGATTTTAAAAGAATAAGGTCTTATTCTTTTGAATGGTCATATTGGAAAGTGAATGCAAGCATTATTTCTTTCTATTTATTTTTTAATTGCTTTTAAGACATTGTACAAAGGGGCTTCACGTCAACGTGTCAGTCCATAAGTACAGTGTATCTTGGTCAATGTTATCCCTTAGATCTTTCTCCCCATCTCTTTCTACCCTACCTTATAATGCTAAGCAGTTTTAAAACAGAAACCCTACCTTACTTGGCCATTCTCATTTATTACTGATTATCTGGTCATAGATGCTGAACAACGACAAAACTGCAATAGAATCTTTAAGCAGCCTGGCCTTACTTCTCATTCTATACAAATGAGTAGAAGATGACAAAGAATATGAACTGAGTCTTGGTTTGTACATTTTTTCCAAGATAGAATTTACTAGGCTATTGAAATTCTGGAAACAGCAATTATTGCTGTTACATTTCTAGGCTTGGAAATTTAAGATAGATTCAAAGCTGTGTTCCAAGCTGTTAAAAAGAAACTCTCTTATTTATAAAAAGCAGTAGATTATGATAGTCTTAGTATGAGAACACTGGAATCAGCATAAAAGTAAGATCTAGCCTCATTAACACAAGTTGCTATTCTTGCCCAAAACAGTGACCTTTGCATATGCTACCAACTTTTCACCCATCCTGTGCCTATAACAAGTCAAGGGAAAGAAATGTTCTTCCATTTCCAGGTAAGAGGAGAAAGTAGAAGTGAAATTCAGGTCATGATGATGGTTTAGAATTTGGGCGGGAATGTGGGCTTTGGCTATCTAGTGTTCATCATTTTGCACCCCACCCATGCTTTTCAGTCTGTCCATAGGGACACCGATGGGACTTCTCCTTAGCTTTGTCCTTGTTCTTCTATGAAGCAAGTAGGGATTTTTCTGAACTTGGACTCTTAACACTGGGATCACTAAATTCCCTTATTTAACTTTATTTCTTTCAGTGGCCAGACGAACGATGTGGCAAGAGAACCCCCACAGCAAATTACAACATTCCCTACTTACAGTTTTCTCCGGATTTAAGAGAATCAAAAAGAAACCAAAACTAGAAAATAACAAAACTCTTGTGTTTGGCCTGTAGTTAAACCATTTGATCTCAAAAACCTTGTTTTGAAACACCCCTCATCTCATCTTTAAATCTAAGATTCTTCTTAATATTTGAATACTTGATGTGAAATTATTCATATGTGTACTCATATTCTTCTCTTTTTGTGTGTGTGCCAATCCTGGGATTTGAACTTGGGACTCAGGTCTGTCCCTGAGTTTTATACTCAAGGCTGGCACACTATTCCTTGAGCCACAAGTCCACTGATAACATTTTTGTAGTTAACTGCATGTAAGAATCTCACAGACTTTCCTACTCAGGCTAGCTTTGACCTGTCATCCCCACTCAGGTCCTAGCCTCTTTTTTTTTTTTTGGGTCCGGTTGTGGGGCCTGAACTCTGGGCCTGGGCACTGTCCCTCAGCTCTTCAGCTCAAGGCTAGCGCTCTACCACTTGAGCCACAGCGCCACTTCCGGCTTTTTTCTGTTTGCTTATGTGGTGCTGAGGAATCGAACCCAGGGTCTTGAGCATGCAAGGCAAGCGCTCTACCACTGAGCCACCTTCCCAGCCCCAGGTCCTAGCCTCTTGAGTGAGCCTGAGCCACTGATGCCTGGTTTTGTTTCTCCTTTTGTAGTATACTTAATTTCAATGTCAAGCCTTACTTCATATACCACTATACATAAGAGATTCCACAAGGTCAAGTTTAATATATTGGACATCCCGGCAAAGAGCTCCATATCATACTGACCTTCCTGGAGAAGGTAAAATGTAGCTCTGGTTTCATCATTGCATTCCATAAAGGGAGATGTCATTTAACCAGCTTTCCTCCCAGTGCCAGGAAATCAGCTCAAAGTATTTTTCTTCAGATAAGTGAACATGCTTGTCATAGCTTACTTATGCCTGTTAAATCTTTCTATGAAATATTTTATGTTGAAATATGTAAATATTTTGACTGCTTGTGCCATTTTTTTCAGACTGCTTTACAGATTACACATAGATCTCTCTTTAAAAACAGGAAGGAAAAGAAAATGGGAATGTCTTAACATAGCAGTAGGTTTTTTCCCCCATTAATGAAGACAGAAAGACCCACAGAAAATTCTTTTAAAATAGAGTCTTAATGTTAACAACCAAGGCAGTGATATATACCCAAGTGACTGGTCTCAAAGTCATACTTGGAAGAGAAATGTAGAGTAAGTATCTAGTATAGTATACCTTCTTTACCTTTCCTTCTTGACAGTAGATAAATTGACTCGGGTTTGCCACATTAGAGAAATGATAAAGGTCTATAAACCAGCAATGAATCATAGAACCATTTGTTTTTGTTTTTTTATACCATCTGTAGTCAGGTGATATGGTACATTCTCAATATCACTAATAGAGAAAAGCAAGGAAATTTCTTCTAGTCATTTCTTACGAAGTGTATAAAAACCAAGTCTTTGTTTTATGTTAGCTATGCAATTTTTACTTTTAATGATTATCATTGAAAGAAGGAGATAATGCCCTTGAAATTTGAATCACTATGAAGACAGCCACTATCATGGAACAATTATTCTGTCTTCCTACCCAGAATACATACACATGTAGAAGTACAGGCATTAGTCAAAGGATCATATTTTCAGTATTTTATTTGATTGGAAGCCACTTCATTCAAGTTTAGTGAGCTGAAAATGTAAGTATATCATCCATGTGAAGAACACATTACATGGTTGATTCTTGCTTGTGGCGAAGTGCTACACAAGGCATCCATCAGGGGTCTCCTTATGTAAAGCAACAAAGCCATGTCAGGACATGAAAATAAGCAGAGAAGCTACATGGACACAATACCAGAGTTGCCAAGATGGACATTTAGCTGGTACTCTGAGGGTTATAAAGTGGATTGCAGGGGACCAGGTAGCAGAAAATCCAGTCAGTGACACTGCAGCTGCAACCATCTGATCTAGATTTTAGGATCATCGATCATTCATCTCATTTTCTCTTTCTCTTCACTACCGATTCCACTTTCAGAATTCCAGAGTAAATGCATTATTAGCAAAACCTAGTTTACTGAGCGTTTTTTTTTTATATAGAGCCTAGTAGATGTCTACATCCATTGCAGTGTTAGATAGGAACAACAAAATAATTGTTGAGAACAACTGAGAATAAAGTCTCAGTTGAACATTGAGAATAGGTCTTCCACATACTGATATACAGTGTGGGACTAATACAGATACTGGAAATGGAAAAAAATGGTAAAAACGGGGCTTTCAAAAAAACACTGGCTTGGAAATCTTAATGTGTTTTTAGATTTACACTTGACAAAAGTATAACTGTGGGATTTAGGAGCTAATCTAATCATAGAGATAATCCAATAATATTAAACTGGAGAAAAATATTTTCAAACTACATGTATTCATTGTAAATGTTGAAAGAATATCCTTTCATTGTGGAATGTGTTATTAATCCTCTGTAATTAATCCAATGAAGTAGTGAGATCATAAAAACCATGCTTTGAATTCAAAATAATAAGTCATTGGACTAAAGTTTGAAACTATAAATTATATTGCTGACTGTAAATAAGTATTTTGATTTTGTAAATGGTAAAGAAATTACCACTAAGGATGAATTATATTGTTATGGTAAAACAACTACTATTTGAGTATCTTTTAAAGTTTCTACAGTATGTGTGTGCTCTAAAATTGCTCCAAAATCTAGAATTCATTAATGAAGATAGATTCTATTAAACTGAACAGTAAGTTTAAGTATCATGGTCAAATGAACACATTTGCTTAATGCCTTTCTGGTTTAGAAATCTATCACAGAAATGAGCAAGCCCAGAATTTTAAAATGAGGTTTCTACCTTAGCATCTACTTTCAGTTTGGAAACAAATGTTTTGAAATTCAGTTGTACCCTATCATCTTTGATGATGAGCTGGAAGTTTGTTACATATGTTTATGAAAGTACAGCTATGAATTCTATTAAAATTGTTAAAGTAAAGAGAATTTGAGGAGAAAGAATAAAAAAGAAACAGAATGAGTGAGTTTGATCATGTCATACTATACACCTGTTGGAAGTATCATGATTTAACACTTTTTTGCAATTAATATATGCTAATATATTTTTTGAACACCAGATTTCTACAGTGATAGACAGAACAAGCTCAGTTGCACAGATTATTCCTCCATTGTAAAATATAAATATAAACTATATTTAAAATACATTTATATATAATATACATAAAAGTAAAATATAAAAAAACCTTAAATTTTCCTCATTATCAAATTCTTGAATTGTATAGTTAACTAATTCAATTTTTCAGGTTCTTTTGTGAAGAAAGATGGAACCTATTTCCCTGTGCTTGATTCTGGGCTGGCTACCAGTCTTGATTCAGTTTCTTAGCAAAATTGATGGGGAACAGAAGCTTTAGTAGCATTCACATTGTACTGATTTTGTTCTTGCTCTTGGGAACACTGAGACCACCACCATGTGAATAAACTTTCTAGATAATGAAACCCATGGTTTTATTATTTCCATCACTCGGGGGCTAGCATCCAGTGACAAAGTCACGTTTGTGAACCTTTCCTACATTATTGAGCCCCATTTGAGCTGGCCCATCATGAACTAAGTGACCATCAGAAATTGTTGATGACTAAGGCTGACAATCCTAATGACTCAGGAGGCTGAGGTCTGAGAATTCTTATTCAAAGTAAGGCAGGCAGAAATATCCATGAGACTCACACCCAATTAACCTCCTGGAAGGAAAGAAGGGAAGTTATGGCTCAAGTGGTAAAGTGTCAGTCTTGAAAGGAAAAAGCCAATGAGTTCAAGCCCCAGAACTGGTTATATGCCTATACATACCCCTCCCTCCACATCATCATCATCACCATCATCATTGAAAAATAATTTAATAAAGTAAGCTGTTTTAAAACATTGAGTCTTGGAGTAAAGTTTTCAGTAGCAAAATACATGCTCAATAGCTCTTTTTTCATTTCTCTGTTATTTCCACAGGATAGATTTGCTTACCCTAAAAGAGGGGGTGGTGGGGTAATCTTTAGAAACTGCTCCATTCTCTGATTGACAATAAATAGGAGGTATCCTAAAATACAGAAGAGACTAGTGATGACCTTGTTTTCTAAAAGTAAGCAGAACGGATTTTCATTTTATGTAGCTTATTAAAATGTAAAACATATTAAGGCATACAAAGTAAACTTCATAACTAAGTCCATTTATTGTGAAGAAAGTAAATTTCTAACAGTCAGTCCACCTCATAGATTTGATTTTTCATTGAAGAGTAATAAAGTCAGACCATAATAGTTTCAAAGGAATAGAAAAAGAATGTCATAATATATAAGGTATACAATATCATTTTGATGAGGAACAAGAGATTGGTTTATTTGTACAGCTTTTTATTTGAGACTTTTTCCCCTTTAGATTCTAGCTTTCCAAGCTACATTTTATTTTATATCCTGGGGCCACTTGGTTTACCTCCTCTTCTCCAACCTTAGGTTATTTCTAAAAATGTGTCAGTGTTTTCTTGGAATTGCTATTGTGTTCAGAGTTCCTTCCAAAATGTACACCACCTGTCTTAACACTGTATCTTGGTGCCATTTTAAAGTTAGCTGTCTAGACAATGTATGCATGTCATACTCCTCAGTTTTTCTTCTTGTGTGTTGGAAATGGTTTTCTGGAGAAAATTGATATTTTTGGGAAGATATGTTTGGGAAGAATGGCAAAGCATAGCAATCTTGGTGGGAGCGATATAGTCTAAATTACATGTCATAGGTATACTTATGAGAACACTTATATTTATCATCATATTTCAGTAATGAGATAGCACTTGGGGTACATAAATATTTACTTGATCCTGAAACTCTTCAGGCTGGTAATGTGATGTCAGTGATTAAATCTGAAGGATCATGGTTAACAGAAAGTACTAGTCTCAAGAGGAGGGATATAGTAATATTGTAGCATTCTCTAGAATTAAAATACCCAGCCTCATTGTAGAAGCCAAAAGTTCTGTATAAATCTGGAGGTAAGGTCACAATGATTCCTAGGGTAGTAGAATTTGAAGAATTGCTGGTAAGAATTCCATTTGGATTGAAACATGCAAATGATCAAGGATAAGATTCATTCATAAGATCTCAACAGTTTTAATATAATATACAGAAGTTCTATTTTCTTCAAAAGTCAGTAGCCTCTGTGAATGTTTCTCTTTTCGAATATTTAGTTCCAAATGTTTTCCCTTATAAGCATACTGAGACTACACTGGAGCATTTACTAGATGTGAAATCTGGTGAAATCTGTTTGAAGTACAGGAGGCAAGAATTGTTGCAGAAATATATTATCTTAAATCTTTCCCAGTTGAGACAGGATATATCAAGAGAGAAACATTAACAGAATGATATTTCATGTTATCAGTGGATAAAATAAATAATTGTCTGTAATTAATGCGTTGGAATTCCTTTTAACTTTTTCAAAGAATGATAAATAAGAAATAATGAAATAATGGGATCTTGGAATTACATGGAAATTCAATGATTATAATAAGTTGGTAGAATCTATGAGAAAAAATAATGTTTTGCCTCTTATAAAAACACTGAAAAGCTGGATTTAAATGCAGTATTATTTTCTTACATCAATAACCAGTAAAGACTGATGAAGCATCCAACATGCCTATTCCCAGAAAAAGTGGCCTACATTCAAATTATCCTCTTCCCTAATTCTTCTTCCAAAGAAAAGCAGTCAAACATGACTTTTAGCATGATTTCTGTCCCCAGTAAGATTACATTATCATTCTTTTTTGCTTTTCTTTCTTCTTCTCCTTTTTTTTTTTGTCGGTCATGGGGCCTGAACTCTGGGCCTGGGCGCTATCCCTCAGCTCTTTAGCTCAAGGCTAGCGGTTCTACCAGTTGAGCCACAGTGCCACTTCCAGCTTTTTCTGCTTATATGGTGCTGAAGAATTGAACCCAAGGCCTCATGCATGTAAGTCAAGCACTCTACCACTGAGCCACCTTCCCATTCCCAGACATATCATTCTTATCATCACTTTCTCCATCATTTGTATGTGAATTATGAAAAGACAACCTGTCTTCAGAAGATTTTTCAGACACAGCCAGAAGACAGGATTCTGTCTTCCCACTCGACTATCCTATATATATATGTAACCATTCTGCTTAATCATAGAGCTCTAATGTCAATAAGAACTAATGATTCCACATTTATTTTTTTCACCTTTTTCCTGAGTTCCCTTTGCAGTGTTGTCCTGGTAGTGTTGGCTATTTATATAAAATAAGACTGAAGTTTTGAATTTAAAGTAAGATGAAGTTTTTCCATTTCTTCTTTCTGATGGAAGCATCTAGAATTCCATTGTATATATATATATATATATATATATATATAAACCACATTTTCTTGATCCATTCTTCTACTGAGGGGCATCTGGGTTGATTCCATATCGTAGTAAATAATGCTGCAATGAACACATGGTTGTGCTGGTAGCTTTAGTGTGTGTGGCCTTGTTTGTGGTCTCTTGGGTAAATTCCCAGGAATGGGATTGCTGAGTCATAGGGAAACTTTCTGTTTAGTCTTTCCAGAGTGAGTGAACAAGTTTACATTTCTACTAACAGTGTAGTAGAGTTCCCTTCTGGCCACATCCCTGCCAGAATCTGTTATTATTAGTTTTCTTGATAATGGCCATTCTAACTAAGGTCAGGTAGAATCTCAATGTTTTTTGGATTTGCATTATTTTATTGCTATAGATGTTGAACATTTCCTCATGGGTTTATTGGCCATTTGTACTACTTTTTTAGAGTAACCTCTTGTTAAGTCTTTAGCCCCTAATCAATGGGGTTGTTGTTTTTTGAGGATTTGTTTTTTTGTGGGGGTAATTTCTTGAGCTGAGTATATTTTAGATATGAGGCTCTTGTCTGATGTATAGCTAGTAAAGATGTTCTCTCAATCTGTGGGCTTTCTATTTAGCTTGCTTGCAGAAACTCAGCAGTTTAATGCAATCTCATTTATTCAGCCTTTCTTTGATGTTGTGTTTCTGAGTCTTTACTAAGGAAGTTTCGATCTATGCATTTTATTTCAGTTTGAACTCATTTTTATCATTTCATGTCAGGAAGGACTAGTGTTGATAAATTATTTCAGTTTTTGATTGACTTGGAAAGTCTTTATCTCTTTTATTTTTGAAAGACATATTTGTCTGGAAAAGTATTCTTAGTTGATTTTCTCTCATCACTTTAATGTTACCAGTGATAGCTTATAGAATTTCTATGTGCTTATAGCTTTATGGAGTTTTCTTTGTATGTGATAAACTACATTTTGTATTGCTTTCAAATTTCTCTATCTTTGACTTCTGAAATTTGATTAGATGCACTTGTGAAGATCATTTTATAGATATGAATGTTTCTTATACATATTTCAAAAGTGTCCTGTTATTTCTGTAAATGATACTGTTTAACTTTCTGTCTCTTTTTCTTCTTTTATTTATTTATTTATTTTTTTGCTAGTTCCAGGGCTTGAATTCAGGGCGGGCACTGACCCTGAACTTCTTTTGCTTAAGGCTAGCACTGTACCACTTGAGCCACAGCACCACTTCCGGCTTTTTCTGTTTATGGGGTACCAAGGAATGGAACCCAGAGCTTCATGCGTTCTAGGCAAGCACTCTACCACTAAGACACATTCCCAGCCTATCTGTCTCTTTTTCTGGTTTATGGGCCAAATCTCTACTTTCAGCTTTTTGATAGTTAATTGGAAATAAGAGTCTCATGGACTCGCCTGTCCTGGATGGTTCTTACTACAATCCTCAGGTCTCAGCTTCCTGAGAAGCTAGGATTATAGGTATGAGCCATAGATGATTGGCCATACTTCTTAAATTAATTGTGATAAATTAAAAATCAACGGGTGGTACTCTAATGCCGTTTGGAAGCAATGGTCTAAAACACTCTATCAGTCTTATTATTACTGCTTAATTTTATTCCAAATGTACAAATACTTAAATGTAACCACTTCCATGTTCCATTAACTTTTCCTTTGTGGTTTTCTTTTGTAGTTGCTGTCTTCCCCTTTTCTCTATCCCCTATGTGGTAACACTCACCTCTCCAGGGTCACACTTGATCGTACTGTCTTCTTTCATATTTTATGGAGAAAAGTGTTGCATTGGTCAAACTAGTAAAGAACTATTCTTCCTGAATTTTAATGAGACTGTTGTTAAAGTTTACCAATAAATATGATATTATCTCTTTATGAGGAAAGGGACACTTATCTTAATCATATTCCAAAGTTACCTTTCTACTATTTTTTAAATGAAAAATAGAATAATATTTTGGACTTTACTAAAAGTACTCTTAGAACATAGTGGCTTTTTGTTTGTTTTTTTGGTCATGGGGCTTGAACTCTGGGCCTGGGTGCTGTCCCTGAGTTCTTCAGCTCAAGGCAAGTCCTCTACCACTTGAGCCATGGTGCAACTTCTGGTTTTCTGGTAGTTAATTGGAGATAAGAGTCTCAGGGATTGTCCTGCCTGGGCTGGCTTTGAACAGTGATCTTCAGATCTTAGCCTTCTGAGTAGCTAGGATTACAGGTGTGAGCCACCAGTGCCCAGCATGATCATATTTTTTTTTAAACACCAAACACAAAAATTTATTTTTTAAGTAGTACAAAGGGGTTTCTGTCAGATTATGAGACAGGGTGTCTTGATCAATAACACCCTTTTCCATCCTTCCCCCCAAATTATGTGGTTCCATTTTTATCTATGCATAGTGAATATAATGACTGTATTTGCCCTCCCTTCTCTCTATTCCTCTGCCCCCCATTTTCTGTTCCCTCTCCCCCCAACACCTCTCTCATTTGTTAAACTGTACCTTAGTTGTTTAGAGGAGTTACACCATTGGATTCCTCCCCTGATTAGACCATCCTCTAGTCAATTTTGTGTGTATCTACATATGACCCTCTGTTTTTATATATGTTTAAAATTTAGATCTGTCTTCCACATACAAGAGAAAACATGCGCTGTTTGTCTTTCTGAGCTTGGCTTACTTTACTTAACATGATTTTTTTTCTCCTGCTAGGTCACATCCTGGGCCATCTCTGATCATGTTTTTATCTTTTTTGTTTTTCCAGTGTTTCATTGTAACAAATTATATAATTATATTTACAAACAATGGTCCATCTTTGTTTCCCTGGATTAAATGCCACACTGTCAATCATGGTATACTAATCTTTAATATTCTGCTGGGTTCTGCTTGCCAATAATTTACTTGAGACTTTTATCCTGGGATCTATGGAATGGATTTTCTCATAGTGTGTGTGTATGTGTGTGTGTGTGTGTGTGTGTATGTGTGTGTGTATGTGTGTGTGTATGTGGCCTTATGTTATACAAGTTCTATAAAAACAAAATTAGAAATGTGACACATTTTATGTTCTCATAATAGATTTGGAGTAAATTATCTTTTAACTAATTAGCAAAATTCTTCTGTGCAGCTGTCTAGCCCTGGTGTGTAGGGGTATGCTGGAGGTGGTGTTCTTTGACAGCTTTGTTTTTACATGAGTCATTTTAGTTATTATTCTCCTATAGAAAAGGATCTGTGCTTTCGAGTTTATTTACGTACTCCTCGATGACTCCCTTAATTTCCTCATCATTATTCATTTTCTAATTCTCATTTACTTTGTGCATTTGTGCTCTACTTCCTGTTAGTAGCTTAGGTAGAATAGCTTTTATTGAAGAAAAAAATTAAGTCCATTATTACATTTCCTACTTGTTAATTTTTCCTATTATTTCAATGTGTTTCTTTTGTTTTCTCTAGTTTTTGCTCTATATTTTTATTTGAAATATCTGAAATTGGATGACTAGTCTATTTTTATTCTATAATTAGTCTTTATAAGTATTTAACATTATGATATTTCTTCTGAACCTTTAGCTATAAATCATATAGACATAGATATAAAATTCACTGTGTAATATTAGTTTTTGGTATGGCACAATTTTATCGGTAGAAATTTTTAGGCCAAATTGATACTTTATAAAGAAAAAAATTGAGATTGTATTTTTTGTTTGGTTTGTATTTCTGTAGTTAATTTATTTTAAAGTTGTTAAGCTTTTGTGAAGTTTCTAGTTAGTAATATATAATCTCAACACCTATGTCTCACACTTATAATCCTAACCACTCAGGAGGCTGAGAACAGTAGGCATGAGTACTCAGGGTCATGGTTAAAGCCAACTGTGATATAAAAATTCACAAGTTTCTATCTCTAATTAACCAGCTACAGGCTGGCTTGGAGGCATGATTCAAGTGATAGAGTGCAAGATATGAGCAAGAAAACCAAACAAGTGTTACACCCTAATTCAAACTCATGAATACACACATACACACACATATATTTCATATATATTATATAATATTTGTGTCAGAGCAACATATAATATAAATATGTAACACATATGTATTATGTAATATTATATTATCTGCATTATACCTGTGTTCATGAGCAATTGAAAATGAATCCTTTTATAAAATCATATGCTGTTAACATTTATCTGTGCATTTAGTTGATCATCTACTATTATTTTCTTATTTTTTGGCCAGTCTTGGGCTTGAACTCAGGGTCTGGGCACTGTCCCTGAGCTTCTTTTGTTCAAGGCTTGTACTCTACCACTTGAGCCACAGTGCTACTTCCAGCTTTTTCTGTTTATGTGGTATTGAGGCATCAAACCCAGGGCTTCGTGCATGCTAGGCAAGCACTCTACTACCACTAAACCACATTCCCAGCCAACTATTATCTTTTAGTGGGTCTAGGACTTGAACTCAAGGAATAGGTCCATTTTTGAGCTTTTTCACTCAATGCTAGTGCTCTATCACTTAAGCTATAACTCTATTTCTGGATTTTTAGTGATTAATTGCAGCTAAGAATTTCAGTGTCTTTCCTGTCCAGGTTGGTTTTGAACCATAATTCATTAAATCTCAGTTTTCTGAGTACCTAGGATTTCTGTCTTGAGCCACCAGTATCCAATTTATCAGCTACTTTTTAACTTATACATTTAGATTATAATCTCAGTTAAAATTTTCTTCTAAATTTCTCTCTGCTTTATTGCATGTATTCTGAGTTTTACTTTATTATTTGATGATATATTCTTAGTTAATTGATATGCACAGCTATTTTTGAAGACTATGCTATCATTTCACAGACCTTCTTTGTATGCCAATTACACTTTAACTTAATGTTAAATGTGATTGATACAGAAAACTCAAGATTTATTTTTATCATATTGTATTTTCTACATAAGCAAAACCATAAAAAACTAAACATGAATTTTTCACTTAATCTCAGTGGGATTAAATGCATCTATTTTCTTTCAGTGATTTTCTTTGCTATTTTTAAATTTTTCAAAGGAGTTTGAATCATGATATTTATTTATTTTATTGTGAAAATACTGTACAGAGGGGTTACTGTGACATGGGCAAGATAATGAGTACATTTCTTATCAAGCATTGTAGCCTCCTCCTTTGTTTCCCCTTCCCATCCCTTCCCATCCTTCCCCTCCCACCCCTGCACCAAAGTTGTAAAGTTTGCTGTGGACATAACGACTTGTACATCTCATTGTTGCAATGGGTACAATGTTTTTTTTTCTTTCATGCGATTGTTTCTAACCCATTTGTAAGATTATTTCTTTGTTGCTTTGTATGTCCCTCCCCCACAGTATAACCCCTGCTTTCACTGTATTTGATGTCGGTATAATTTGTGGAGGAGAAGGGGAAAAACAAATCCTTTAAATAGGGATACAGGTGAATCATGATATTTAGAATGCATATAATGTACTTTTATTGTATTCATGGCATATATATTATTCTTTATATCCACTCTCTTCTTCTTTTTGTCCTTTTATGCATCTTTTATTGTTATTATAAAGGTAATATGCAGAGGAGTTACAGTTACATAATTCAGACACAGAGTACATTTCTTGATGGGTGCAAGTGGCTCATGCAGGTAATCCTAGCTACTCAGGATGCTGAGACCTGAGGATCATGATTCAAAGCCAGCCAGGGCAGAATAATCCCAGTGAGACTCTTATCTCCAATTAACCACTCAAAAACAAGAAATTGTTCTGTGGCTCAAGTGGTAGAGCACTGGTTTTGAGCACAAAGGAGCTCAGAGATAGTGCCCAAGCCCTGAGTTCAAACCCTACAACTGAAAAAAAAAAGTACATTTCTTCCCTTGTTCTCTCCCAGGTTTTCCCAGGTTTTCCATTGTATAGTTCATTTTCAATAGAGTATCTAATGAATAACATTGCTACATTTGTTCAACATTTGTATACCCTTTACCCTCCCAAAGACAGGGAAACGCACAAACAAGATTAAAAAGAAAAGGAGACAAAAACCAGAACTCCATTTCTTGGAGTTCATTTTGATAAATATTATTTTATATGATCAGTTGCACATACAATGATTTTTTAATCTGAATTTTTGTCCTCAGCTTTAAACTTGTTGTAACCATGATTTCTAATGATGTCAGTACCTAAATATAACAGCAGATCTCAGTGTAATCTGAGAATTATTGACTTGTACTTAAAACAGGAAATGGGTATTTGAGATAAGAAAAGGGCTAATGAGGAAAGCTATGCCAGGAATTCCTGGTTTCACAACGCAGCTTATGTGTTAGTATAATTTTCTATAATAATATTTTGTTAGTGGGTTTTCCATTTTAGTGATAAATACTGAGAAAATAAAATGGAAAGATTATTTAATGGAAAGATTATGGTTCTGGAGATTTCAATCCATAATGGCAGAGAGGGATAACAGAACATTGTATCACTTCATGGTGACTCGAAAGCAGACAGACAGAAAGACACACACACACACACACACACAGTGCTTGTTTGAGTTTGAACTGGTTTTGTTCTTTTTTTCTTACTCTGCTGTCATGTGGGTATAGCTGTAGTTAATGTCTCACACATTCTGGATTGCCCTATCTTACTTAGTTAAACTGGAAGTACTTTTACTTTTATATTTAGAGGTGTACTTTACTAGTCTCCTAGCTGTTTTTCAGTCCCACCAAGTTGAAAAGAGTAGCCACTACTTACCTCAATTGTGTAAGTACTAGGAGAGTCAGTCAGATGTTGGGGCTTATGCCCTTAATCTCAGTTGCTGAAGAGGCTGAGATCTGAGGATCATGGTTTAAAGCCAGCACAGGAAAGTACATGGGACTCTTTCCTTCAAGTAAGCACCAGAAAAAGCTGGAAGTGAAGCTTTGGTTCAAGTGTTGGAGTGGTAAGTGATAGATTTGAGCCAAAAACCTAAGGGAGAGTGCCAAGGCCCTGACTTTAAGCCCCAAGACTAGCACCATGATGACGATAATGATGATGATGATGATGATGATGGTGATGGTGATGATGATGATGATGATGATGATAATAATAATAATAAGAAGAATAAGAATAATAAGAAGAAGATAGTCCAGGGGACTTGAATAAATATTTGCAGAATCAATAGCATCCTACGATAATCACTTATGCCCTTTGGAAATTTTGCTAGAAAATACCATTTGACTGTCTCCTTGGAATCTAATATACAAGCTCTAAAATTGTAATATGAAGCTTTTGTTTTGTTGTTTCTCCTGGACTGGGTATTAAACTTAGGACTTCATACTTGTTAGCCAAGCAGTCTTACTTGAGCTGCATCCTCAGTCCTCTATATAAATTTTTGAAAAAAAATATGCAGAAGAAACAAAATAATAGATATGTAAAGTGGAGGATAGCAACTTCAATTAAAATTTTATAAATGTTTCTTTGAGAATTTATTGTTGGTGGATTTAAATAAGTGGGCTAAAGACTTAAAGAGAAACTTCTGTGAAGAGGAAAGAAGGATGGCCAATAGACACATGCAGAAAAGCTCAAACTCCCTAGCCATAAAAGAAATACAAATCAAAACAACATTGAGATACCACCTCACCCCAGTTAGAGCGGCTATAATCAAGAACTCTAATAACAACAGATGCTGGAGATGTGGACAGAGGGAACCTTACTGCATTGTTGGTGGGAGTGTAAACTTGTTCAACCACTTTGGGAAGTAGTATGGAAGTTTCTCAAAAGACTCCACATACAGCTCCCCTATAATCCAGAAATCCCACTTTTGGGCACAATGATCACAAACAAGACCATACTAAAGCTACCAGCACAACTATGTTTATTGCAGCATTATTTACCATAGCTAAGATATGGAACCAACGCAGATGCCCCTCAGTAGATGAATGGATCAAGAAAATGTGGTATATATACACAATGGAATTCTATGCCTCCATCAGAAAGAATGACATTGCCCCATTTGTTAGGAAATGGAAAGACTTGGAAAAAATTATATTAAGTGAAGTAAGCCAGGCCCAAAGAAACATAGGTCCCATGGTCCCTTATTTGCAATTACTAGTATATGTCTGAGTCAACCAGAAAAGGTCAGATAAGTTGATATTAGGGAAATGAACCCCAAGATAAGTATTCAAATGTTTTTTTTTCTTTCATACAATTGTTTCGAACGTATTTATAAGATGATTTCTTTGTTGCTTTGTATGTCCTTTCCCCATGGTATAACCCCTGCTTTCACTGTATTTGATGTTGGTATAATTTGTGGACGGAAAGGGAAAAACAAATTGTTTAAATAGGGATACAAGTGGACCCATTGTAACAATGATATGTACAAGACTTTATGTCGAAAAATGAACTTTACAACTTGGGGGGGGCGGAGGGGAAATGAAAGGGATGGGAAGGGAAAACAAAGGAGACAACAATGCTTGGTAAGAAATGTACTCATTACCTTGCCCCATGTAATTGTAGCCCCTCTGTATGGTATTTTCACAATAAGAAAATTTTTCTTATAAATGATGGCTATGGATGTATCTTACTGGTACCATGCATGGTTAGCTTATACAAGGCATAGAATTTAATCGACATAATTCCTCCCCAAATCCCAAACAAAACTAACTCAATTTAGAGATGCTCTGAATGCTTTAGGAAGTACTTTTACACTACAAAACATGTGATCTATGCAGAAACAATCCAGTTATTGTCATTTTTAGGGTTCTAATTTCACTCAAGTCCATATCTTTCTAAGAGTTAGAAAAGAGTCATCTCATAAAGTGCTATTCTTCAACTACTCAGGTCCTCAAAAATGCAGCCTAAAGTTATACACAAACAATGCATCTAATTAACACTTAGAACCAAATCGTTTATTGTACAATTGACTTAACATTGGATTTTCAAACATAGAAAGCGTTATTGAAACCCGAATTTGGGGACTCATATAAATACTAGATTAAATGCTGTAAATATTTCTGAAAATCAAGGCTACAAACACAGAAAGCAATCAGGCTACTCATAATTACTATAGCTCTTGAATTCCAGTAATTTATGGGAAAAGAAAACAAATCTAGTTACTCATTTTCATTTTGAATGAAATGTGCTCTGTACTTCAAATGTAAATTATCCTTCATCTAAATCATTGACTTAATGATATTCTATTTCACATTCTCCTGTCACTGAATATGTACAGGCTTAATCTAGTGATTAAAAAGTGTTCTGTTGTATTTGAGCTAGATATCAAAATTATTTTCTTTGAAATGAGATTTTAAGTTTTTATATTTTTAGATGAGAATATTAAAGATAAATTTTTCTATACTTTTTCCACATAAAGACTGATGTTTCTGCCCAGGGAACACAAAATCTCCTCAAAAGAGCTTAGACATAGATAGGCCCCACTGGACAAATACACGTGAAAGTAATAAACATTAAAAATATTGTTAGAAGATCCAACTCTGAGAGTCTACACATTAAAAAATATTTTTATTCTGGAAAAGTCTAGACGATAATATTTTTAAAATTTATGTGATGTGCTCATTACAAGCACTAAAATATTCTTAATTTTTTAATATAATTTTATTGTCAAGGTAATGTACAGAGGGGTTACATTTACAAAAGTAAGGTAGTAAGTCAAACTCGTTACCTCCTTTCTCATTTTTCTTCCACTTCCCCTTCCTCTCAGTTCCTCCCCCAGTTATACTGTTCATTCCCAATGTATTGTCTTGTGAACATCGCTGTTGCATTGGTTCATCCTTTGTCCTTTGTCTCACCATTTTGTTGTTCCCCTTTCCTTCCCTAATTCAGATAAATGTTCATGCAATACCCAGGGTTTCAAACTCAAATACAGTGACAGCAGGATATACACCATAGGAAGAAAGACACAAAAGAAAAAGAAATCACATCATACATTAACAACAACAATAACAAATTTTATAATGTTTTGCTGGCAGTTTAACATAAACCTCACATCATCATCCCTATCAATAATCATACATTAACTTATGCAGAATTTAAAATTACAAACATCAATCTTATCAAATAGGAAAACCTAGAGCATATTATATTTTTCGTTTTTGTGAAGGCCAAGGAAAAATTTTGAATGATTATGCCTTTAAAAGTATTTTCTTCTGTCTCCTAATCTGCTACTTAAGGTATATCTAGCCAGATGCTGGTGGCTCACACCTGTAATCCTAGCTACACAAGAGGCTGAGATCTGAGGAACCTGGTTTAAAGCCAGCCTGGGGGAGGAAAGTCCATGAGGCTCTTATCTCCACTAGAAAACCAGAAGTGGTGCTGTGGCTCAAGTGGTAGAGCGCTCACCTTGAGCTGAAGAGCTGAGGGACAGCGCCTGAGGGACAGCGCCCAGGCCCAGAGTTCAAGCCCCATGACAAATAAATAGAAAAAAAGGTTTTTCTACTTATTCTTATCTGGAGGAAATAAAATATGAGTAGGACTGGCTATAGATCAATGCATGTATGTGAATCTGTGTTTGAATGTGTACCTTTATTTGTGTGTGTTGGATTCTTTTAGTTCAAGGAACTAATAGATACCAGGAGACTGTTTAGTAGGATGTATATGGGTGTAGGAAGCCACTTAGGAAGCATAGTAAGTCTGAGGATTAGATTATCTTATCAACATTTTGTCCATATGACTAAACTTCTTGATATTTTAGTAATTTTACCACTCATTCATAAATGATTAAAGTGGTCACTTGATCCTGGTGTTTCAAGTGGAACTTTGAGTGATTTATTTTTTTGGGGGGGGTCCGGTTGTGGGGCCTGAACTCTGGGCCTGGGCGCTGCCCCTCAGCTCTTCAGCTCAAGGCTAGTGCTCTACCACTTGAGCCACAGTGCCACTTCCAGCTTTTTTCTTTTTCTTATGTGGTGCTGAGGAATCGAACCCAGGGCCTCAGAGGCATGCAAGACAAGCTCTCTACCACTGAGCCACCTTCCCAGCCCTCAAGTGGAACTTTGATACACACCATTTTTTATGTCCTTGGCCAGACTACACTTTGCCTACTTAAAATAGAAATAGCTATAACAGGAGCTAATGTAGCTACTCATTGAAATGGAACTCCTTTAAATTTTATAGTGCTTGTTGGATATTAAGAGTTTTGGACAGTCCAAATTCACATGAGCCAATTACTTACAGCTGTGTTTAAGACTAAACATGTTTGAATTAAAGCTCTCTAAAAATGGAATTTTATATCAACAATGAATGTGTCAAGTATATATTTTGTCTTTAATTTATTCCATTTCCTGACTCAATTGAATGCTCATATTGTATACTTTTACTGTATATTACCCAATATAGTTCATAATTCAGATTATATTTATTTTTTATGAATATGTCATCTTACTCTTTAGTTGCATTAACCATAAATTAATGCCTTCCTCATTTCTTTTAGCAGAACCCTTGGTTAAAACTTAACAGTGACTAGCTGAGCACTGGTGGCTCATAGCTGTAATCCTAGCTACTCAGTAGGCTGAGATCTGAGGATCATGGTTCAAAGCCAGCTTGGGCAGAAAAGTCCATGAGACTCTAATCTAGAAAACCAGAAGTGGTGCTATGGCTCAAGAGGTAGAGTGCTCACCTTGAGCTGAAGAGCGCAGGGACAGCACCCAGGCCCAGAATTCAAGCCCCAGGACCGACAAAAATAACAAACTTAACAGTGACTGCACATGCACTGATTTGAAGTAAACCAGAGAGAGGTATTATTGACCATGGATATCAATGAAGAGTTGATAATTTGTACTCTAAATCAAGAATACAGAGAACTTGAAAATTAGAGAAAATTTTATGTAAGGGATTAGCAGATAAAGTGGCTATCACAATTATTGTTATCATTTTTATCAAAATAGTTTTACTTGAAAATATTAATTAGTACTAAAGATTTGCCTTTTTCTAATTCAAGATATCTTCCACGGGAAGCAAGATAAGGTCACACAAAAACTAGCTATTAAAGAAAGAGAATATATCTACTAGACTATCTTATTGCTGGTTTATCAGCCCTTATACTGATATGCTGAGGGCACACGCATGTGTATACACACACACACACACACACACACACACTGAGTCACACAATTTCAGGATATATACAATGCCCTTCCATCTAATTTGAGTGAACACATCTACTGGATTCTAATAACTGTTTAGAGGTAGCAAATGTATTTGATAGAATAGATGAGGAAAACAGAAAGCAAAGTAGTAGAAATGAGATTCTTTATGTTCAGAAACATATAAAGAAAGATCCTGTCTTAAAGACTGTGCTGAGTGATAGTTATGGAGGTAGGTAAATAGGTAAGTAGCTTGGTTGGTAGGTAAGTAGGTAGGTAGGTAAGTAGCTAGGTTGGTAGGTAGGTCAATTTTTAGAAAAGAATGAGTGTCATTTCTTCTCCCACTGAAATCTGTTTCTCATTAAAATCTTTACTTTTTATTGGTATGAATGCTGTCTGAAGGTTTTATGAAATACATCACTTTTTATTTATTTGTTCATTTAATTTTGTTTTTTACGAAATAAGCAGAGATAGGCAATTTAAATTTGTGTGCTAAGAATTAACATCATGAAATGAAACCTAAGCCACATTTAGTGGATACACGGTCCTCCACTAACCTAGAATTTATACCATTCTATCAATTATAATTCAACAAGGCCCTTAATGGAGAGATAATGTTCTTATCCTTATCTTTCTACTTTTAGCTCCTAAAATAATACTTGACAAATAATATGTATATATTTAATGTTAGTAAAAATATTTGAAGGGATGACCCAAAAGTATTTAAATATTTTTAATTGATTATAGTCAATTACATACCCATAAGAAGACAATTTGGAAATAATTCTCATTTGTAGTTATAACCTACAATTTTTCTTTCTTTTTTACAGCAATGATAATAACTCCACATTTATTAGATATCAGGGAAGTGTTTCAAAGACATTAATTACTCCCCTAAGAGCTCAATGAACTATCTGTCCTTATACCTACTTTCATGAGGTGCTGAGTTATAAGAGCGACACCAACAAAATATGGAGTTACAGGAAGAGAAAGTGAGGATGTATGTGTTTACTTGAGACCCCAATCTCTTAGGAATATTTTAGAACTATTTCTCCATTGATTGGACAGTAAAAACAAACAAATAACAGCAATAGCAAAACCTTTAGGTCCCAGATGATTGTTTTTTTGTTGTTATTGGTGGTGGTGGTTGTAGGGCTTGACCTCAGGGCCTGAGCACTGTTCCTGCACTTCTTTGTGCTCAAAGCTAGCATGCTACCACTTGAACCAGAGCTATACTTCCGGTTTGTGGTTTTTTTTAAATTTAATTTTTATTTTTTTATTGTGAAAATACTGTACAGAGGGGTTACAATTACATGGGCAACATAATGAGTACATTTCTTATCAAGCATTGTAGCCTCCTCCTTTGTTTCCCCTTCCCATCCCTTCCCATCCTCCCCCCCTACCCAATTTTTCTTACATAACAAATTTACCTGGTCTATATGGGATCAGATTAATGATACAGGTCACCTGTAGTATATAATTTCTGATTTGAGTGTCAGATCTGGATAAAGAAGGCTATCAGGGTTTTCTGTTATTATTTGTGTGAAAGTCTTTGACCTGGTATCAGTGTCTTGACATTGATCCAATTTGCTTTTCAAGCTTTTACTTTGGCCATGTGAGTTAAAAAGCTTTATGATATACAAAGATGGCTTAAAAGGCAAGTGATCTTTACTGAAGATAAACTCTGATAATCTTGATTCTTTTAAACAACTGTTTGAAAATAACTTCTGAACATTTCTATATAGGAAGAATTGCTTTTAAATTTCCTTGTGTGGCAGTGAAAATGGTATATTCTAGGTCTCAATATAGATTTTGTTGTTTTGTGATTAATTAACATAATTATAATGTATCTCAGGAGGTGAATAGGCTGGTCTAAATTCTGGAAAACAGTTTTAATTCATGTTTACATGTCCATCAATATCTGTATAGATCTAAGGATGACTAAAATCCTGAGTACTTGATCAGAAAGGGAGAATGTGTTTACATGAGAGTATTTATAAGAAACAACTACATAGGGGTTCTAAATTATGGATGACTCAGAAAGCGAAAGGTCAAATCTACTGAAAAAAAATCAGACTACATAAACCTGAATTATATAGAATATAGACAGCTCATGACAGGCATCTGCAAAGGTTTGGAAGAGAACAGGAAGTAGAATTGGAGGCAGGTTGAAAACCAATTTAGGAATGAAGTCACAGGTACTTCAAATGTTCCAGTATCCCACTTTTATGTGCGATCTCCCTTAAGACCTGCTGATTTAAAGGACTAAACAGCTGGAATTTTGAAATTCAAAGAGCACTGAAAATAAGTTATATGGAGTGATTAGGCAGTGTGAACCTGAAGCCCTGCCTTATCCAAGATGATATAAACAAATATTTAACAATGTCAGGCATCCTCGTACTACAACTTAACAGTGGAATTTAAGGGTGTGGCCTCCAAAGAATTTAAGAATCATTGATACATTGTCATTCTTCTAATTACCTATAGAGTGTTGTAAATTTGAAGTAGTCTGAGGTAACAACTCTGTATTTGAAACTGTGATGATGAACCAAGAATTAACCTGAGCCTTAATTAAGGATTTTCCAGAAGAAAATGAGACAGGAAGCAACAGCATGGTTGGGAGGTGATTAGGATGTTGGACTGGTGACAGTGGTCATGAAAGGCAGCAACAAGAAATGTGCCTAAGGGTCAGAGATTGGTGCTGCAGCTAGAAGATAAAGAAGGGTAATTTGTGATCTGGATGACTGTGAAAATGATAGTTGTATGACCAGAAATAAGGAGATCTGAAACTGAAGTTGGCTATGATAGTGAAGATCATTAGTTCCACTTGAGTAATGTGCTTGGGTTGAACATAAGCCATTTAGGTGTTCATATTGATATTAGATTAACATTTATTGGCCAAGACAAAACTCCACTCCACTCTATCAAGAGTCTGGTAATAAACATTTCAGGCTAGCATTTTGCTTGCTAATGTTATCATAATCCAAATAGTACATGACTTCCCAGTTCCAATATGTCATAGAATAAAATGTTTGTCCTCATGGCCCAATTGACTGAAAGTAGAATTTGTGACCCATTTTCAGAAGTCTCATCCATATCCACAAAAGAACAAAGGAAAAATATTGAAAAGAAAGGCTGAAAATGTGTGTTTTAAAAGATACTTTCAAAAATATTTCCAGGATGTCCCAGCTCATGATTTCTGCTTATATAACCAGAACCAGATTGCACACAATGAATATTTTAGTGTTTGAGCTTCCTTAAAAGTAAGCCAGACCCAAAGAAACATGGGTCCCATGGCTTCCCTTATTTGCAATTAACTAGTAAATGTATAGGACAAGCAGAAAAGGCCAAAATCCAGGTACATATGACCATATAAGATGATGTTAAGCAAAATGAACCCCAAGATAGGGACACAAATATATTTTCTTTGTTGGTATTGTTTCTAATGTATTTATAATGTAACATGTGATTTTTTTGTTTCTTTGTCTGTCCCTCCCCAAAGTATAATCCCTGTTTTCACTGTATTTGATGTCGGTGCCCTGAATCTTGTATATATGCTTCTCTAATTTGGGGAGGTGAAGGGAAAAAAACAAAATGCTTAAATAGGGATACAGATTGACCCATTGTAACAATGAGATGCATAAGACACTATGTTGAAAAATGAAGTTTACAAGTTGGAGGAGGGAGTGTAGTTGTGGAGGTGGGGAGGGAAGGGATGGTAGGGGAAAAACAAAGCAGGAGGCAACAATGACCAATAGGAAATGTACTCATTACCTTGTTCATGTAACTGTAACCCCTCTGTACAGCATTTATTTTATTTTTTTATTTTTAATTTTTATTTATTTTTTATTGTAAACATACTGTACAGGAGGTTACAATTACATGGGCTAGATAATGAGTACATTTCTTATCAAGCATTGTAGCTGTATAGCATTTTTTACAATTAAAAAAAACAAAAAACAACAACAAAAAAAACAGGAAAAGAGAGGCAAAGGGAAAGTATCTAGTCTACAGCCTCTGCAGTAATATGATATTGAAAACTGTTTTAAATAAATTAAGATGTAGGAAACAATAAGTCATTCCAGAAACAGATTACAGAGTAATAACAGGAGAGAGTATGGAGATTTAATGACTTCAAGAGAAAGATTGTGCTGAATTATGAAAACGAGGGAGAGACATGAAAGAGCAGCGATGACTAGCCAAGTGGAAATATTTTTAAAGGCGTGTATGTGTAGCAATGCAAAAGCTATGATGTGATAGTACTAAGATTGAAAGTGAACATATGGCCTCTGGGAAATCATTGATAATCCTAGACAGACACATTAAATAGAATATTGGGAATAGAAAAAAAAGTTTGAAGAAGCTAAGAAAAGTACAAGAATGGAGATTTTATCCAGGAGTTTTATAGTGAAAGGAAAAGGGAGGGAACTGAGTGACTGAAAACATGATAGGAGAGATCTGGCCATTTATTTAGGCAGGAAAATTACAAACCAACATCTGGAGGATAAATATCCATAGAAGAACTTTTTGTTAATACAAGAACTTTCATTTTGTCTATGTACTTCATTAATAGCCAGCCAAAATTCTCTCAAAATATATTGTTATTTCCATTTTCTGGAAGAGGAAAGAATTTATCAACAGATCTGAAGTCCCACAACTAGTAAGTGTCAGAGCCGTTCTTTATTCTCAGTGGCTCCTATGGTAACACTCTCTTCATGGATATGATGCAACAACATATCAGGTAAAATATTTAAGTCTAGAAAGTGAGAGAGACAAACAAGCCAAACTGAAATTTAAACTATATATATGTTGTCAAGGTGATATACCATGAGGTTACAGTTCCATGTGTAAGGTAGTGAGTATCTTTCTTGTTGAACTTGTTACCCACTCCCTCATTTTTCCCACTTTTCCTCCCCCCACCACTTCCCCAAGCTGTGTAGTTCATTTCTAACATAGTGTCTTGTGAGTATTGCTGTTGCATTGCATTGGTTCCCACGTTGTCCTTTTGTCTCACAACAAAACTGAAATCTTTAAGCTTTGACTTGTGAAGCCTAAACTTCTAAGCTTGTTTAACCCAGTATTTGGAGAATATCAGAATACAAGACTTTGATAGTACATTATAAGTATGTTAAAAACAATAGCAAGAAGGAAAAAAAAAACCACTTGTGTCCCTGTCTTGGGGTTCATTTCGCTTAACATCATCTTATCCGGTCATATGTTCACGGCTTCTGACCTTTTCTGCTTGTCCTAGATATATACTAGTTACTGCAAATAAGGGAAACCATGGGACCTATGTTTCTTTGGGCCTGGCTTACTTCACTTTTTTTGTTTCTTTGGTATGTTCCCCCCACCCGCAGTATAACCTCTGTTGTCACCATATTTGATTCCGGTGCCCTGCATCTTGTATATATACTTTTCTAATTTGGGGAGGGGAAAGGAAAAAACTAAATGCTTAAATAGGGATACAGGTTGACCCATTGTAACAATGAGATGTACAAGACATTATGTTGAAAACAAACTTTATAACTTCATTGAGTGGGGGAGGGAGTGGTTAAGGAGGTGGGAGGAGGGATGGTAGGAGAAAACAAAGGAGGAGGCAACAATGCTCTATAGGAAATACACTCATTACCTTACTCATGTAACTATAACCCCTCTGTACAGTATTTTTCAATAAAAATGTATTAGAAAAAAAGACTTTGATAAAAGTTCTGAACATTCAGAAACTTGTAAGAAAGATCTCTCTTCTCTTTGTATTGCCATTCTCTTTCCAGCATTGTATTTGGAAAATGGTATTTTAGGTAGCAGAGACAAATAGCAGTTAAAAAAATCCCACAAAAACAATTGCAGATGTCTGGGAAGCCCTTCAGAACGTGGGAACATTGTTGAAGTCTCAGGATGTTTGCTGATGAATTTGACTGTATGCATGTGTCATTAAGAAGCAGAAGTATGCGCAGAAGCAGGCACATCCTTCCGCAGTGAAGCCAACAGCAGAAGCTCAACCACATCCCCAAGGTGCAGTGACTAATACTTTGAGTAAGGCCCCAGTGTTCCCTTTATAGATCAGGTGTTAATATACACTGACATGCTTACTCACAGCTCTGAAAATTAATACAAGCACAGTGGGCTAAATAAAGTGCCACTCTGAAAATGCAAATGATTTGGGTAGAAGGGGAAATGATGGCTTTCTTTAGAAATGTTTTCTCATTTCCTTTGAAGATAAAAATAAAATGCTAGAAACGAACTTTACAACTTTGGCCGAGGAGGAGGGGGGTTGGGGGAGGGGGGGAGGAGGAGTGGGTGGGAGATGGGAAGGGATGGGAAGGGGAAACACAGGAGGAGGCAACAATACTTGATAAGAAATGTACTCATTACCTTGCTCATGTAATTGTAACCCCTCTGTACGGTATTTTCACAATTAAAAAAAAAAAGAAATCTCATGAAGACCCTTTCAGAGTGGTTCACCATTTTTTCTTTTGTTCTGAAGCAAAACCATTGACTTGTAGCATAATAAACACAATTCCAGAAAGGGTAGTTTTGTTTTAATTCATATCTAAGTAGTCTTCCAATAAAAGTTATTTTTTCTCACTTGAAACAAGGGTATTTTATTGGTGTTTTTAAAAATAATTTCCCTAGGTTCCTGCATAGCCTAGTTGGAGATTCAGTCATTGGGAAGATATATAAGCCAGACAAACACCTAGAGGTGGCAGTGTTTTTCTTTTGTATTTACTTTTATTTTCTTTTTTCAAGTCTTTGAACCCAGGACCTCATTATTTCATTCATGGCTTGTGCTCTACCCATTGAACCATATCTCTAGTTCCAACTTTTTACTACTTAATTGGAGATAAGACGCTCAATTAGGGAGACAGGCTGTCTTTGAACCTAAATTCTTAGACCTAAGCCTCCTATGTAGCTATGATCAGTGGTATTAATCACATGGAACCCAGCAGAGATTTTCTTTTCTTTTCTTTCCTTTTTCCCATTTAATAAAGCAGTTTATGAATACAATATATATATTGGCCAATGTCACCCCTTTCAACATCCTCACTCATCCCTTCCCTAACCTCCCTTTCTCTCATTTTTCTTAATTTTGTAGGCTCTCTGTTAGATTCTTGTCTGTGTTTTCCTCCTCTTCAGTCCTTTATTCCTGTCCCCTTGACCCCATCCCACCCCTTTGGAGTACCTGATTTCTGGTGTTTCATTTGCTGAATTTTGATGTTGGATTTGTAAGGATTTACAGTATTTGAGATCGCCCTTGAATATGTCATATTCCAGTTAATACCTTTGTCTATACTTGAACACCACACAACGTATTTACTTATGAGTTTCACTTTTATTTTTTGAAAAAAAATCAAGTTTGATAAATCAACACTTTTGGAAGAACCAAGATTAGCTGTTTCATTGATGCTTTGAGCCTGTAGTTGTTACTGTAGAGATCAATTAACCATTATTATTCAATTTTATGTACTTTTAGAAATAATTTTCTAATTATGAATTGTGGGTCTTTTTAAAGGGTAAAGGACTTCTAAGTCCAAGTGCACGATGCTTTCATAATATAGATATTTCAATGTACTTTCTTCTAAGTTACTGGAGTGGTTAAATTTCATAGGCCATGACACAGTGATTCTCTGGTTTATAGCCCTTGCTCAGCCACAAATACTAGGTGTGACTCTCATTTAGTTACTAAATACTGCAGTCTCCTATAAAATGTGAATTATTATTGTACCTACTTAGTAGTATTTTTGTGAACATTAACATATACCTAGCCTCATAAAAATCAGTATCCAAGTTGTCATTATTATAACTATATATTAGCAATTTTGAAATTGCGAGTGCAGTGTCTGTCTATACTATATTATTTTATCATGTTCTACTACATTGTTTTAATTAATATCTCTTCAGTTAATATTCAAATTTAAAGGTTTATCTTGGTGTTAGGAATTAAACCTAGTGCCTCACATATATCTTCTCTATCACCAAACTTTATATCAGCTCTGAAATTTTAATCAATAATCAAGATTACACTATCATTCTAAATAGTTTCTTTATAATTAGACTATATTAATATTTAAGCTAACCAAGTTTCATATCAGCATGCTCTGTAAGGAAAATTGGCATTTTAGATATTACTGCCGTAAAAATTACTAGACTTACAGGTAAATATAAATTATTGCAACAGTCCTAGAGGTAAGAAGGCTAAAATAAATTTCACTGTACGCATTATCCTGCCCATGCAATTATAACCCCTCTGTACAGTATTTTCACAAATAAAATAAAAAAAAAGAAAAAAAAATAAAAAAATTCAAGTATAAAAAAAAAATTTCACTGAGTTTTCAGGATTCCGTTAAGACTGGCTCCTTCTGGCAGCAATAGGAAGAAACTGGAATCTCCTAGATTCTTCTGGATACTTCTAGTATCTTCTAGATATACCTTTTTATAGTTCCAGCTTCTGTGCCATTTGGTCTCTTTCTCTACCATGAAAGTAAACCACTAAATTTTCTTTGCTTCTGTTCTCAAAATGTTTTTACTTTTCCTAATCCTCATGTCTCCCTCTATGTCTCCTTCTTCCAATTGCTTTGAGTCCATTTGGGAAATTTAAGATAATCTCTTCCTCATTTTCATTATATGTGTAAACTTATTTTTTCTAATGTTTTTTATTGTGAAAATACTGTATAGAGGGGTTACATGAGCAAGATAATGAGTACATTTCTTATCAGGCATTGTTGCCTTTTGCCAGGTAATATACCATATTTAGATATGATGAAGATTAAGACAATGAAGTGCAGTATGGTAGAAAAATATAGAAGAGAACATTCTGCGAGGAAATGGCCGAAGGATAATGTTCCCTGTATGCAATGACAGAGCTGATACTTTAAGAAAAGACTAGCAATTGTATCTATAGAGAAAAGAAAGGTCCATATCACTGTTTTTCCTGGGGATTCTTTTCTTTTTTTTTTTTTTTTTGGGTCCGGTCATGGGGCCTGAACTCTGGGCCTGGGCGCTGTCCCTAAGCTCTTCAGCTCAAGGCTAGCGCTCTACTACTTGAGCCACAGCACCACTTCCGGCTTTTTTGTTTTTGCTTATGTGGTGCTGAGGAATCGAACCCAGGGCCTCAGGCATGCAAGGCAAGCGCTCTACCACTGAGTCACCTTCCCAGCCTGGGGATTATTTTCTATGGCAAATAACAAAATGATAGACTCTGACTGATCAGCAGCAACTTGTAAGTAGTATTTTATCTCAAGTTAGAAAATTAGACTTTCATTGTGAATTCAATGAATCAAATATGAGAAATAAAATACTCATAGCTTTGAGTTGAAAACTTGATTGTGATGGCCTACGAGGACTAGAGAATAGAAAGATAAAATAACTAAAATACTACTTGTTAGTCCAGTTGATAGCTATCAGGATAGTGATTTAAAACAGAAATAGTCCCTGATCAGGAACTACTTGCTCATGCCAGTAATCATAGCTACTTAGGAGTCTGAGATCTAAGGATAATGGTTCATAGTCATTCCAGGCAGGAATGGCAGTGAGGCTCTTATCTCCAGATAAGCACCAAAAAGCCAAAAGTCACGCTATGGATCAAGTGGTAGATTGCTAGCCTTAAGCAAAAGTAACTCAGGAACAGAGTCCAGGCAATGCTCTAAATTCAAGCCCCAAGACTGGCAGAAAGAAAGAAGGAAGGAAGGAAGGAAGGAAGGAAGGAAGGAAGGAAGGAAGGAAGAGAGGGAGGGAGGGAGGGAGGGAGAAAGAGAGAGAGAAGGAAGGAAGGGAGGGAGGGAGGGTACGAGCGAGGAAGGGAGAAAGAGAGAGAGAAGAAAGGAAGGAAGGAAAAGAAAGAAGGAAAGGAAAGGAAAAATAGAAATAGAAGGGACAAAATAAAGACATAGATAAGAATCAACAAAATATATGGAGTGAAGTACAATTGGGGAGTTAGGAATTTATTTCTGGCACATGGAAATGCAACTATAAATATGGGAAAAATAGCAGAAGAGGCAGGTTTTGTTAATAAATGAATTAATACATTTTTGGCTGTATCTAATTGGTAGAACCTTAGGTTATTTTTATGTACATGACACCTTTATTCTGATCTGATTTGAAGGTCAGAACAGAGGTCTGGGTGCAGAAACAAATATATATTTAAGAGATATCCACAAAGAATTGAGGCACAGGTATCATTAGATTTGTCTGGGAAGAATAAAAAATCATTTAGGATGGGGCCTTAGAGAACACTATATCGAAAGAGGAAAAGTGAATGAATAAACTTAAAAGAAAGAAACAACTAAAAGTCGAAGAAATATTACAGGATTATCCCAAGGTTTGGTATAACAGAAAGAAATAGAAAGATATCTCTGAGTTCTGCAGCCAGTGTTGTGGCAATTGCTACTTTCATTTTCTCTCCCTAAAGTAACCTATGGGAGCCAGATAGGCAACCTAATGAGTAGAGAAGTTTGGGTGCAACATAATGATGAAGGATTGTCAAATGCCCAAGAACATCTCGCATAAATGAGGCAGTTGCTATCTGGGTCTTGCCTATTATTGTCCTATAAAAATTTGGGTCAATGTTGCCAGATATTTGGCTGTTTCAAGAAAGCTGAAACTATATTTTTACATAAAATCTGCCAATTTAAAATTGTTTAAAACCTCTTCAGACGTGTTGATGTTTTTTTTTTTTTTTCCCCAACCCACAGGCTGCCAGTTTGTGACATCTGCCTTAGTATCCATAAGGGGAACAATTCTGGACTAGGAAGCTAGTTGGTTGACCTGCTATTAGGATTCTAATTCCAAATTCATGAGTGGTTCTCCCCATAGATACCTGGATTAATCATCTTTACATTTGGTGCTACTCTATTTAAAATTAAAAACAGCTTCTGAAAGTGATGATGTTCTAATAGATGCATAATATATTTTTTGATTTTTGCAAGATGTTGATAGGTAACACCCCATAAACAGGGTGACATTAAGCACTCATAGTTGGGGACCTTTGGGATGATAAAGAGTAACAAGTGAAATGTTGGGTCAGTCTAATTACATTTGCTTATTATCAGTTTTGAGCTATGTTTTATTTATAACTCCTGAATTTTTTTTTCTTTTTGGTATTAGGGCTTGAACTCAGGTCATCATGCTTTTGAGGCTGGCTCTTTACAAGTTGAACCATACCTCTAGCCTTTCGTTCTAATTAATTCAATGGTTATAAACTCAATGGGATTAATTTTCTAAAATCACTTCATCTTCAGTTTCCAATATGAGCGTTTAAGTGTTTTAAAGCCTCATTTGCAAGTCATGTAGTTTATTTGAAGCCAGAGCAATTTTACCATGTATCAATTAGTAATTTGTTTTCTTTTGAGTGTATAATTTAAATAACCTCACACTAGGAAAAATGAGGTTTTGTCTCTCTATAGGTGGTATATATAATTTTCTCATTTATAAATTGAGCATTAAGTGTTGTTCTTCTTCAGTAAGCCAAAGGCCATGCAATTAGTGAGACTAATTTTTTTCTGGCTTTATGTCAAGTTCTAGTGTTTGGCTTTGGATTTTGAAGCAGATAACAAGTGCATAAAAAGATTGTTTATGTTGTTTTTAGGGGCTGAAATAAACTGGTTTCTAATACATTAATAATAAGCTGTTTGAGTGTTTTCATTGCTAGCTTTCTGGGCACCCACATTTTATATACCCCACATTGGAGATGCCAAGGAAACACCCACTTACATGGACAATGTGCACAATTTCCTGCTGAATTATATTGATATGGCTTCTGGAGAGAGAGAGAAAAAAAAGAGTAATACTACAATATATATGCTGTAAGAAGTTAGACACCAAAATTGTTTCTGAATTAGTTCTAAGGAAAATTCCATTTACAGGTGTGTATTTGAAAAGGAGGGCTAACAGCAGGGAATGAGAAAGAATGTACTTAGGAAGAAATAAAAATAAAAGGATATCTTGTTACATGTCATTATTGGCAGGCCTAAGTCATAGAATTCGCCAAAGGAGATTTTTATATGTGTGTGTGAGGGAACCTTTTGGGGTACCATCATTATTTACATAGTTGACAAGATCTTTAAGTTTTATTGTATAGTTGAGGTTCAGAGCAGTTAGGGTACATAAGTAAGGTAATGAGTACATTACTTTTTGAAGTGCCATCCTCTCCCTCATTTTCTCCCACTCCCCAACCTCTGACTTCCTTCCCCACAAAGTTGTAAAGTTCATTTCCAACATAGGGTCTAGCGAGTATCACTGTGGCATGGATTCACCTTTTGTCCCACTGTTTATGTGATTCCCCTTTCTTTCCCCAAATCATATAAACTTATATACAAGACAAAGGGTGCAGAAATAAAAAGCAGTGCCAACAGGAAATAAAACAAAGGAAATAAAAGACAGAAAAGTAAATAACAAAAAAGTTGAATTAAAAACAAAAACCTCTTGTTTGCAATTTTATGATTTCAATTCAATATGCATCACTTTATATGGTCATATGCACATAGCTATTGAGACATTGTGCTCCTCTCCTAAGAATATCCTCCTTTGTTCTCACTGTGTAATGCTTACAGTATTCTGTAATTAATCATGTCCAAGTGTAATTATTTGTCTTTTACTATACATTGGATTAATGTGGAGATTTATAGTCATATTTCAGTTATTAGAAATGAGGGACACTGTGCAGCCTGTAAATACAGGGTCTTTGGGTATGGCTTACTTTGCTTGATATGATTTTTTCCAAGTCCTTCCATTTCATTATAAATGGGAATATGTCATTCTTTCTGATAGAAGCATAGAATTCCATAGTGTATACTCACCACATTTTCTTGATTCATTCATCCACTGAGGGGCGGGCATCTGGGTTGATAGCGTATCTTAGCTAAGGTAAATAATACTGCAATAAACATGGTTGTGTTAGAGGCAGCCATATGGACTGGTTTGTGGGCAGTTGGGTAAATGCCTAGGAGTGGTATTGCTGGGTCATAGGAAAGCTCTATGTTTAGTATTTTGAGGAACCTCCATGCTGCTTTCCAGATTATGTTTGAGTGCTTCCAAGATAACTGTTGGTGTAAAGTGTATCTATGGAATACTACATGGCTTTTAGAGCAGAAATTGTTTTGCATTTTTAAAGTTTTAATCCTTCCTTTCCACTTTTAAGAAGATTTTTTAAAATTTAATTTAATTTAATTTTTTAAGTTTTTATTTTTATTTTTTATTAATTTTTATTTTTATTTTTTGTGAACATACTGTACAGAGGGGTTACAATTACATGGGCAAGATAATGAGTACATTTCTTATCAAGCATTGCAGCCTCCTCCTTTGTTTACCCTTCACATCCCTTCCCAGCCTCCCCCGCCCTAAATTTTATTTTATTTTAAAGATGCTGTACAGAGGAGTTACAGTTACAGGAGTAAGGTAATGAAATCAAAGGATGAATTTATAAAAAAAAAGCTGCAAGTTGAATCAAGAGCTCCTTTATCATAACTCAGTGTATTTTCAGCTATACATTTTATGGTTCCACCCTTCTTAAAATAATAAAAATTCATCCCAATGGCCAGGAAACAAATAGTAATTGCCTTGGTACATTTAATAGAAGAAATTAATTAGTTTTAACATAATAAATCTAAATGGAATTGAGTTATTTCAATTACTATTCAAACATACATGGAGACATAACTTCCACATACACAGACACTTTTCTGATTGAGTTCATTTTCTGTATATACTCTATACTCCAAGCATTATTTAAAGACTACTTAGAATTTATTTCTATTTATATTAATATCTAGAGGTATAATGTATGATACTAAAGATGGTGTTTTCTTTGATGTAAGTTCCCCAGGGACAAATATTTCTGTAGAAGTCCTGAATACAATATCATTTCTCCTAAGAAAACACCTGTATTTTACAAACAATTTCCTTATTTGGTCATCACATTTTCTGCTGCTCCATTAGAAAATTTAGACCTTTAGTATTAAAACTGGAAGGTGCAACTTGTTTATCACATAGCAGAATATATTTATGCAAAATGCCTTTAAAGGTAAGCTTGAGATTAACTATATCTACATGCTTTCAAATTATTGTGTCACTTATGTCTGAGTAATCCAACTCTAAAACAAGCCAGCTATGAACTTCAATTGTTGAGAGACCTGAAAAGAGAGCCAAGTAACTGTTTGTGTTCTTTTTCTTTGTCCTTTTTTATTATAAAGGCGAGTATATAGTCCAATAACTATTAATGTGAGATATAAGCTGTGTCTGTACTTAATAAAAATCTCACTGTTATCAAATGAAAAAAACACCTTCTTCAGCTCTTTGGAACAAGAAAGACATTGTTTCATTAATTAGCAAAAATTGATTTGTCAGCATAAACATGAGAAACTTAAGTATGTACATAAATTGACAAACATTTAATCATTACAGGTTAAATAATGGAACAACTGATTAAATAACAATACACTCATCATACTAAGAAATGAAAAATTGATATTACATATATCTAAATAAAGTTTGGTTTTTGCACAAATATAAGTTCTGAAGAGTGAGCCTATGAAATTTTAGCTGGCTTGGTTCTAGAAACCTAATTTGTCCTGGTTTGGATTCATTAGGTTGGGTAGGTTAGAAAGCATAATCATCTCTGTCATTTGCTCTCCTCTTCTAATGGAGTAGAAGACAGTTCCTAGGAGAGTATGATTCCTGTCTCCTGATGTTTCCATCCTTTATCTAATCTATTTCTCTTGAGTGCAAAGAATAAATTCTTTCTAATCAGTATCTTGTGGCAAAGGTGAAGGGATGTGCAATAGTGTGTATGTGTGATTACATTGCATAAGATTGTAATGCCTACTTTGCTTGTTGGCAATTTTTGTTCCTCCCTGGTTCTGAAGAAGCAAGTAGCCATGATCTGGAACTGATATATGGAGAGGTTCTCATGACAAATTTTCTAGCTGACAGGCAGCAAGAAGCCTGAGGCCCATCATCTTACTCCTTTACTACAAGAAGTAAAATTCTGCTAACAGTTGTGGGAAATTAGAAGCCAATCTTATACAATCTTTGATACCCCCAAGATGTACCAATCATCCTGATACATCCAAAGTGTGCTGTGTAGGTCCCAAATGTTATTGCTTCCTAACTTTTTTAAGTCTAGAGGTGAAGAAAAGAGAGAGACAGACAAACAATAGACTATAGAATAGCACGATGTAAGAAAATATAGAATCATCTTTATGCTGTAGAAATATGAGAAAGTGAGTGATTCATTGTTTCTTGGTTTTCCAAGAGTCGTGTGGGCTAAATGTCAAGAAAAGCTTAGCAGAATAGAGGTTGCTCAAGTTAGACCTTAGTTTAGTGATGAAAACTGTCTAACGGGATGCTCTTAGATTTATCTAAATATCACCATATATTTATTTACCCTCCACATTCTAGAAAAAAATTTGACATAGTTGACTCAAGTACAAACATGTCATGAGATATTTGAAGAGTGCTCAGTAGTATAGTGTGGTTAGAAAATAGGATGTATAGCGATTCATTCCAGGGATGCAAAGCTGGTTCAATATACACGTCACTAATGTAATTCAACACATCAATAGATACAAGGAAAAGAATCACATGATCATATCAATAGATGCAGAAAAAGCATTAGAAAAGGTCCAACACCCATTTATGATGAAAGCTCTGGAGAAACTACAAATCTGTGGACTAGTTAATGGTGAGAAGTTAAAACCCATTTCCTCTAAAATCAGGAATAAGAGAACAATCTCTGCTCCCTCTATTCTTCAATATAGTATTGGAATTCATATCCAGAGCCAATAAGGCAAGAGACAAAAATAAAGGGGGAGAAAAAAAGAGGAAAACTCTTCTTTGCAGACGACAGGATCCTGTGTTCAAACAATACCATAGCTTTATCTCCCAAGTTACTTGAGCTGATCTGAAACTTTGGCAAAGTAGCCACAAAAGTTAAGCCACAAAAATCAGTAGCTTTTCTGTATGACAACAATGAGAAGAGTGAGGTTGAAATCAGAAAAGCAACTCCTTTCCTTAAAAATAAAATACGAGCTGGGTGCCGGTGGCTCACACCTGTAATCCTAGCTGCTCAGCAGGCTGAGATCTGAGGATCGCAGTTCAAAGCCAGCCCAGGCAGGAAAGTCCATGAGACTCTTATCTCCAATAAGCCACTAGAAAACCGGAAGTGGTGCTGTGGCTCAAGCAGTAGAGTGCTCGCCTTGAGCTGAAGAGCACAGGGACAGCACCCATGCCCAGAGTTCAAGCCCCACCACTGACCAAAAACAAAAACAAAAGTAGAACTTAACCAAAGAGGAAAAGGACCTCTATGATGAAAACTTTAAAAGCCTGAAAAAGGAAATTAAAGCAGATTTAAGGAAATAAAAGTATTAATGAAATAGAATAAAAAATCAAAAATTCATATGGATTAATAGATGACCCTGAAAAGCAAAAACAATCCTTAGCATGAAAAACAATGTTAAAAGAATATCAGTACCAAACTTCAAAGTATATTATAAACTTGTAGTTATAAAAACAGCTTGGTATTGGTATATGAACTGGTCTGAAGACCATGGAATAGAATTGAAGACCCAGACATGATCCCACAGAAGTATGTCCACCTAATCTTTGCTAAGTGAGCCCAAATCATCAGATGGAAAAAAGACAGCCTCTTCAACAAATGGTGTTGGCAGAACTGGTTATACACATGTAGAAAACTGAGGTTAGACCCTTATATTTCACCCTGCACCAGAACCAGCTCTTCTCATTCAGGTGAGAAGAACGGGAAGCAGATATTCCCAGCCAGCTGGCAGTGTCCTACGGGGACAAGCATATCTGGCTGCCACGTCTGAATGTTTGCAATGGCGGCAGAGCTCTGCAGATGTAATTGTGCAGCAATGCAAACTGCGTACCCTTGCCAAACTTCACGGGTGTAGATCAAAGACTTTAAGGTAAGAATAGACACCCTGAAAAGTTTACAGGAAGGGGTAGGGGATGCACAAGTACTTCTGGGCATAGGTCCAGACTTCCTAATAAAGATTCAGAAACACAACAAATCAAAGAAAGGCTGGATAAATGTGACTGCATTAAAATGCAGAACTTCTGCATGGCAAAGGGTATAACTAGCAAGATAAACAGAAAGCCCAAATATTTGGAGATCTTCACTAGCTATGTAACAGATAAGGGTCATATCAAAAAATATAAATAGAGCTAAAAAATCAACCCCCCACAAACAAATCTTCAAAGAAACAACCACCCCATTAAAAAGTGGGCTAAAGCTTTAATAAGAGACCTCTCTGAAGAAGAAATATGAATGGCCAATAGACACATGAAGAAATATGCAACATTTCTGGCCATAAAAGAAATGCAAATGAAAACTACCTTGAGATTCCACCTCACCCCAGTTAGATTGGCCATTATCAAGAAAATAAATAATTACAGATGCTGGTGAAGTTGTGGCCCAAAGGGAAAACTTCTACACTATTGGTGGGACTGCAAACTTGTTCAACTATTCTGGACAGCAATTTGGAGGCTCTTCAAAAGACTAAACATAGAACTACCTTATGATCCAGCAAACCCATTCTTGGCATTTACTCAAATGATCACAAACCAGTCCACACTAATGCCACCAGCACACCATGTTCACTGTAACATTATTTACATAGTTAAGATATGGAACCAATCCAGATGCCCCACAGTAGATGAATGGATCAAGAAAATGTTATACACACACACACACACACACACACACACACACACACACACAGTGCAATTCTATGCCTCCATCAGAAAGAATGATAATGCCCCATTTTCAAGGAAATGGAAAGACTTAGAAACAATCATATTAAGTAACCTAAGCCAGACCCAAGAAACATAGGCTCCTGGTTTCTCTCATTTGTAATAATTAGTATATGTCTAGGATAGTCCTAGCAGAGGATAACAATAGCACAATAAGTACATATGGCCATATAAAATGATAATTGAAATGAATTCCAAGATATGGAAACAAGAGGTTTCTTCAAAATAAGTTTTTTTATTGTGAAAATACTGTACAGAGGGATTACAGTTACATGAGCAAGGTGATGAGTACATTTCTTATCAAGCATTGTTGCCTCCTCCTTTGTTTTTCCCCTACCATTTCCACAACTACACTCCCACCCCCACCCCCTACCCCCTGCCCCCGCCTAAACTGTAAAATTCCTTTTTCAACATAGTGTCTTGTACATTTCATTGTTACAATGGGTCAACCTGTATCCCTATTTAAACATTTTGTTTGTTTTCCCCTTCCCAAATTATACCGACATCAAATACAGTGAAAAGAGGGGTTGTTGTTGTTGTTTTATTTGCTGTGTGAAGCTATTTCTTTTTTCTTTTATTTTTTTCCTTTGGCTTATTCTCTGTGCCACTATTTTTTATTTTGGTACCCTATATCATATATATATATGCATATATATGTATATACATATATATATATATGTATATATGAGTTTGGGAAAGCTAGGGGGAATCACAAATGGTGAGACAAAGGACAAAGGGTGAACCAATAAAACAGTGATACTCACAAGACACTATGTTGGAAATGAACTTTACAACTTGGGGGGTGGTGGCATAGAAAGTGGGAGAAAATGAAGGAGGGGGTGAAATGTACTTATTAGCTTACTTATGTAACTGTAATCTCTCTGTATATCACCTTTACAATAAAATACAATTAAATTAAAAAAAAGAAAATTGGATGCATAATGTGAAGTCCAAGTTTGAAGGGCTACTTCAAGATGTGTTTGTTCATTGAAATTTATTCCCATGCTAGAAAGCATAACATTTCTCCTAAATGATTTCATACAGATCAGACAGACAGTCTTGTTAAGTACAAATGCATCACCTGGATTCAGAGTAATACTAAAATCCCCAAACAAAAATAGAATCCACATGCCATTTCTTTGACACCATCTTTCACATGTTCTAATTGTACATATGTTTTCATTCAATAAAAGTTGAATAATGTATTTATACTTCATTAGTTATAGCATGCTGAATATTATTTCTGCACTAAGGGTGGAAATAGCCTGGGGGAAAGGGAATGATTAAGCAAATAACCAAATTTTGCAAAGTGCTAACTTGCAGCAGTATAGGTTCCTATGACTTCCATTAAAAATAGGTAACTTAACCCAGTAAAGATCAAGACTGTTATAATCAAGGCAGTTAGGCCAAATGATGGATCATGTTCTTTTGAATGTTTGTTTAACAAGGAAGGAGTAAACATTTGTGTCTGTTTATTTATTTATGTATCTATCCTGTCCTAAGTTATTACAAGGCGAAACAAAACTATGGGTAAACAAGAACAAAATATTTACTACTGTTCCTATAGACTAATCTTGCCTTTAATTGTATATAATACCTTTTTAATAGACACTAATTCAATTAATTCCTAGGACAGCATGTAGATATTGCTAAGTGTTTCATCCATTGACAATAGCAGGACTCTGTTTACAGAAAATACAGCCTTTGGGCAGCCAAGGTGAAATCTCTGGCTTACAGAGGCAAATAGGAACTAATTTAAAGATACCCAGATCTGATACACAGATCAAAAAAATCTCATTTTTTTATAAAGCATATACATTAAAATAACCACAAACCAGCATATATATATAAAGTTTCTTGGTCCTTCTTGTACTTTACCTTTGATACTCATTATTTATGACCAGAGATGGTAAGGATGAATGCCTGTTATTGAACTGTGGACTGCTAGTTCAGTGAAAACTGTCTGTAGGCGATTCTTCTGATACAGTTACCTTAGAGACTCTGGGTATCTTGTGACTAACAGTATAAACCCCAAATATGAAGACATCTAGATCTTACTGATATCTCCTATAAAGAGTATAGTTGGCTCATTCTTCCATATCCACTGTCAAAAGAAGAAATAAAGTCAGCATTACGTACATTATATATACCAACTACAGAGAAAACAAGTAAAGTGCTGTTATGCAGAAAGAGACCCGAGATTACTTTCTCCAATTTTGGCTTTAATAATCTATAAAAGAAATAGAATGAAATGAACTCAGAGACAGGGACACTGATTTTCTAAAGGTTCACACAGCCAGTGTTCTTCAGCCTAGTTTAGAAAGTGAATTTCTAATGTGGATCACTTAAATTTATTTTCTGTCACTATCCCCACATTTGGTCAATAAACCACAAAGACAAAGTTAGCAGGGAAGAAATAACATGCTTATAAATAATCATTGTATAAAGAGCAGGGGGGATGATATGGATGACTAATATTAATATTAGACTAAGTTATTTGTAGTACATTTTCATAAAGACCTTTATGAAGGATAAGCCTTATAGGGCCCTGAGATTCCAAACATGACAAGGGAGAAAATTTTGTCATAAGCAGTCTTTCAGTATTTGAACTTCAGGGATGACATAAAACCAAATATATGCCCAGGATATCCTTGGTGTTTTTCCTTTATTTTATTTTTAAAGATTTTATTGGCAGCTTAACCTCAATTCTGAGACTTCTACTTGACAAAAGTACTCCTATCTGGGCTGCATTTGGGAAAATTTACTATGTGATAAAAAAAATTGTCACTCGTAAATGCTTTTCCTGTCAATTGAGTCTAAGGATTTCATTACCACCAAAATGACTGTCTCTGTGTAAAGGTCAGAGGAATGTTGAAGAAAAGGCTCATGTATTCTGCTGTCACAAAACTCCTTCACAAAGTCTGTAACAGGTACTGTGTAAGGGTTCGTCATTTATTGCCTACAGAATGAATGTGGGTGCTTGGTTCTGGAAGATACTAACATTTTAAATTTGATATCATTTTCATTGGTAGAAAGAGATGGGGGGTTTAGAATTTTAACTTGGACATTCTGGATGTTTATGGGAAAAGCAGTGGGTGGGTGTGGGCGGTAGGCAGCTGAAGGGACAAAATGTTTCTGTTCAGGTCATTTTCCTACCAAATTTCATATTCAACCAAACTCAAGAGATGGTACTTTGTGGAATCGAAATGCTTAATAAGGCTTCCCAACAGACCCACAAACCAACCTGTAACATGGCAAATGTTACAGGTTACTGCCAAGAGTAAAGGCAAATATCCTTAGAGGGCTGTCATAATAACCAGAAATATTATAGAAGGCTTTACAGGATACCAGTGAGATAGGGAACAAAAGGAAAAGGGAAAGATAGCATGTATTCTCAGGCTGTCATCTCTGTCTTAGAATAGCTTGGATATTATAAAGTGAACTTAACTGTGCATTGCTTCTCTATTATTTAGTGCCCAATTTACTTTTCACATGCTTCCTCAGGATGGGAGAAAAGTAGGCCAAAATATTGTGTTTCATGCACATGGTAACAAAGTATCATCTAATTTAGGGTCATCCCTTAGCATTTTCCATACTCAATAGAGTCTAGTCATTTCAGGAATTGCTCCCTAGAGAAAAGAAAGGGAGTGATCTCAACCTAGAAAATAGCTTTATTATTCATCTAAAATGTTTATTTTGATTTAGAGATTATGAAGTATTAACTAAAGCTAGCAAGTATCTCTATGTTGGCAGGCCTGTTTCCTTCTGGGATCTCTGGCGAAGAATTTGTTTCTTCACTGCTTTTTGATTATACTGATGGCATTCCTTGAGTCATGGGCCCTCCTTCATCTTCAAAGGCAGTAGAACAACAGTCAAATACCCTTCTTGGCCATTGTCAGATCCTCATTCTTTTTTTATTTATTTTTTACTTTATTTTTTGTGTACATGTGTGTTTTGTTTTGTTTTGTTTTTGATGTTCTGTCAATTTATTTCTTTTGAGGAGTAAAATGAAGGCAAAAGAAAATCTTCTTACTTCAACATAATGTGATGCATATGTTTCTTAATTATGTCTTTCTTACTTGGTTCTCAAAAAAATCAAATCTATTAACCACTTGGACTCATGTTTATAAATCTATTGATTTTCCAGGTTTAATCCTACACCCATCTTTATGTATTCTGTTTTGTAACGAGGGAAGAAAGACTTAGCAATCAGGTGGCTCTCAGAGCAGAGCTGAATCTCAGAGTAATTATGACAAAACATGTAATCTTCAGTGAGTTTTAGTGCTCTAGATCTTTTGATATGTTGTAAAGATACTATACAACTATCGTATTTTGTAGCCTATTGATCAGGAGACTCATTATTCTGCTCTCTGTAGGTATGCTTTATTGTACTCAGTGTAACCCAAAAATATTTAGAGAAGACTCCATTGCTTCCAGATTGACTTAATTAGAATAAATCCACTTTTGTCATGGTGATTCAATTACAGATAATTAAAAAGTTCTGTCTTGATTTTATTCAAAAATTTCTAAACTTCATTCTCAGTTTCACCCTACCTCGTGTTGATTTCTCATTTCAGTATCTCATAATACTTCCTTCCTTCCCCATCTCCCTTTATCTTTAAAGTTCCCTCAGGGTTAAGAAAAATATAAGAAAGAGAGTCAAAGTTATTGTTATTTATTATGTCCTGTGTGTCCTTCTGTCTTTCTCACCTTACCTATTACTGACTAGAAAACATTCAAATGTTTACATTTTTGGAACACACAAATGCATGGGTTGGTTGAAAGGCCATATAATGCCACATTTAGCAGTTGACACAAAGGAATCATTCATATCTGCCGTATCAGATCCAGGAACCATATTACCTTTAGTCCTAGGGTTCACTTGGAACTGCTTTTACTTTAGACTATAATTGCTTTTACTACATTGGGTAGTCTCAATAGTGGGGATAAGCTGGTGATCTTTTGTTGTATCCACCATCCCATGACAAATGTGGACATGTACAATTGATCTATTGTTACCATTTCCTCTTGCCTTGACAGTTATCCTCCTGTCCTTAGAATTTTTTTTGATGGAAAGCACGTAGTAATCTTAATTTAAGATGAACCTTCAGAAGTTATATGTGAAGACACAATGACTTATGAGAACACCAAAATGGTTCGATGGATTTCTCTAAGAATCTAGCCTTAGAAGCAAATGACCATTTTTTTTTTCTTACTTAGATATTGCATGTACCTGGGAATTTTTATCTTGATGCAGTGTATCTCTTGATTGGTTAACAGTAAAGAACCATTTTCCTTCTCTGTTGAACTAAAGGTAAGTGGACATACTTCCCAGATGGAGGCTACTGTCTTTCTTCTGACCATAAATAAGCTAAATGGAATAATGGGCTGAGGATGGAGGACTAGTTTGACCACTTCTCATGCACCCTAACTGTCTGAGGCATCTGATGGATTATTGCTTCCAGAACACAGCAGGACTTATTGTTAGTAGATGCACAACTTTAGTCCAAATACTCAGACTAGAAGTCTATATTCATATATAAAATTTATAGCATGATGCCAGTGTATATATGTTGCTCAGAAAAGTTTGTTTTGATTAATCAATTTGTTTTTATTTGTACAAGTTCATTTGGGCATTCTTACAATGCAACTACAAATACAACATTTTATGGCTGTGTTTAAGCTTAACATTCATACTCTGGCAGTTTTTAAATGAGCAAGAAAGCTAAACGAGCAGTGGGGAACAAATCTAAATCTTACAGACTGTTTGGGGAAATGAAAGAAATCATACCTTTCTGCATAGAAATGTATTTTTCTTTCGTTCAGGAGACTGTGGATCTCATTTACACTTGCCTTTTCCAGAAGGTAACTTGTAGCTCAGCTTACCTGCTTTTAGAGCAGGTTGATTCATTTTATCTTAGCATCCAGCTAGTGCATTTGAAATTGCTGATGAAAGGTACTGTCAAATCCCTGGTCTATTTTGATAATGATTTGTACTTCTAAGGCAATCTGCCCATTAGCGTAGAAGAGAATTGGGACAGCACTTTGCAACAGGATCTCTGAAAGCAAGCCTTAAAGTCTGCTGGGCAGGAATTTATATTCCTATAGCATTTTGACTCAGCACACAAGTGTGGGATGTATGGGGGTGTTTGCATTTGGTTCCAGATTGTTTGCCTACACTAGAGGCTGTCCTAGGAGATTTGTTGAATCTGACTTGCCTTGCAGATTGGAATTCAGGGAAACTTTATTTAAATGCCAAGTTAAAGCACAAAATTTTTCTACATTTTAGCTGTCTGTCCAAGTATAATGACCCAGCTATAGTCAGGATGTATATAAATGTATCCAGTCATCTGCCAGTTAGATGGAGAACAATAGAACAATTCATCACTGATTGGATGTTCGTAGTTTTTGCAACAATTGTACTATCAAATCAGATGCTATTTGTGTACCATATATGCAAGAGAATTGAAAAGGACTGGAAAAACATGGACTTGAGATGTGAAACAAACCAGTGGCAAACAACAAGCTGTTAATAAAGAAAAATAGCAAATGTAGGAAGAAAAAAAGACCCAGAATCTTCTTCCATTCATACAGAGTCATACTCTACCCTGACATCTGACCTCAAAAAGTCAATGTAGAAACAAAAACAAATTAGGCATGAGTTTAAAATTCTCATTTGTCTGAGTTTGGGTGAAAATGCTTAACTTTCTCTGAGGCTTTCTTTTGAAATAGCTATACTTAAAAAAATACCTACATTACAGTTTGACTTGAGGAGAATTTGGATAATGTAAACACAGGGCCTAGAATGATCCATGACATTGCGTCATTGGCAGTCCAGAACTAGTTCTACTCTTCTGTTTGATGCTAAGAGTTATTTCTCTCCTGTTTAGAACCATCAGTGGTTACTTTTCCAGCAAAAAAGTGTGCCAACCTTCCAGTCTTGGGTCTTAGGACCCAGCTTAACCTTCAAGTAGCAGTGTCTTAGGGAGAGAATAGGATATGGCTCTGTTCTTCTTATGGCTCTTGTGGAATTCTTTTCACCTTTGGTCTTTTTCATGGTAGGAATTTGTGTTCATTAGGAGAAAACCGCATCAGTGATGTTGATCATGTTGGCCTAACCATGGTAATGCTTAAAGGTGAACATATGTGTTACTGTTGTCACCTCTGAAGAATTTTTAAGAAGAGATATTTTGTTAGCAGAGGGATGTTTCAAGTTATGGTCATTTTAACACCTTTACCTAGGCCCTGATTCACTTGGGAGCACTTGGTTTTGTGAAGGGACTAGAGTAGAATATTCAAGTCAGACAGCCTATTTGTGACCCACTCTGGAGCTTCTCCAAAGGCTTCAGACATTCACACAGCCAGCTCAGACTTCTTCCAGTTCTCTGAGAAGCTTTGTTCCCTCTTGGAATATCTGAATCTCCTTTTTCTTGGTAGATTAGTTCTTCTAGGCTCAGTTTAAATGTTACTGTTTCAAAATCATCTGTTTCAGCTTTTTTTTTTTTTTGTCAGTCATGGGGCTTGAACTATGGGCCTGGGTGCTGTCCCTCAGCTCTTCAGCTCAAAGTGAGCACTCTACCCCTTGAGCCACAGCACAACTTCCGGCTTTTTCTGTGTGTATGGTGCTGAGGAATCGAACCCAGGGCCTCATGCATGCAAGGCAAGCATTCTACCACTGAGCCACCTTTCCAGCCTTCAGCTTCAGCTTGATTTTTTTTTTCCTTTAGTTTTTTTTTGTTGTTGTTGTTGGTTGTGGGGCCTGAACTCTGGGCCTGACCACTGTCCCTCAGCTCTTCAGCTTAAGGCTAGTGCTCTACCACTTGAGCTATAGCGCCACTTCCCATTTTCTGGTGGTTTATTGGAGATAAGAGTTTCACAGATTTTCCTGCCCGGGCTGGGTTTGAACTGTGATCCTCAGATCTCAGCCTCCTGAGTAGCTAGGGTTACAGGCGTGAGCCACCGGAGCCCGGCCTTTTTCCTTTAGCTTTAACATAGCTCTGTTGTTTCTCTTTCACCAACTCTGTGTGTGTGTGTGTGTGTGTGTGTGTGTGTCTCATAAGTGGATTTGAACCCAGGACTTTTTTTTCTTGCTCACTGTTATCCCTCTACCACTTGAGCTGTGCCTTCAGTTAAGGTTCAGTGTTTTACTGAACCTTATAGACAGAATCTTGCATTTGTTTCTGTACAGGCTGGCTTCAAACCTCTATCTTCTAATCTCAAAACTTCCTTAGTAGCTAAAATTACAGGCATGAGCCACTGGGACCAGGCTACCTATAGAAATTTGAATTGACATGTTTGTTTATTGACCTAATTGTTATGTCTCCCATTCCTTACTTTGATAAACTGCATCATAACAAATGATAATTATCTCACTACAGTGCTTCAGGTGCTCAAAAGCATTAAGACAGCAAATGTGTAGATTTCCAAGCCTCAATTTTATCACCTGGGAAAAGGATTATAACAAGTCTCACCTAGCATGAGATTTACATGAGCTAGGACTAAGAAACATCTGGCAGAGTACTTGACTCAGCATCCATATTAGTGATGTAAGTCTATGGGTAAATCACATCTCAGTTACCTCATCTTTAAGTCTCCTATAACAAAATAGTTATTTTAAGCATTGGAAAACCATTATATATCTTGGTTTTTTAGCTTTCTATAAAACATTTTCTTCATTAGACAATTAAAGATATTACAGTGCCATATGCTCAGATATTTCAGATCATGTCACAGGAATACAAACCTATTCTACTTCCCCTGGGAAATTCATTACCACCCAAAATGTATTTATTACCTTACTTTTGTAACTGTAACCCCCCCTCCTGTTCATCACCTTTACAATATTTAAAACAAAAACAAAACATTTCACTAACTGGTGTTTTGTGAGGTTTCCTAGAAATCAAAAGAGGAGCTGGAAATAATACAATTTCTTTGCTCTGAATACATATACAAAATTTACCCAACAACAGCAGCAGCAACAACACATTTTAGCACTGATAAAACTTGCATTGCTTCTCCCATATTTCCAGGTTTGCCACTGTAAAGGAGGTCGGGAGTTGGAGCATCTAACATTTTGACTTGGTGCTTTTGAATAAAATTCTTTCCTACCTCAGAGGAATTTACCAGGGAAGCTCTCTGTTGCCAGGGCAGGAGTGGCTCCTCCAGTTACAAAGCATGAGAAAGTTTCTTTCCTTGTTCTCCCATGACTTACAGTTGCAAGAGTACCTGGGACTTCCCATTTTGTAGGGTTTGTGTCAGCCCAGTCCTGATAATATGTCTTTCCCAAGATACCTCTGGGAAACACGCTAAAAACATAAGTATTGGCTCACTTGAATCCTTTTGCTCTTTTATTTTCTGTCACTTTGTGCCTTGAGGTTTAAGCCCCTACTGGCAAAATAAAAAAAAAAAAGAATGATTATGACAACAAAATATCAGACAACATTGAGGGTTTATTTTTGGTTACTTTTAAGTATTTTACAGGTTAAATACTGTTAAGCTCTTTTTCTCCTCATGTTACAAGAATTATTTTTTGTTTGTCCTTTACAGTAAGAAACTGAGGAATAGACAAGTAATTTAACCTGTCTAGTAACATTTATTTCAAGTGGTAATATTATTAGCTAACCAAGCCAAAATTTGAATTCATGTAGTTTGATCTCAAAGCCTAAATCACTGCATTTACAAATGTCATACATAAATGTATAATCAATCTCATGGTAGACAAGTTCTAAAATGGCACTGTCTCCTGTAATGTCCCCTTGTCCGGTTTCTTCATTTGTGCCTAGGCTGGATGCATTGATTTGCTTCTAACATATAGACTACAGTTAAAGTGATGTCATTTCTGATATCAGGTTATAAATTTCAGTGATCTTCAGTGATCTTTTTGTCTGACTATGTCTGTCTTTCTCTGCGTGTCTCACCTGTCCCTCTTCTTTGATGAAACAAGTTTTCATGTTATAAGTTGTCCTGTAGAGCTGGCCACGTGGCAAGGACCTAATGATTCCTTAAAGACAACATCTTGCACTGAGAGTTTTGGTCCACACATCTTGTTGCAACCTAGATCTTGCGAATGAATGCATGAGTGTGCTAAGTGTGGATTGGTCTCCCCTTTGGACATTGCTGAGGCTATAGATGGAACTAATAGCTTGTTTACAGGCTTCTGAGGGAAAAGGATCCAGTCATTTTACCTTCATTTCTAATTCATAGTAGATGCCATAAGACCCTACATTTTGAGGGTAATTTATTATTCAACAACTTAACTAGTAGATCACTTAATTTTCTTCCTCTTCTTTTCCCTCTCCCTTCCTTGCTCCTTCTTCTTTTCTTCCTTTTTGCTAGATTTCCTCTGCATTCTTATCTGTCAGTAAATATTTTCACATAACCAATCTTATGCAATCCTCACTATGAGGCACACATTGTATTTTATTTTATTTTATTGGTTGGTTGTGGGACTTGAACTCAGGGCCTTGGTGTTGTCCTTGAAATTTTTCACTCAAGGCTAGTGTCCTTCCACTTGAGCCATTGTACCACTTCCAGTTTTCTGGTGGTTAATTGGAGATAAGTCTCAAGGACTTTCTTGCCCAGGCTGGCTTTGAACATTGATCTCTAGAACTCAGCCTCCTGTGTAGATATGATTATAGGCATGAGCCCCTGATAGCATTTTTTAAAATTTATTTACCATCAGGATGGAGAGTCTCAGAGAACATAGGAAATCTCATAGTAATTGAAAATCAGTGTGTATACATAACTGTCTATGATCTCTTCATCTTTTATAATGTATCACTTCTCCCATGAATTATTCGATTTGATTTAATCCTTAAAACCTAATCATACAGAGAAATAACCACTTTCTTGTTGATGATATCTTTCAGTATTTATTTGTATAAAATATTTGCTAGTACTCTATAATATTGCTGGGTGGCTTCAACAGGCTAGTCACCAAGATGAGATCCATGTGTACATCATCCAGTTGAATACCCAAGACAATAAAGTGAAATATGTTGAGGGTGGCAGATGCTAAACAAAATTTGCAGTTAGTTTCAGGAACAAAATGAGAGATACAGAAGTCTGACATTACTTCTTTGGTTGACATAATGCAAAGCCATTCTAGACTTTCCCTCCATAATCTAGGCCTCTAACTCACACTCTTTACAACCAACAGTGATATGCAGAAGAATGAATTCTGAAGATTCTATAAAATGTATAGTTATCCAAGTATGAATCAGTTACTTCAATTGCTTGCCATTAAAGGAAGCAGAAGGCAATAAAAAACCAATATATAGAAAGAATTTCTAAGCTAGGATTCACGTGATCATTGGGAATTAAAATCATGAAGTAACCAGAAAATTATTTAATTCAACTCCCATATTTCAGTACGTTGGATAATAGTACAGTTCATTTTAGAGGTTTTACTGAATGATGTTTTCGGTTTATTAGGACTGAATTTCAAAATATTTTCTTGATTAATTCAACAATTTCATTAAGAAACATTTGATGAATGCTTACAGTCTGTGAGATAATCTATTAGTAAACATAAATGCAAATACAAAATATAAAAATGAATTAAGTATTGAGTCTCTGCCAAGGGGCCTTTAGAATAGCACAGAATATAGTTGTGAGTAGAAAAGTTGAGCTTCATCTAACTTCAAAGGTAATTGTATTGTTTAGGTTCAGAAACAAGAGAGTTTCTACTCCCATTGTAGAAATTTCTCAAAAATATTATCTGGTATATAAAACTTTAAGCCAGTCTTATGATTCCTATACTTGTTCCCATATTCCTCTAAATGAGGAAACATAAGCATAGAAACTACCAAAGAGCTAAATCTTTGGCTCTCCTGTAACAATTTCCTACTTTCTAATGAGTCACCTAGAAATATGGCTCGTTTAGTTCTATATTTCTGCATACTAACATTAGAACAGAATCATACCTGGAGTGTATGTGTGAGAACCTGAGTTCCCTAAAGGTATCTCAACCTTGAAAACACCTGTGCTAAATAAATCTGTGCAAATCTGCTGTTATGACTCACAGAATTTGTATCTGTGTGTCATTTTCCACTGTCAGATATTCTTTATTGGGAGTCAGATGGAAACCTAACACTGAACTATGGAATATGAGATTCATGAAGTAGGGTTACTCTTTCATTTCAAGAAACTTACAATCTAAAAGAAATATACAACAATGACACATGGAAACTACATTGTAAAATAAAAACACCTAATGTATTTTCTATTAAATTAATGGTAGAGAAAAATGTCATAACTTTCTTTATACTCATTTATTAAATTAAGCGATAACTCATATGTGCTTAGAGTTCATTGTTCTGCCTTCCTTTTCTTTTTGGAACTTATATTTGTCTATTTCACTTTTCATATCCTATTTTTACTATGACCTGTCTCTCTTCTTGTCCACTAAACTTTATCTATGGAGACATTTATTTCCTGCGCAATGCTTCCATAATTGTAGTTTAGATAGACATCTAAGGAGCATAGCTAATAGCTAAAATTGTTCAGAAATCTCTACTGCCTCTGAAGCATCCTCTGTCAAAAATGGAGTGATCTTTTTTCTGCTCTTCATCTTGGCTTTTTCCACCTCCATAGTCCAATCTTTCAAGAAGAGACACTCGTGGTTATCTTGCCTTTCTCTCCCTTTTAGTCATACAACTCTATTAATATTATATCCTGTGTGATCTTCCTCGAAGATGTCTCTTCTTTCACATAGCTATGCATTTTAGGACCTGAATAAACCCTCATCTCTTCCCTCTCAAATCCAGTCTGCACACACCCTCATAAGAGCAGCCCACATCCCTATTTCTGCTCATCATTCATCATTGGCCAAGCACAGAATAGATCACAATGGTGACTCATTTCATCTTTTCCCCTCTTCAACACAGTTGCAATAATTTCTATTATAAAACTTTTACTTTAGCATTCTAGAAAAAAATGGGAAAACTTGTCATGTTAATTTAAAAAAGTTAAAAAAATTTATATGTATCTTTTGTAATATTGGTTCTCCCACCAAGAAAATAGTATAACTCTGTTCCATGTTAAAAATCTTAATTTATATTTCTCTGGACGGTTTTGTGGTTTACATAAAACTGTCCTGTATTTCTTCTTTGTGGAATTTCCAGATTATTTTCATAATTGCTGTAACTTAAAATTTTAAACATATTTCAAAAATTGTTTTTTATTGTTTTATATAAAAAGTTAATGTGTTAATTTTTAAAATATTTTTATTCAATGCTCACTGGTTCTAGGAAATTTTTATTTATTTTCTTGGAATTTGTGGGCACATAAACTAATACTCTTCAAATTATGATAATTTTATATATCATTCTTAACGTCTTATTGGATTTGAACAGAACTTCCAAGAAAATAATAAGTAACAATGTTAATAGCCCACATCATTATCTTGGTCTTGATGTCAGTAGGAATGATTCCAGTGTTTAAAATATTATTTTAAGTATGGTTTTATGACATTATGTTCACAATTAAGTATCTTTTGCTTTACCAGGAACATGTTTTTAAATTTCATTCAATGCCCTTTTGTCATCATCTGAGGGAAACATGTAGTTTTCTTTTAGTTTTTTTACATTGTAATCTTTTATACATTCTCAAACCTAAAATTCTTATCTCCATCAGTTGTGGGTGTTATGTGATGTAAGCTAATATATATAATCCAAAGTTTGATAGCACATTGGTCATTTATAACTAATTGTTATAAACCTAATACTAAACAATCCTAATTCAAAGTGATTTCTTTTTATTGCCAGAAGGTATTTAATAGGCATTAACAGTGAATGATTCTCATAAACTTTCACTCTGATTTCCTCACTGATACAAAAATCTTTTGTGAAAAATATGTGGCAAGTGGTACTCTCTGTAAGAAATACATTTTTTGAAAAGTGTCCCCTTCTTCTTTCCCTTCCCCTCTCCTTCCGATATCCCTTTCCCTTTCTCTTTGCTTTCACTCTTTTCTCTTTCCCTTCCTCCTTCCCATTCTTCTTCCGTCTATCCTTTCCTTGATAGGGCCTAAGTATGTTGCCCAGGCTGGCATTAAATCCAACGCTTCCCATCTCTGTATCCTGAGTGCTAGGATTACAAATATGATCAGCCATGCTGGACACAGAAGGCGATTCCTTTATTGTGCATTCATTATGAATAAATCCCCCAGAATACAAAATGTCTCTGTCACTGTTTCAAACCTTTTTGCACAACTCATTCTTAGCGACGATTTGTGAGTTTTAGGAGTTTCTTTTTATTCTTTGTTCCAGGAATGCAGCAGTACTTTTGCTTATGGCAATATGCCTATCAAGCCAATGGATGTCAGGGTATCACCCATCTATAGGTTAGGCAGGTTTGATGAGATTCAGCTAACAGAGTCAGAATCTAGGTCATCCTGATAATCCCTTATTAATACTAATTAATAATAATTCTAACTAATCAGTGATAATCCTTTCAATCTAATTTATGCAGCTCTTTATCATGTTTCTCTCACTTTTTTTTCTGATAGTACTGAAGCCTTGCACTTGCCTAGCAAGTACTCTATCACTTTAGTCATGTTCTCTTTAGTCATCACTCCACCTCCCTACCCCCTGCCAATCTCTGATTCTTTGGTGCCATTCCTGGGGCTTGAACTACTCAGAGCCTGGGTGATGTGCCTGAGCTTTAGAGCTCAAGGCTAGTGTTCTACCACTTTGAAATACAGCTCCATTTCTGGCATCTGTTAGTTAATTGGAAATGAAAGTGTTATAGATTTTCCTGCCCAGACTGGCTTCTAACCATGATCCTCAGAACTCAGACTCTTGAGTAGTGTAATAATAGGACATACTCCCAGCCCTTTTAGCCTTTTTCCTTTGTAGATATAGTCTTGCATTTTTACTCAGGGCCAGACTCAGATAATGATCCATTTATCTATGCTTCCCTCATAGCTGACCTATACATATGCGCTAACATGCCCGGCCTGACATAGCATCTGGTTAACTTTTGTCTGTGCTGCCTCAGACAATAATCCTCCCTATCTCTGCTTTCTGTGTAGCTGGGATAACAGGTAAATTGTATTCCTCTTCCCCGCCATCTTTGAATTCTTTCATCTTTAGTTGTTGTTTTATAAATGAAAATACAGTTTTTCTGATCCCTTGTTTTCCTAGTCATTTGATTTCTTCTTACTTTTTTTTTCTATACTACATCCTCTAAAACATAGGATATAGGCACTTTTCATTTTTTAAACCTGATCTGGATGAAAATATCTTAATTTGCGCTTCCTCTTGGATGTTCATTCTACTATAAGACCCTAAAATTGAAATACAATTCTCTAAATTTGTAAGGTCAAAGCTCTCCTATAATTCAATGTAAGTAATATTTAGAACTTAGAGTTGACCTGCATTCCCTCCCGATTTTATAAACTTTTGCAGGATTATTTTTGAAAACATGAGGTGATCTCTAAGTACCTATGGAATAGTATGTTCATTCCCTGGATATAGTTATTTTTTTAAAATGATGCTTTACCTGTCAAACATTTTCTTCAATTTCCTCTTTTTTAATTCATCCATTGCTTGTGGAAATGACCTTCAATGGAATATTGGATTACCTGTATAATCCTTCCTGTATGTTTTATTCTCCTTACAGTTCCTATAAACTTTGCTGTGGCTATTTTCTTTGCTCTATGATCAGAGTATTTTTTAAGTCATAAATTTAATTCGAGGAAAATCTTAGTAAATTACAAAGATTTCCCTTATATGATGATTTACCTTCCATTGGGTGTAATCACAAGAGTATAGAGCAAGATAATGCATTAGTTCTATTTTTAGTTTTTTCAGTCAATTTCCATACTGATTTACATAGAATCTGGACTAAGATAAATTCTCATGAACAGGGTTATGGGACTTCTTTCCCCCTTGTCCTTGCCAGCATTTGTTGTTGGTTTTCAAGATATTAGCCATTCTGACTGTAGATTTTAATTATTTCTCTTAATTGATGAGCATGGAATGCCTTTCCATTTGTAAGGAGCTTCTTTAACGTTTTTCAAAATGTTTTCAAATTTCAAATTATATTTTCCAATTGTTTGACTAAACCTCCTTTTCCTCTTCTTTCTTCATTTTGGTGATACTTGCATTTGAAAGTCAGGGGCTCACATCTAGGCAGGCATTCTCCCACTTTAAATCACAACCTCAGCCCTTTTTACTTTAGTTAATTTTTAGATCTTATCTTGTGTTTTTCCACATGCCACCCTGGACCATAATACTCTTATTTTTGTCACCTACATAGCTGAGATGACAGGTATATACCACAGCACCCATCTTTTTTTGTTGTTATTGAGATGGGGTATTGTTCATTGTTATTGTACAAAAATACAGCTGATTTTTGAATGCTCAGTTTTGTATCCCTCATCATACTGGCTGTTTTTTTAGTTGTAAATTTTATTTTGCAAAGTCTTTAGCACTGTTCACATTTATTTGCGTGTATAGTCATCAGTCATCCTATAGCTTGCTTGAAGTGGTTTAATTTCAGTCTGGTAGTAGGATCGTGCTAACATCCTCAAACAAGTTTGGAAATATTTCATCCTCTTAACATTTTTGGAAGATTTTGCAAAAGATTGTTGCTAATTATCTCTGAAGGGTTTGTGAGAATTCACCAAAGTCACCTGATCCTGAGCTTTTCTATGACAATAGATGATTAACGATACATTCAATCTCCCCACTATTTGCAAGTCTATTCAAATTTGTGAAGTGCTTTGTGATTCAGTCTTAATAGGTTACATATTTCCAGATTTCATTCATTTTGTTCTAGGCTATCCAAATTCATAGTAGTGTCATATTGTTCCCTGTATTTTGGTCACTTCTGTTGTAATGACTTCTTGTTGCTATCAGATTTTATTTGACTTTCCTCCCTTTTCTTAGTGTAGCAAAGGGTTTACTTTAAAAAATCTATACACTTCTAACCTTACATATGGTGTTTTTCCTCTAATTTTTTCTTCTCTATTTCCTTTTTGTCCGTTCCAGTCTTTACTGTTTCTTCTAGCCTGCTAACTTCCAGTTTAGTTTATTTTTCTCTGCTTTCTTGAAGTACAAACTTATGTTACTTATACAAGATATTTTTTCACTTCATTCATTTAAAATTACACGTTTCCCTCTTACAATTGTTTTCTGCACTTTAAATTTTGGTAAGTTGTGTTCTCATTTATCTAACTAGAGTTTCACATTTCTCTTTTTGATTTATCTCTTGAGAGTGCATTGTCTGATTTCCAATATTTGTGAATTTCCCTATTTTCTTAATTTCTAGTTTTTGTCTATTTTTGTTCAAAAAGACATTGAAGTGATTGATTTTCAAAGTTTTGAACTTATTTTTTGACTTAACATATTACTGCCTTCATGATTCTTTCTCTTTCCTATACTTTGGCTTTTGACAATTTGACCTCAGTGTGGAGTTTTATTGAATCAATTGTCTTCAGAGTCCATTCATCTTCTTAAATCAGAATATCCAGTTCATATGAGTAAATTATGCTATTCTCTCTTTTTTAAAACATATATTAGCTTTACAAAATAGTAGGTTTCAATTATAACATTTTCAAACATGTACTTTGACTATATTATTTAAATAATCTTTCTTTTCTTTTGTCTCCTTATTATGATGCCTACATTTTCCACTTGATTATCTCCCTTAAGTATGTTTTTATATGTCTCCATTTTTCAAACTTTTTTTTAATTTGCTCTTACGACTGGATATTTTCTTATGTCTTCCTATGAATTCAACTAATTCTTTTCTTTGCTTAAGTCTTCTACTGAAACTTAAGTGAGTCTTCTAATGCAGTTATCATGTTTATAAAGTCTTAACAATTCACATGGTTTTAATGTTTTAGATTTTTTTTTGGCTTGCATTAGTTACAGGGGTATCTCACTGTTACCTCTCCACATGTTTATACTATATTCTCATCACCTACCAATTCTTTTTATAGTTTCTGTGTCTCTGTTAATGTTATCATTTTATTGTTTGCTGAACCATTAAAACTCTTCATGGTAATTGATTTGAATTCTCTGTTATATAAATCATATAGTTTCTGTTTTTAAGGTTACTATCATTGGATATATGTGTGTCTTTATTTGGAACATGTTTCTCTGTTTATTTGTCTGATAACTCCTACAACTTTGATATAAGATAAACACAAAAAAAAACTCAGCTCTCCCAATTTTTAACTGGCTTTAAGAATTTCATTAATTTCACAGGATGAAGTTCTAGTGACTCAAATTTTATGTAAATATGTCTTGTATAAATTCCAATATGCTGTTTTTCTTTTTTGCTTTAGGAGCTCCTAATCTTTTTCTTCCTCTGGTCTTGCTATAGAGTGCTGCCGTTTCTTTAGAGTTACTGAAAGCTGCCTAATTTTCCTAGTTCTTAGCAATCACTAGGATTATAACTTATGCCAGGCACCACTGGAGTTCCAAGTTAAACAAGGCAGAAACCGGGTTCTTGAATCATCTCAAAAGCCTTACACAAGATAGGAGCTCCACTCTTCTCATTCTTAACCCAGGAATAAGCTGTTTTAATGAACTGGCTTTGTCTGATAAGCAACACTAGCCCCATCTAGCCACCTATTTTCCTTTTTTATAGTCATTGGACTTGATAGCATGTCAGGTTCTATCAGCATTCTGAGACAGGTGAAACAGACTGCATTCCTCAAAAAGCCTCACAAAATATTGTAATGTTGGATGCATGTTCCAATATTCTTCTCTCCAGGAAAAAGATGGAAGTAGGAAATTTTTTACATTTGTTCTGGGCCGAGCTAAAAGGACAAAGATCTATGGCATGTGAACATCTGCTCGTCCAACCCAATCTTTTTTTTTTTTTTTTGATAATCCCCTAGCTGGTTATCTTTCCTGTTAACACACATTTTCAGGAGAGACCCAAATCAACTCTTAGGAAGTCTCCCTATCTCCACAAAATCTGAACATTTTGTATCTGATTTAGTTTTCTCTTTCTCTCCTCAGGTAGAAGCTGTGATCTGGGTTTTTTTTCCTTCTCCATTGTGCGGTGCTAACCCAGGAGGAAGGACTATACCAAGTAAGTGCCATGACTTTTCCAACCAATTTCATGTTGCTGGTGTGGATAACCTGAGGTAAGAAACCTTTACAGGTGCTTGAAATTCATCCATGTCTGGTTGTTGACTAGGTTTCTCTATTGAGGAAAGAAGACCTCCGGGTTTTCCTCTTCTTCTGTCCTACCGATAGTTTATACAGTTTGCTAGTCTGGCACAAAACTCAATACTTAAGCTTTAATTTGATTTATCATTTAAATTCTTTGGATTTACTTAAAATATGTTTTCTGAATACATACAAACATGCATATATATAAATGTAGGTAAAATGTTCATTTTTTCCCTTAGAAATTAGATTGCTAATTTCTCTTTGGACTTGGACAATTATGATGTACATTTTCAATGCTATGCTTACTTAGAATGTCTTTATTTCTGCTATTGATATGAAATGGCCTTAATGATATACAAGAGAGATGGAAGATTCAGAAGAATGTATGGAGTGGTTATTCTAAAAGGAATATACTCAATCAGTTGGCTAGCAGGCTGACACAACCTAGGTAAATGCCTTCGTGGATGAAAGAATATCAGTTTGAAATCACTAAAAAGGAGATGAAAAATGAGCTAGAGCCTGTGAATTTACTAGACTTATGAAGGGCAGAATTATTATATACCTTGAGAAAACATATTTTAGATATAAAGACAACCTGGATGCTAGCAGCAATGTATCTTCTTTGAAGTTCTATGCATTTGCTTACTAAAACTTCATAATGATACTGTTTAATGAAAGAAATGAAGTGATGCTGAGTCACATTTGAAACCTGACTCCAGTGGAGCAGGTACAGACTCTTGCCTAAATTATAAATTCATAACACTTCAATTTCCCTTTCCTTGCAATCTTATTTTGCCTGTCTTAGTGATACATGATAAGGCGATTCATTACTCTAATTTTTCTTCAGCAAATCTTAATTTCATAGTTGCAAAGTGTAGAGGACATCATCTTCTAACGGATCCAGATCTAGTTAATAAGCATGTGCAATATACTGTGTTTACTGAAATGTAATAATCTATGCAATGAATATGGCAAATTAAAACACAATGATCAAATAAAAGTAACAAAGACTAAGGAAGGTGATTTTCTTATAGGCTCTTTTGTGAGTGTGTGTGTGTGTCTGTGTGTTTATGTTCAGTTGTGGGTCTTAAAGCCTGGGTGCTCTTATAGGCTCTTTTAAACTGACAGCATTTACAATTACATGACAGATAAAAATTTTCAACCATATTTACATATTATTGCCGTGCCTATTTATATACATTTGTAGGTCTTGGCTTGCATTTTTAAAATACAAATAATTAGACTACATTTTAAAACATGCTTAATGACTCTGATGGGCCCAGCATCCTGCCAATATTCTGTTTTATTGTTATGGGCAAGCAGAGCATTTAGCAACTTCACTTGCTTTGAGGTATAGCATCTCTTAATTTAAGAGTGATATTGACTTGACTCTTTTGTTATAACACCTCCATCTTCCAATTGTAAAAGGAAGCATATATTTCTTAAATAGTGTGTTCATATTTATGTTTGTGATGTTCATAGAACCCATATTGATTTATTATATGTTCTTTTAAAATTTATTTTTATTACCTTTTATTTTTTAATTTAATTTTATTGTTAAGCTGATGTACAGAGAGGTTACAGTTACATATATCAGGTAGTGAGTACATTTCTCGTCGAACTTGGTACCCCTTCCTTCATTTTTCTCCCACTTTCCTTCCTTCCCAATGTTTTCTCCAAGTTGTACAGTTTATTTCAAACATATTTTCTTGTGAATATTGCCCTTTGTCCTTTGTCTCACCATTTTGTTGTTCCCCTTCCCTTCCCTAATTCAGAGAGATATATATATATATATATATATATATATATATACATATATACATATACACAATACCCAGAGTACCAAAATAAAATGCAGTGACATCAGGAGCTTTTAGTAGTTGTACAATGGTGTTTCAATTCAGCATGTCAATTTACATATATCTTGATCAGTGTCATTAATTCTATCATCTTCTCTACCTAGGCTCTTTTGATGATATATCCAACAGCCAGGGTCAATGCTGAGCTAGCATTTAATGTGATTTTTATGTTCAATATTGTTAAATACCAGGACAAAATAGTCCACAACTCAGTCTTTACCTTTTAATACTGTATCTATAATAATGGGTTTGGAATAATTCATTTCCACATTAGTCACCATGGACAAGAATTCATTTGGCCTAGGACACTTAAACTCACTGTCTTCTTCTTTTGTCTGCTTATTTCAGGCAACAAGTATCTCTTAATATTTATGCTTTACTTTTCCTATATCAGTGTTACACTGTGGATAGAATAAATGGAACCCAAATATTAAGCTGTTTGGACTGTCTCTTTTGGGTCATTTTTTTACTGATATTTCTGAAAGCTCTTTGCCTCATTTTATTATTTGACTTTTGGTGAATTTCCCAGATGTAAAGTAAAAAAGTGCTCATTATATTTCAGAATCAGAGGGTATGGTAGATAGATGGAGAGAGGCTTACTGGGTATCAAAATAGAGTAACAGAGAAGGAATAAGTTATAATTTGCATCATGGTATGTGCAACAACTAATCATGTATTTCATAAAGAATAAAAGGAGGGAAATTCAAATGTTCTCAACACATAATAATCATAAGTGGTAAGGGAACAGAAATTCTAATTACCTTGATTTCATCATTATACATTGACTATATGTGCTAAAATATCACATTATACCCCATATATTAAAAAAAAACTACCACAAGTCAGTAAAATCAGAAACATATTTTCATTTTTAAAAACTTTTTAGGTTCTTCCAACATTTAAAGCAATTTTCTTTTAGCCTTACTACTTTTAGCTCATACTTATTTTTCAAACTTCTTTGTAATTTGTTTAAGATTTAATGATAGGAATAAGTAGCCCCCTAACCATTTTCTTCAATATTAGATATATGAACAGAAATAACTAATTTTTCTCCATTGAAAACATCTGATAAGAGCACTGAGGGCTTACTGACATATTTACTTGTGCTATTGGTGAGAATTCAGGGAACATTTACCTACAATCTTGTGAGATAATGGATTATTCTGTTACATGATGAGATAACCAAGAAGCCATATTTTGAGAAGTCGACTCAGGAGTTTTATTAGAAGGCCAGCAAGTGCAGGTAGACTCTTGCCACAAAGACCTGAAGCCTTACAGTTAACACTGTCAGAAAATAGTCATGAAAGCTGGAGAGCAAAGAAAGAACAGACAAATAATACCAACAAACCAGATCAGCTCCAATGGAGAGCTAAAGTGGAATGCCACATTGATCAGTTGGAGTGCCAGGAGACATGAAGACATAACACGGAGTGATACACTATGACTGTTGGCCCAGGCCTAAATAGGGTCAGGTTAGGGGGCAGGCTCATATGGAGTTGAGATTTCCAAGACTGGTAGGTCTAGTAACCTGTTGTCCAAGTTCCTGCTCTTGCCTCTAGGAATTAAGGCACACCCATAACCTGGAGGTTGGACTTCCCTGCATTCACCATGAAGACAAGATAGTACTAGTTAAACCCAGTACCCTACCATCCACATGTGGCCAAGATGGCACTAGTTAGCTTCAGCATCCCTACTTCAATTTTAATTTCATCTGAGGAACTACAGTTTTACACATTTTCAAGGTGATTTTGACAATGCTAATTTTGCTCATATATAAACCCTCTTTCAGGAAAATTTAATATTTTAGAAATTCTTCTCATGGGAATATTAGTTGGGATATCTGATACATTAAGATGTTCTACTTTGCTTATAATACAGGAAAATTATATTCAAAATCAATAGGACATAGGCTACAGTTATGTGAGAGGACAATGTGGTATTTAAAGGTAAATAAAACAAGCCAGGCACTGGTGGCTCACTTTTGCAATCCTAACTACTTAGGAGGCTGAGATCTGAGGATCATGATTCTGAGCCAGCTTGGGCAGGAAAATCCTTGAGATTCTTATCTCCAATTAAACTACCAAAAAGCTGAAAGTGGAGCTGTGGCTCAAGTGATAGTATACTAGCCTTGAGCAAAAGAAGCTCAGGCACAATGTTCAGGCCCTGAGATCAAGACTCAGAACACACACATACAAACACATACAATACACACACACACACACACACACACACACACACACACACACAAATAAATAAAACATTTTGTAATCATTCTAAAACTCAAGATCATGAAAACATTAGTAAATGTATATTAAATGATCCTCCCCATAGAAGTTTCTAAAAAAATTGTAAGAATGAATGAAATATGTATAAATTTTGTTTTATCAAATCCTTCTAAAAGAGAAATAGAGAACCTAAATATATACAAATTTAGAAACAGTTAATTATGATTCATCACTTAGCCTAAAATTTTAGAGCTAAGAAATAGAAAATGTTTTGATGTAATTATCAAATCATGTAAAATACATTACAGAAAAATAACATTATCTAAATAAATATTTGTGATTGCATGTTCACTTGAAGGAAATACAATGGTGCCCAACTTTGTTTTTTACTTTTAACTCTTCTTCAAGTTGTGTCTTACCTGTTTTTGGTCTGGGTAAACTCCATATCACAACTTGTCTACTAATGGCTTCCTACATAATTAAGATCATAGGTGTATAACTTTATGCTCAGTTTATTTGTTGAGATGGATTCTCACTAACTTTTTGTCCAGCTTGGACTCACTCAGATTGTAATACTCCCAATTTCTGCTTCCCTAATATTTGGAATGTACCAACTCCTCCTTTCTTATTTCTATTTCTTCTTCTGTAGAATACTAAGTTGGACACAGTGAAATGATAACCAATATGATTAAGTTTTTAAAGTTGCTGTCCTCTTATCTTTCGTGTCATGTTCTATAGTTTCTGTTCATTGTGGTCAACCAGTCTGATGGTATTATATGAAAGTTCCAAAAATTAACTTCTTAAGTTTTTTTTTTGTTTGTTTTTTTGGTCTGGTTGTGGGGCCTGAACTCTGGGCCTGGGTGCTGTCCCTCAGCTCTTCAGCTCAAGGCTAGCGCTCTACCACTTGAGCCACAGCACCACTCTTTTTGCTTATGTGGTGCTGAGGAATCGAACCCAGGGCCTCATGCATGCAAGGCAAGTGCTCTACCACTGAGCCAACTTCCCAGCCCCAACTTCTTAAGTTTTAAAATGTGTATTGTTCTGAAGACTATGACAGAACCTTTTGCTTCTATATTATCTATTCTGGGTATCAATTATTGTTTATATACACTCTCCACGCATTTGTCACTTAGTAACCTTTGAGCTATCAGACTAGAAATCCTGGTACTGTAGTACTTGTGTTTAAGTTATACTGCAACCTGACGCTATATTGAAGAGTTTATATCATTTGTTTCTCTTCATGCTATCACCTAGGCATTGTATCATGTAGCATCACTACAAGAAAAATAGAGTAAGGTAAAATTTTGAGGCACATAAAAGGTGCAACAAGGGTGAACAAATACAACAGTGATACTCACTAGACACTATGTGGAAAATGACCTAGATATCTTATGGATGGGGCCAGAAAGGAAGGACTAGGAGAGAGATGGAAAGGGAGACATGGTTCAAAAAGAATTGTACTCATTAGTCATTGCCTAATTCATTTAACTGTAACTCCTCTGCATATCAATTCTGCAATAACAATAAAAACAAAAAATGACATAAATTTTGCAGAAGTATATTATTATTATTGTATAATTGTTCCACTTGTAATTAGTTATCATTTGTCTTTTATCATTTTATGGGGAAAGCATAGTTTCATGCTACTTACACTTTTAGGTATCTTCTAAGGATCTTGGAAAATATGCTCCAATGGTAAGTAGCTTGTTTTTTTGTTAAGAATTCATAAATTACAAATTTTCCCAAGGTTTTCCTAACTGCTATTTATCGCCTAATTGGGCACTCAGATCAGGCCTGTTGTTCTTCTTTCCTCCTCTATGTGTAGATACTTTGCCCATATTGGGTATTATCCACAAAACTTAGGATGGTAAACTTCTAGAAAGCTAATGTTTATTTGCAGTCTTCAAGGCTAGGTATACTATTACATTTCAGGATGAAAAGTTATGGTGAGGTGGACAGGGAACACAAAATTCGTTCAAATAAGTTTGTTCAGACAAAATTTCTTTTTCAGAACAATAGTAGGTTTTTATTGATTAATCTTGAAAACAATTAGGCACATATAGTCAAGAGTTAGAATAATAAGCCTCATTGTATATATTTTCCTTCAATACCTACCTTTAAAATGATTTGTTTTTTCACACGGATTAATGGGATAATAAAGTAATAACTTCCCACATATTCTTACATTATGTTCATAATAAAATATTCCCCCATTCCCCTGGAAACTTCTCTGAAGTACTTCCAAATATGGAGAAAATGTGATTCAGGTTATACTGATTAATGCCTTCTAACCACTTGACAAGATTACCAAATAGCCACCTATTCTTGTTAATTCCATCAACATCTGCTCAGTGAAATGAGAAAAAGCAATTATTTGGATCATGTAAACAATCCTGTGGGTGGAAAGTGGTTTGAATGATTTTTTTCTTACTTTTTAACTAGATGCCAACTCAGGGGTGGAAGCAAGCGGAGCCATCCTCTCTTTTGGCTTAAAGGTGGAGGCAGCTACCTGTTTTTCAAGGGTTTAAATCTTGAATACTTGATGCAGTAGGAAATGGAAACTGACATCTGAATGAGATAGAGAAACAGAACTGAAGACTACAAATATACTGTTGCCTCAGCAAAGGTTATAGTAAAATAGGCTACCACATTCAAGAAAACAAGAGAATTTCTGATCTAATCATGAGTTATTAATTGGAGACTGGAGGTAAGAAGTCACCTGAACAACGGAAAACTAGAATTACTATTCCCATATATTTGGGATTCAGTATATTACTTTTTAAAACTTCTGATACCCTTTCTGCCAAAAAATACACATAAAAATAGACTTGGATCTAATTGCTTCACTTATGGTGTCAATAAAAGATAAAACATTCTGTAAAAATGCATCTACAACACAGGCCATTAATTTACTCTCAAATAAAAACAAACATTGCTGAAAACTGTTTATTAAAAAATGGACAAAGTATATATGTTAAGTAGTTCAACATGAGTGAATCAGAAAACAAAGTGGAATTTTGCAGTGCCATGAAGAAACACACATTACAATAATACTCAGAAAAGAAAACACAGGAATTACATTCAAATGATTTAAAATGTAGGAAAGATTACTAAGAAGAATACCAGAAAGGATACTTGAAGAAAGTAGCAAACAGAAAATGGGAATTTTAAAAATTTACAGGAACTTAAAAACTAAATTTATTACGCATAATATATTAAATATATTTAGGCACATCTGAGGACATCAGTGAATTAGAAGCTGTGAGAGGTATTACTTGAAAGCAGGAAAATAGAGTTAAAATTTGATATACAGAAAAGAAACTTTTTAGGCAAGGGGGGGCATAATAAGATAACTAAATATATTCAGTATAAAATAATTTAGTTACCTCTGTAAAAATCTATGTCCTTTGATCTGAAACTGCTTTTCTCTTTTCCCATTCTACCCTCCATCAAGAGCTAAGACTTTCTCTCTGCTGTCTCTTTCTCCCCATGCTGGGAATTTCACATAAATATACTCAAATATTCTATTTGTCACATATGTCTTTCATTTAATGTGTTAGCAAGATTCATCCATGATGTTTCATGTATCAGCATTTCATTCTTAAATGGCTGATTTATTATTCTACTGTATAGGCATACTACTTTTTCCATTTATTAATTAATGAGTATTTGGGTTTTTTTTTAACCCTTTGGCTGTTATAAGTAATGCTGCATGAGAATTCTATAAAAGTTTTTGTGTGGACATGTTTTTGCATTGTCCTTAAGATGAAACATAAATCAGAATCAAGGACTTGCTCATGTATTATTTAATACTTTAAACTGTTTTCAAAATTATAAATATCATACATATTTTTCCAGGCTCCATGAGATATTTTGACATGTGTTTATTTTGTAATATTTAAATCAAGGTACTCCTATCAATATCCTCAAAGAATTATCACTTCCTTGTGGTGAAAATGTTCAGATTTGTTTACAGATTTATAACCTACATTATCATCATCCATTGTAAACTGATTGCACATTTAAAAATATTTTTATTATATTTAAATAGTTATATGAAGGAGTACCACATAGCAAAACAATTTATATATCCAATGCAACTTAATCAGTGTCATCTTCAACATTTACCCTCTTTTAATCCACCCTTTTCTTTACTTTTTAAAATTTTCTGGTATAAAGAATGAATTCTTTACTGCATTCTTTCTCCTTCCCCCTTTATTTGTCTACCACTTTCCACTTTGCATCAATCCCTCTCTTGGATGTACCCGTTTCCTGGTGATGAGTTTTTGGGGCATTGACATAGTCTTTCTGAAAGATTATGATATTTGAGCTCTCCATAGAGTCTAGTATACTTCAGTTCATTCATTTGTAACCATTTTATACTGCCCAGTGTGTTTACCTATATATTTGTAGGTATCGTCTATCTACCACAAGTGAAGGAAACCATGCAAACTTTTTTCTCTGGGTCTAGCTTACTTCATTTATATTTTTTTCCAAAACTCTCCATTTCCTATTGAATGCTACCATGTGGATGTTTTTGCTTGTTTGGTTGTTTTTGTCAGTCATGGGTCTTGAACTCAGGGCCTGAGTGCTGTCCTAGAGCTCTTTTGTTCAACACTAGCGCTCTACCACTTTGAGCTACAGCTTTCCTTCTGATTTTTGAATGGTTAATTGCAGGTAAGAGTCTCATAGTGACTCTTATTTTTTTTTTGGGGGGGGTGCTGGGCTGGCTTTCAACCAAGTTCCTCAGATCTCAGCCTCCTAAATAGCTAGAATTACAAGTGTGAGCCACTGGCACCGATGATTATAATGAATAAAATTCCAATGTGTATATATACCAATAAAATTCCAATGTGTATATATACCACATTTTCTTGATTCACTCATCCATTGAGGGGCATCTGGGTTAATTCCATGTCTTAGCTATGGTGAATAATACCAATGAAAATGATTGTGCAGGTTGCTTTAGTGTAGCCTTTTTTGTGTTCTTTTGGATAAATGCCCAGGAGTGGGGTTGCTGGGAAATAGGGTAGTTCTGTTTTTGGTATGGTGAGGAGCCTCCATTAACTGCTTTCCAGAGTGGTTGAACAAGCTTACACTCCTACCAACAGTGTATTCGAGTTCCTTTTTGTCTGCATCTTAGCCAGCATTTCTTGTTGTTTCCTTTTTTTGTAATATTTTCATTATTATCTGTAAGTAGTTGTACAGAGGACTTGTCATTTGAAAGAGGAGTTTATGAATACAATATATATCTTGGTCATATTACCCTTTTTAGCATTGTCACCCATCTCTCCCCTACCTATCCCATTTCTTTATTTCTTGACTGTGTTCCCCACTCCACACCCACATTTTCCTCTTCATTCATCTACCCATTTCCCCTGACCCACCCATCCATTTTGAGTACCAGCTTCCTGGTGTTTTGCTGAACTTCGATTTTGGTTTTGTAAGGAATTACACTATTTGAGATCTCCCTTGAATCAAATATATTTCTGTAAATACATTTATTTGCGTACACTTGCATACCACTCAACATACTTATGATCTTGTGAGCTAAATCTAGCTTCCACATATGAGGGAAAACAGGGATCCCTTGTCTTTCTGGGTCTGACTTACATCACTTAACATAACTTTTTTCATTTCTTTCCAAAATGCTTCTTGACAGTGGCCAGTTTAACTGGGATAAAGTGGAATCTCAGTGTTGTTTTGATTTTCATTACCTTTATGGCCAGAAATATTGAGCATTTCTTTATATATCTATTGAAGTTTTTTTCTTTTTCTCAGAAGTCTCTTTTCTAAGTCATTAGCCTATTTTAATTGGATTGTTGTTTCTTTGAGGAATTTAATTTTTTGGAACTCTAAGTGTAGTCTGGATATTAGGCCCTTGATTGATATATACATAGTAAAACTCTTCTTCCATTCTATGGGCTATTTATCTTGTTAACTATGTCCTTTGGCATGCAGAAACTTTTAAGTTTGATGCAATCTCATTTATTAAGTCTCTCTTTCATTTGTTATATTTCTGAGTTTTTATTTAGAAAGTTTAAACCTGTGACCAGGAACCCTAGTATTTTCTCTACTACTTTCTGTAATAGTTTCATGTTTCTGGTCTTATATTGAGGTCTTTGATGCATTTTGAATTGATCCTGGTACAAGGTGATATAAGAGGATCTAGTTTCAATTTTCTACATGTTGATATACAGTTTTGCCAGTGGCATTTTTTTTGTAGACTGTCTTCCAGCCTATGCTTTAGGCTCCCTTATAGAATATTAGATGGGTATAGGTCTGTAGATTCATTTCTGGATCTTTTGTTCCATTGGTGATCTACAGCAAGCTGTTTCATTATTATGGCTTTGTAATAGAGTTTGAATTTTGTTACTGTTATTCTTCCAGCACTGTCTTGAATGCTGAGAATTACCTTTGCTATTTGTGGTCTTTTGTTATTGCATATATATTTTTTATTTATTTTTCTACCTCAGAAACATTGAAGAGTGGTTTGGGGATTATTCATTTATTTTTCTATCTCAAAAACATTGAAGAATGTTTTCAGGATTTTGATGGTTATTAAATTGACTTTATAAATTGCTTTGAGCAATATTGCCATTTTTATGATGTTAATTCTTCCAGTCCAGAAGCTTGTAATGTCTTTGCGTTTCCATAAATCTTGTTTTCTTTTTCAAATTTTTAGTTTTCATTACAGTGGTCCTTCACATCGTTGGTTAATTCTTAGGATTTTTCTTTGTTTGCTGCTTTTTTTTAAGGCTATTGCAAATGGAGTTGTTTTCCTGATCTTAGTATCAGTCTTCTGGTTGTTGGCATACAAAAAAGTTACTGATTTTTGTGGGTTGATTTTATTCCCTGTTACTTTGCCAAAGTTTTGAATCAGCTCTAATAGCTTCTAGGGAAAGTCTGTAGGGTCCTTTAAGTACAGGATCATGTCATCTAGTACAAGGGATAGTTTTACTTCTTCCTTTCCTATGTGGATCCCATTTATTTTTTTCTCTTGCCTTACTTCTCTTTCTAGGAATTCCAGCACTATATTAAAAAGCTTTGGAGGCAGTGGACATCCTTGCCTCATTCCTGATTTTAGGGGAAATGGTTTTAGTTTTTCACCATTAAGTATAATGCAGTTTGTTATATACTCAATTGTACACAAATACTTTTTCCCCTATGTATTTATAAGTTAGTCTTCTTTAATCAATCTTTTCCTATTCCTTCCTCTCCCACTCTTTCATTGTCTTTTAACTTTCTGCTCTCAACTTCTTTGTGATCCTCTTTTATAGGTTCTACATGTGAGTGAGATCATGCAGTGCTTTTCTTTCTGTGTCTGGCTTATGTCAATTTTACATGATGATCTCCAGTTTCCTTCATGTTGTTGCAAATGACAGGATTTCATTCATTTTTATAGTTTCCATTGTATATATATACATAATTTCTTCATCAGTGGATGAGCATTAACTTCTTTCTGTTTCTCAACTATTGCAAGTAGTGCTCCAGTAAACACAAAAGTGCAGGTTTTCCTTTGACATGCTTCATTCATTTCCTTTGGATATATACCCAGTGCGTTTTCTGGGTCATGCAATCATTCTATTTTTATGTTTTGAAAAGGAACTTTCATTCTGTGTTCCTTAATTGCTTTACTAATTTATATTCCCACCAACATTGTGCAAGGATTGCCTTTTTTTCTACATCCTCCCCAAATCTTGTACCACTTTGCCACTTGATAATGGCCATTCCCATAAGTAAAAATGATATATCTTTGTGGTTTTTAATTCCCTGATGATTAGTAAAAATTGAAGATTTTCTTCATATGCTCATTAGTGTTTATATGTTTTTTTTGAGAAATGCCTACTTGGGCCTATCACTCATTTTAACTGTCTTTTTGTGTTTATTGCTTATTAAGACAGATTTCTTATAAGATTAGCAAAACTAAAAACTAAAAAAAATTACTAGAAGGAGGGAAGGTGAGAATTGTATGTTGTTCATGAACTATACCCTCTTATACTCAATTCTAAAATATCATGTATAATTAGTCAAAGATGTGTATACATGGGAGCTCCAATACTTATTCTCCTATTTTTCATGTACAAAATCTAGTGATATGACTCTTAGAAGAGATAATATGGCACAGTCAAAAGAAGACAAATAACCTTATTATCTCTTTGCAAGAGAATGACAGGAAAAAAATGTAGCTTAACTATATTGTAAAATACTATGGAACATTTACATAAATGACCATCAATATTGATCAAATGTGGATAAATTTGTAAATTACAATGTAAAATAATAAAATCAATACTACTCAACCTACAATAGTATGTTAAGCATTAGATAACATATATTTTATATTTTTTGAGAATATGTGTTAAAAAGTTTAAAGTTTAGAGATTTAACTCAGTGAAAGAATGCTTGCCTAACAAGCGTAAGGTCCTGATTTCAGTCTTCAGCTCTAAAAATAATCAAATGAGTGAAACCAGGCAACATCTAATAACCAATCTATTGAAAGTTTTCTCATCTGTGCTTCAAAGTATAACCATTAACCCACACTTTTTTTTAATTGTGAAAATACCATACAGAGGGGTTCCAATTACATGGGCAAGGTAATGAGTACATTTTTTATCAAGCATTGTTGCCTCCTCCTTTTTCCCCCTTCCCATGCCTTCCCATCTTTCCAGCTCTCCTCCAGTCCCTCTTCTACCCCACTCCTGCCCTGCCAAAGTTGTAGTTTCGTTTTTTGACATAACATCTTGTACATCTCATTGTTTCAATGGATCCACCTGTATCCCTATTTAAACAATAGTTTTTTTTCCCTTCCAAATGTTCACAAACAAGACCACATTAAAGCTACCAGCACAACTATGTTTATTGCAGCATTGTTTACCATAGCTAAGATATAGCACCAACCCAGATGCCCCTCAGTAGATGAATGGAGCAAGAAAATGTGGTATATATACACAATGGAATTCTATGCCTCCATCAGAAAGAATGACATTGCCCCATTTGTTAGGAAATGGAAAGAGTTGGAAAAACTTATATTAAGTGAAGTAAGCCAGGCCCAAAGAAACATAGGTCCCATGGTTTCCCTTATTTGCAATATCTAGTATATGTCTGAGACAAGTAGAAAAGGTCAGATAAGTTGATGTTAGGCAAAATGAACCCCAAGATAAGGATTCAAATGCTTTCTCTTTCATGCGATTGTTTCTAACCCACAGCTTTTTAGTGTTCTCACTGCTATAAGCCACCATTCCCTCTTTTTATTTCAATGGAATCCTACTCATCTCCCTGCTTCCACCCTAGTCTAAATTTTAAACATCAGAAAAATAGACGTTAGCTAATTATGCTCAAAATATTTCAATGTACCATTTCTTAAAGAGGTTCTACCAGTAAGCTACCAAGCCCTATATCTATTTGATTTCTATTACTTTATGACTTAATTTGTTTTTTGGGGGGTCAGGTCGTGGGGCCTGAACTCTGGGCCTGGGCACTGTCCCTCGGCTCTTCAGCTCATGGCTAGCACTCTACCGCTTGAGTGCGTGCCACTTCCGGCTTTTTTCTTTTTGCTTATGTGGTGCCGAGGAATCGAACCCAGGGCCTCATGCATGCAAGGCAAACGCTCTACCACTGAGCCACCTTCCCTGCCCCTGACTTAATTTTTAATTGCTAATTTTATCTCTTTTTGCCTTGTACATCAGTCCTATATATTTCCAAAATAGGCAATGTAGACTTGGGCCACTGGGTTTATGCTTCCTGTTGTCTTTGCCTGGAAAAGTACTTCCTCAAAGTATCCACTGAGTTTATTTTCTTTGTGAATTCTTTTATATTTTTTTAAATTTTAACATTTTAATTTTTTATTTTACAAGTGCATCACATTTAAACTTCTACTCTTCCTTGTTCTTCTCCATTGTTTTATTTATTTGCAGAGCATTGGTAACTATCTGACCTAACACAAAACCTGTTCATTCGTTCATTATGCATGGTGGTTATAATATTTCTCACTCATCTAAAGTAGAAGCTGTGGAGAGGCAATAACTTGTATCTCTATAGTTCAGTGATTCATTTCAAATACCTGGAATGATGTCTAACACAATATACCTATTTGTATCATATTTGTCAGGTAAGAGAATGAACAAGCTACAGAGTATTATTCTTAAAGAGGAAAGGGATAAAATGGAAAAGGAATTATGAAAGGCTGAGCCATCATATGTAACTGTACTACTTGAAAATAATAGACAAGGGCTAGGAAGATGGCTCAATGGTAAAGTGCTTGCCTTGCGTGCATGAGGCCCTGGATTTGATTCTTTAGTGCCACATAAGCAGAAAAAGCTAGAAGTGGTGCTATGGCTCAAGTGGTAGAGTGCTAGCCTTGAGTTGAAGAGTTCAGGAACAGCGCTCAGGCCCAGAGTTTAGGCCCCATGACTGATAAAAATAAATAAAATAAAATAAAATAAAATGATAGACATACAAAGCAGACAGAGTAAGATAATTTGGACCAGATTCTCAGTGTTATGCAACTCTGTGTATTCCATTAAAATGGCATTTCTACATTAAATATGTTAAATTAAACCTAAACATGAGACTAAATTTAAGATACACAATCAAGCATGGATACAAGTATTTATCAGTGATGACAAGAAATTAATCCTGAATTAAACACTTGAACAGTTTATAGATCAAATATGTGTCTTAAATCTGGCTAGTATGACATAGTCTGTTTTAAAAGTTTTCAAAGCATTGTTGCTTCTTTCTTTATTGTTAAATTATTTTTCTCTTACTCCTTATATTCTCAGGTCCCAAACCAATAGCATAAATTATTTCAAAATATCATTTGTACTTGTGGAATAAATGCAGGAATTATGTTAATATATGCTAAGCTACTCTAATATAATAATATATAATATAGCCTATTTAATTAACATTATATATTCAGTTATTATATATTCAATTATTATATGTTATACATTCAATTATATGTAACATATTATATATTATATTTTCAGTAGTATATATCTTCTTAGTATATAGCAATGAATAACTTGCTATTTGAATTAATTAGTAAGCTACAGCAAGATATTTTATCTCTTATGAAACAATGTATTGACAATATAATATGTAGGATTTGAGGCTATCTTATCTGGATCCAAGAAAAAAGAGCAGTATTCAAATTATATTTTAGACATTGACACAAGGTATATGCTAAGAGGATGAAGAAATTTTAGGTAATCAGACAGCACACAACTTAGGTGACTATAAACTTCATCTATTACATGGCTGACTTTTTATAACCAAGGTAGAGGTGTAACCCAAAAATGCCAACTCCCCAAAGGTTGTTCACTAGTTACAGATAAAAAGTTGATGTTTGCTAGGCTATTTTCCCATATAAATCTAAAGTAAATTTCCTATCCTTGAAAAAAATTAACTTAAGTGAATTTGAAATCAATGCATTGCATTAGAATAAAATACAGTGTGTCTGTAAAATGCAGTTCCATTAGTGGCATTTGGTGAAAAACATTTATCTGAAACTGTTACAATATTTAACATAGAGGGCAGTTCTGAACTTAGTTTTTCAGCATGACAATTCTAGATATCTTTGATGGCTTAAAGAAGCAACACAATTTTCTTCTGGGCATAGAGAGGATATCACTATTGATATCAGTGAATATTTCTTCTGTTTCATCTCCTCTGAATCTTCATTTCTACCTTACCTTTTTCTCTTTGTATACTGGATGTTTATTTTCTGAAATAGTGAGATCAAGGAGCTTCATTTCTATCCTTAATGAAATGATGCCAGCTGATTTCTGAGGAAATCATGGGAGGCTTTATAAACTTTGCTTTTTAATTCAGATTTATAAAACCGATTCCCTTTAATGTCTGGCCTAAAAATCGAGATATGATGTTATTATTCTTTGAGTAAATACAGTCTAAATCAGTGTCAATATCTCACTCTTGACTCTATTCTGTGGGGGGAGATTGACTTTGGAATTATAACTGTTTTCTAATTTTGCATATTCCATGCTTATTTGGAAGGAATGTTTTTCATTTTAGAAATGGGTTGGGCCCTTGGCAAGTTCACTGATGCAATAGGGGTAATTTGAACAAAGTTGACACTAAAAAACACTGCTGTCTCTTCTTTTGTTTTCTATCTACTATCATTTCCGTTTATATAAAATTAATGGTAAGCTCTACTTTTGAAAAGAAATGTCACCTCAATTGGCTTTATGACTAGCAGGAATATTAAATGGTTGGTACAATTATTATATAATACAGGTCAGTTTTCACAGAAGATGAATTTCCTAATAGTTCAGACAAGAAAAATGTCTTAAAATAATTATTGAGATATTGTTTGCAAAATGATTATTTTCTGTTGCATTTACTTAATGGGTTTTAGTGGAAAAAAAACTTTTGATAATGTAAAAATAACATTTCCACTCTATAATCACCATATAACAATACAAGTATAAAAATTCATAAAATTCCAAAGGGAATTTAACCACAACTAACCCAGCCAGAAACAGATATGGGTCAACCAATATCTTAGATTTTCCTAGCAAACATTACAAAAATATCAATTTTTGGATTTTCTCTCTGCATGTGAAAATTCTATTAAGGATTAGGAATAAGTATACATTATTAACATTTGTAAAGGTATTGTTCATAAGCACAACCTAAAGTCTGTACAACATGAAATATGTACCATAAGATCATTTTAGATCACTCTACTATGAGAAAAATTGAATGAACGAAAAATATGCTAGTCATGCAAATTATCCTAATTTTGACATCATTGTCATTTAATAAGAACATACCAAAAGAGGATAAAGTGTAACTTTTCCCATAAATTATAATAATATCAACAGGACTGATCCCTAAAGAGTTGTAACTTACTATAACATAAAAATATGATCTCAGGTGGCTCAATTTGGTTGGAATTTAAGACTTTAAACATTCCATATTTTTCTTTATGTCTACTAATATGCTCTAAAAGTGCTTACTATGACTTTACATTGGATTGCTGAGGAAAATTCATTTTAAACTATGTTAGTCAAATAAGGAAAAAATATTTCATTTATTGTGTTTCAGCATTTACTAAACATTTTATTAACTCATTCACATTTTTAAAAATTTAGTGATACTTTTCAAAATTCTAAGGTAGCCCATAATAAAAACAAGCAAAATTAATCTACCACCTGGAAGAAGTCATATGTGTGTCTACTGGTAGCTTTTATGAGTAATATGTACAGGTAATGGAGAAAATTATTCTGGTGTTTTTTTTTTTTTGGTCGGTTGTGAGCTTGAAGAAAATTATTCTTGTAGGTTACTTAATAGTGACAGAAAACAGAGTATCTAATATTCACAATTTTCTCTGGAGAGAGAAGATACATTTTTGTATAGTCAGGAATCCTTTTTTTTTTTTTTTTTTGTCGGCCGTGGGGCTTGAACACTTCGGCGCTGTCCCTCAGCTCTTCAGCTCAAGGTGAGTGCTCTACCACTTCCACAGCCCCAGTCCCGGTTTTTCTGAGTAGTTTATTGGAGATAAGAGTTTCACAGACTTTCCTGCTTGGGCTGGCTTTGAACAGTGAACCTCAGATCTCAGCCTCCTGAGTAGCTAGGATTACAGGCGTGAGCCACTGGCACCCAGCCTCAGGAAGCCTTTATGCTCATTAAAATTTATCTTTATCTTAGAACCGTGAATACAACAATGGTAACTGCTAAAAGAAAGGGAAATAATTTCTGGTTGATAAGTAGCTGATGTTACATTGCTTTTAAGTTTAATAAAATAAATTAACATATTTTGCTAGTATCATTGCTTATGAGTGCTGTGGTAAAAAACAGGTATCTAATGGAAGTGTGAAGTAGTACAGCAATCTTCATGGTAGAAGCAACATTTGAGTTAGCTCTTGAGAATTAACTAACACATACCTACCCAACAGAATGAGTCCATGTATATCAAGCGAACAGAATTTTACATGGAAGGTCTGAGAACAACAAGAGAATATAGACATTCAGAAAAAAGAACATTTTCCAGAATTGTGGGATAAATTATTTAATGGGGGGGATTGGTGAAGCATGAAACAGGTATGAAATAGACAAAGGTCCAATTTGGAAGAGTATAGAGTACTTTGTGAAGGTGTTTGAATTATTTTTCTTGAAACTAATATATGGTGCTATAAAGACTTTTAAAGTGGGAAATGTGTAACTCTATTTTCACTTTTAAAGGAAGAACTTCACGATTGTTAAGATTCATAAATCCAATATGCCCAAATACTGCATAGGAAACCATATTTTGAGTATAGTCATAACATGTAGGAAAAAGTTTTGAAAAATGTCTAATAACAAGAAGTGGCAAGGTAATGTTGAATTCATAATGGAAGTTGCAGGGTATTGTTGGATGAAACATGCAAAATATACAGATGTTAAAATTACAGAATGTAAAACCTGAATAGATATTAAGAATAGAGAAAAATTGTAGAGGACTGCATAAGTATTGGTGGTGCTTACTGAAATTACTGAAAAGTAATGACAAAAAGAGTTGAATTTGGTCTAGGGAACAATGATTCAACTTTGAAGGTGTTGACTTAAATCACTGAGGCATGTCCTAATGGAGATTCTTGGCGACCATGTTGCCTACAAGGATTGTGTTTATGAGTGAACATAAGAACACTGGAAATAGAGACATGGGCAAGGCTTCATGGATATGAATTAGGAAATTCATAAGAATAGGAATAAAATATAAAACTGAGGAGTAAAGAGTGGGCTGGAGTAGGGGAGGCATATTTTGAAGTTTCGTTACAAAGAACACTACATGGAAATTTCATCCCAACTAAAAGAAGGCTATCTCCGTTCCCAGAATTCACATGTATTTTAGTTTGCTACATAATTTGTAATTTTTTGAGTAGAAGGATCAGGACCTGAAAGTAAATAGATGAATCATGAGTCACCAAGAATCTCAATGCTGGTATTATATTAACTGTTTGGTTGTATTAGCTAGGAAGATTTTCAGGACCAGCAGATGTTGCAGGGATTAAGCACTAGAGAGAAAGGATGAGCAAATGATGAAAGGCTGTACAAGTTCTGTAAGAAGATTAACAATGGGAATTGCTCATAATTCAAGTAACAAGCAAAGACATAGGAAAATTGTGGCCTGAAGAAGGTAGTAACAAGAATTAATTTCCCTTTGCAGTAGATCAGCCAAAAGAATCCATGTGGCCCCATATCACCTTCTAGGTTCTTAGGATCAACCTGCAAAATATATCCAAACTTATTGGGAAAAAATGGGGGATAACTCTGAACATATTACCCTAGGAATCAAATTAGGCTATTGTGTTTAGTGTCATAAATCTTTGGAGTATTAGAAAATTGATGTACTAATATCACTGTCCCATAATAGAAAGATGGAAAAATTAAGGATTATGGTTAGGAAACACATTTTGTGCCCAACATTATAAAACAGTGAGGAGAAATAACCATTTTAGTGGAGAAGCCAGATCTTACTTAAATGGATCTAAAAGAAACGTTAAAAGTACAATCTCAGTGATTCTCAAGGAAATGTGGAGGCTACAATAGGATTCTAAGAATGAGGAGGAACTGAGGGGACACGGGGATAGGTAGAAGGAGAAACGTTGTATATCATCACAACCAAAGAGAACAAGAGAGCATGACATGAGCTAATGCTATAGAAGGCTGTAAGAGCTGGAACCTGTCCAATCATGGTATGGTATCTTCATTTCAAGTCAAGTATTGTAAGGTGTGTGGTGATCCATATACATTGCTTTGTCAAGGCTGTAGGCTGCTCTGCAGAGTAGGTTAAAGACTTATTTTTGTTAAAGTGTAATGATTTTGTTTAGCATTCTTACTTATTATCTGCTTCCTCAGTATCATTGAACAGAGTATCTGAGGAAGTAGCTGTGCCTAGAGATATGCCTAAGAAGCAACATGTTACTGTCTGGGAGTTTTCTGTCCTCCAATAGCCTAGCATACTCAGTGGTTTCCAAATTTTTGCATGGCTTTATAGGATGCACATGTGAAAATTCATTTTAGACAAGACTTTCTCAGCAATGAATTAAAGATCCTGAGCAATATCTAAACTCACCATTAAGCTCAAGCTGGAATCTCTACTCTATCAGGATGGACTCTTTAAAAGGCCAACATTCTTAAATAACCTCCAGCATTAATGTATATGGAGTTAGAGAAGAGAAGTCTTCTTGTTTTATTACATAAAGTGGGATCTGCTATTTGAATGATGAATAGTCAAAAGCCAATGAGTCTACAGCATATAAATAGTCATATATATATATATATATACACACACACACACAAACACACACACACACACACACACACACACACATATGAAGAGAGAGATAAGAGAGAGAGAGAGAGACCGAGCTTTCAAGTATTTTATCTGGTTAACTAGCCAAGTATAACATTTAAAGATCAAGGTAAAATAATAGAGTAATTTCTAGCACAGGATCTTAAAACTCTTACAACTTGGGCATTTTTACTCAATGGTAGTATTCTACCACTTGAACCACAGTTCCACTTCTAGCTTTGTTGGTGGTTATTTGGAAACAGGAGTCTTACGTGCTTTCCTGTCTCGACTGGCTTCAAACCATGATACTCAAATCTCAGCCTCCTGATTATGTAGAATTAAGGGTGTGTATCATTGGCTCCCAGCTAGTAATAAAGTTTAACAGCAGAATTTAGGGCTTGGCTTAAGTAGTAGAACAGTTGCCTTGCAAACACAAGAACTTGAGTTCAAACCATAGTACAGCCAGAAAAGTTCAATGACAAGGAGTAGAGTATTAAATAATAGATGACTTTTCACTAAGTATTTTATTTCTTAACATTTAGTTAAGATACCACGTATGTTGATTTGGTTAATATGTTCTCTTAAACAGTGCATGTGATTATATTTTTTAACAAGGCTTTACACAAACAAAAAAAAAACCCTTAAGTTTTACATTCTAATCCAAAAGCATATGAGAAAAACAGTTTCAGAAGCTTTAAATATTAACAAGAAGGATGTAGCCTAACGATGCAGGGAATCAGCAAGAGCATGAATGCTCAGAATTGCTTTTAGTGGGAAAAAGCAGCCAGCATTTGTTCAGAGCTAAAGATTTTTTTTTCTAAAATAGATCTGAGTTTAATTGGCAGGACTTGGCATCACTTACGAGAAAATATGTTTTATTTATTTGAGTTTAAATATATTTCAAACACTATTTTAAAATATAGTTCTTCCAAGTGTTGGGGCAGCTGTTAAGTGGTTCAGGATTTAATGCTCTGGTTAGCCTTTCACCTGTGAGGCCCTTGATCTCTCTCCATGTAATTAAGTTCATAGATTAAATCAGTTTGATGGGATCAGGGAGCCCCAAGTGGAATACAGATATTTTGTACCAGGAAGCCATTTTGAATAATTGGCAACTTCAGCTTGAAAACTGCCCAGGTTGGGAATAAATTTTGTTGTAAATTTACATAGACACAAACAAAAGTAAATAGCAGGGTTACAGTTATATATACAAGATAGTAAGTACATTTCTTTTTTTTTTTTTTTTTTTGGTCAGTTGTGGGGCTTGAACTCTGGGCCTGGGAGCTGTCCCTAAGCTCTTCAGCTCAAGGTGAGCACTCTACCACTTGAGCCACAGGGTCACTTCCGCAAGTAAATTTCTTAAACATTGTTTTTCCCTCCTGCATTTTTCTCCCACTTTCCTAACCACTTTGTACATCACCTTGACAATAAAATGAAATTTAAAAAAGCAAATATCGGTAAGGGAGCTGATCTCTATTGTTTTTATTCAGGGTCAAAATGGGAGAAAATTATAAAATTTAGGATTAATTGTGATTTCTTTGGTATCAGTAGCTATCCTTTCTTCTTCCAATCTATTTCCCGAAAGGCAGGATAGTCCACAGCAGTGCGATGTCATTTTTTACTAGGGGTTTGATAACTCAGAACCACAGGGCAGATTTTACATTCTGGTCATAACTAGTAATTTTCTTTGTGTCATAACTAATTTATAACTTCGTATGTTTCTTTGTGTTGTCATCTCTATTTACAATGGTGGCTCCTAAATGACTAAATCTTATGACATCCTCATGAATATAATTATTTAATTTTCAAAACTGAAATAGGGTCTATTGTGGTGATTCAACTCCAATTGCAGCTACTTGGGAGGCAGGAGGAAGGAGCTCATGGTCAGAAGCTGCTCTGGGCAAAAGCATGAGATCCTATCTAAAAACATAAATTAAAACAAAAATGACCGAAGGTATGTCTAATGTCACAGAGCACTTGCCTAGCTAGGTAACTGATGCCCTGAGTACAATTCCTATTACTATTCCTTCAAAACACCAAAAGCAAAGACAAAAAAGGGGGACCTTCCAAACAGCAATAAGAAATAAGAAAATCCTGCTTTATGAATGCTTCACAGGTACTCCAAGTGATATTAGCCAATCTAGTCTCAACCCTTGCTGTCCTTTCTGAATCTTACATGGTCTTCTAGAGTAGCATCAGAATTCTGGTCAGGATAGACAGGTTCTGACACCAATCCCTAAATCTCAGGAAAGTACTATAAGCTTATCTATCAATTGTTAGCAAGTCTAGAGCTCTTCCCTTTACAAGGTCAATCATCAAGTGACTTGGGTTGAAAGTGTTTCTACTGTGTTATCATCATGCCATATTTATCACTGATTTCCAGGATTGCCTTGTAAGGGAAAGAGAGCATGTAGAAAATTTATTCCCAATCTAAATATTAGGGATCAAAGTGGCAAAGCCATTTCTGCACTTGGATTAGAGCTTAGAATCCATGATTAGGGCACCATGCTAACTCTGGAGGTACTTGGGAGATATGGGATGTTAGATGGGCTCTGGAGAGCATTGCTTTCAGATACACAACCTCTGATAAGGCTCTGCTCTTCTTTATATGGCCTCCACAACTAACAGTTTAGGTCCTTGAAGATGTAAGGTTTATTCTTACACAGTCTTTACGTATTGTGCACTGATAATAAAATCATGTTGGATGTCAATCTATTAGCTTAAAAGGAAAGAGATAGAAAACACTTGATATACATGAACTCATTCAATTCTTGCTGAAAGTGAGATGATACCATTCTCGTCAGAGTACATGGAAGCTCAGAATACCTAAATAAATTATCACAAAATTAGACTTCCAACTCGGAGTGATTCTCAAACATAAGCTCGATTTCAACTTGGAAATACTTTGTCTCAAAAGGGGATATCTGGAAGACAGCAAGAAATGCTTTCATAGTATGTTCTCAGGAAATAATTAACTCTGTGAGGAGGCTTCATTTTTGTGAGTGTTTAGGGAAGTTTTAATTCATAAAATGAATGTGTCTTTTCTAGGGTTCAAATGCCCTGGTAGAGAACATGTATATTGTTTGAAAATTGGTTCAAGCTGAGAGTGCACACAATCTCAGTAGAGGAAAGGTAAAGATGATAACAGATCAGAAAAAAACTGTAATGTGCCTAGGATCACATCTGGTCAAAGTGAATACCTTAAATGGTTGGTTGTGGGCTTTTTCCCTTTCCTCTGATGAATAGACCTTTGCCCTTAAAGTTACAAATAATAAACCAGAGGTGATGTGGGGAGAGTATTTTATGCCCTTGGGAGGTGATGGCGGGAGAATCATGATTTTGAGACCAGTCTTGGATACAAAGCAAATTCGATACCAAATTGATTTTATGCTAAGACCTCCTCAAAGATCAAGATGAAGGAATCAAGGAAAGCAAGAGAAGGAGATGGCTGTTATTTTTATGTGAGTAGTATTATGGAAATTTGGACCAGAGAGAGTCTTCCATTTGTTTTGTGAGATCCTCATTTACAGGTAAGAAATTAAAGACAGATATGAAGCGCTGTCTTCTACAGTGTCATAAATGTTGTAACACTTCTAATCCAACCCAATTCCTTTCTCTGAGCAATAAGAACATGGATAGTGATAAACACTTGTTATACATTGATCAATTCATATTTGACTTTATTAAATTGGTTGGTTGTGTGTGTGTGTGTGTGTGTGTGTGTGTGTGTGTGTGTGTGTTGGGGTAGTTAGAATCTTGGGGTGGGAGGAGGAACCTCATTGAAGAAGTTCCAGCCTGTCAGGTTCCTATTTTTAGAAAACTACTCTTACTTCCAATGTCTTCCATAGTCATTTTATTGTATTCACAACCAATTCAAACTCTCCAGCAACTATTTTTTCCCAAGTGAGAAGCCTGGTGAGCATTTCTATTCCATGTTGAGATAATATTTTCATTTTCACGTCTAAACATAGTAAGTAGGGTAAAGACTAGTCTAAACTTAGCTACTAATAGCCCACGCTGTTAAATTTGTCATTACAATAATTCTTTTTCCTGTGTGCAAAACTATTGCAGAATAAAATGAAATAGTCTTTTGTTAGCAACAAAAGACATTGCATTTAGACGTGTAATTTCCAGAAAATAAAGAGGGCAGGGCAGCATATTGTACTTTTTATTAACTGATGACACTGGCACAATGTAGGACCATTGGACGGCAGAGGAGAGAGCTGGCAGAAAATGAGATGGGTGATGTGGTTTATAGCTGAGAACTCTGTAGCTATTTCTGAGTGGGAGGATGGGTTTTGTCTCTTGTATTGTTCTCTGTGATGGAGAATGGTCAGGAAAATAAAATATTTCCTTCATTTTATTTTCAGACTCATTTTGCCTTTGGGATATAAGTCCAAATTCTCAATTAAATCATCTTCTAACCTAACATAATACTTTGCTTCCAGTCCCTCACACTTGCATCTGTTAAAAGCAATAATTGTACGTTCACAGACATCACCAGGATTGTATTTTAAGAAGCCATCTAACTGGTCCAATTCATTTGTTTCAGGTTTTGACTAAAACTCATCCCATATGAGTTTTTAAACTGAAATAGTCCCCACTTCCTTTGATAAAGGAGAATCTATTTTTTTCTCATGGGTGAACTTGAGTAGTCAGATCATCTCTAGAACTGGGATTAATAAAATTAGCAATGCTTCTCCAAGGAAGCACCTGTACTATCTTTAGTTATACATAGGAGTTGCCATTTTACAATGCAGTTTATGGATACAGTGTGGGTTGATTGAAAGTCTAAGTTTCCTTTTAAGCCGAGACTGTGTGAGATTATTTCAAAACTGACATAAGAAAGAGGAAAGATGTACATCAGTTTGGATCATCACTGTTTGTCATTTTCTTACAACATAGTGGAAGCACACCAAACACCATGGGATATGAAGAATTCATTCTCTCATGGATTATCCATACTGGCCTTAACATCCAGCTCTTTCATTATAGTATTAATTTTTGCATCTCTTGCCTGTGATAGATGTAGAGATGGACGTTCTAGATTGTCCTTTGAGAAGTTGTGTGGTATAAGGAATGCTGATATCAGGAAGTTTTTTCTCAAATTCCTCAGAGTTAGACCCAGTGTAGAGAACTACCTTGCCACAAGTATCCCTCACTGGGAAACCAGCATCTAAGAACTGAACAAGTCAAGGGTGTCAAACTTCCATTTGTTTTGACCTAATGTTTGTTCCAGAGCTTCTACCAGCTGAACAGAAATTTTTGTTACGTCTGGCATTTCAGATTAAATCATTTCCCTATGGGCATCTAAATCTTCCTTTAAGGAAAACATTTAGCCCAAACCTTGTAACCCAAACTATGTGTCAGCATCTACTTTAGGAAAGCTTAATTTATGACACTCTCAGATTAATCCTCCTTCTTACATTCTCATTAAACCTGCCCACCTGTCATAAATCTAATAATTTGTTTATCATACCTCCATTTCCAAGTAGTTAATTAGGTCTGAAGAAAACAATTAGGATTAAGCTGATTCACTCTAGATTATTGATCCCCAATCTACATAGGGCACTCATTCCTACACACTTCTCTTTGTATGATTCCCTAGTGCTGTTTCAGGCTCTTTGGTTCCTATCTTTAGAAAAACACTCGTCTAGTCACTATTTTCAATAGTGTAATTGTATTGTATTCATTAGCAATTTGAAGTCTCTTTAGCTACTATTTTTCCCACGTGACTCTCTACATTCTCAATTTATCTCTTAGTTCCCAAATATCAACACTTCCTATTTTTGTGAGAAGAAAAAATTATATCTACTTCCTTCTGAAACCCACAAAACTGGTTGCCTTCAGACCCATTCTCATTCCTTTTCTTTCAGACAGTGATGTTTTCCTATCTTCTATGCCAGTTTTCTCTGATCTTAATCACTTTTGCTTCCTTAAAGGCTTCATTTCTAATGCTACTATCTTCTGACAATATCACTTTTCCTGTTTGTTAGATAATTCTGTCAAATCACAGTAAATGTTGTTGAGATGGACTAGTATAGCAAGGGCCAATTCATAAGACAGATTAACACTAAATTGTGGAGGCAAACTGACTTAGTTTAAACGCTGGTCCACAACCTAGAAGGTACAGCTCACTGCATTACCACTCTGTGTCTCATTCTGCACATCTGATATAATGGAAATAACAATAGTGCTTACCTCTTAAGGATTTTGCAGGATTTGTAAATAAAAATCAGTGGGTATGTTTTCAACAGAATCCTGTACATGCTAATTAGAATATAAATAACAGAAATTAGTAGTGCTTAAATCTCCCATCTCAAATAACATGCAAATATTTTTTTAATTCTCTTGATAAATATCCCTGTAAATCTATTCTTTGTCTTTGATTCCTTTTTTGGCATTCCTTCATAAAACTTTGTAGATTATTCATTTCTTCGCAATTTTCCCTTCTCTCCCAAATGCATTTTGGGATTCATTCTTTGATTCTAAGTCTCCCTTGAAAAATGACCCAAGGCCCAAATCCAGTGGACATTTTTTTTTCTGCAGCTACACAAGGTCTCAGCATGCTGTCCCGTAGGAAACATCCTACTTTTATTCTAGTAATGCATCTTTCATTAATGTCATCCCACAATTAAACTGATTTTCTTTATGCTAACATATTCTCTGATTCCTTTGTAAACATCTCTTTTTCTATTCAGTCTCTAAATATAGCTTTGTTTCTTGGTTTAGGACTTGATTTTACTTTCCCTAATTAAACTCTTATTCAAAGTGAATCTCATCTGTCATTGTGGCTTTTCGTGACATTTTAAGGGTTCTTGACATCCCAATTTAAATTTTCTACCTTGGCCTATCAACTTCCTTATCAACATATGCAATATACCCCTGGATATCTCTACTGAGAGGGTCCAAACTTATTTTCTTCTATTTCAACCTGGCCTCTTCTAGCCTTCTCCATTTTAGCAAATGGAAATATCCGGTTATTCAAATGCTACACTGGAGATTCATATGTATTCTTCTCTTTAATCATGCATATATCTAATCTAACACTAAGCTTGCTGTTTGAAAAAATGGCCTCCTATGCATCTCTACTGACTCTAATCCGAATACTAGTTTACTTGTCAAGAGTTATTTGTGGACTGGTTTTCGAGCTAGTCTTCCTTCCAGATTCCACGATTGTCCCTTCAAAATCTACTGCCACCCAAAGCATTATTCTTTGTTTAAAATAACTTCCCACCCTGATAAGAATAGCAAGTAGCTAGTTGCAAAAAACAAAAATAAAACCAAAATCTTAATCTAGACTAGTGTGTATCACTTTTTCCTGCTTCCTATTTTATTCCAGTAGGGTATGATGATGATGATGATGATGATGATGATGATGATGATGATGATGATGATGATGATGATGGGTGTTTCTGGGTTTGAATTCATGGCCTTGAGTTTGCTAGCCTATGGTCTACTGCTTGAGCCTTGTCTCCAACCCTGATTTTTACTGCTGATTTTTGAGATAGGGTCTCATCTTCCATGAGGGATGTCTCTGCACTTCGATGTGCTAACTTTGGACCTCCATCACTGTGGGCTCCCATGTCACATTGGGTACATGCCTTTGTGTCTACCTTCCCACCATGAGGTCATAGCATCAGTATCATGGACTTTTTTTTGTCCAGGCAAGCTTGGAATCATGATGCATCCAAGTTTTGCCTTCCCCATAAAAAGTATTATAGGTATGAGCAACTGGCATGCAGCAAGAATGATTTGACTTTGAAACTGAATGATCTAAAGAACTATCTGTTTAGTGAAGAAACTAAGTGAGACTTCATATATAGTAAAATAATATTTTAAAGTACTTCTGTTCCCACATTTTGGGAACATTTGTACATTTATCTTAATTATTCTACCGTGCTGTAGCTATACACTGATGGCAATTTTCAGGAGACAAGTAGTTAAATCAAAATTCAGAATTGTTTAGCCCTATACCAATTATGGAAACTTTAGTATAGTAACAACCATAACAATGTTGCTAATACATTTAAACATCTAAGCAAACATGTCTGAATGCCAAAGAAAGCAGTATCTTCCTGAGGTTTTTTTTTTATTGTGAGAATACCATACAGAGGAATTACAATTACATGGGCAAGATAACATGTACATTTCTTATCAAGCATTGTTGCCTCCTCTTTGTTTCCCCTTCCCATCCCTTCCCATCCTCCCTCCACCTCCCCTCCCCAATCCTCCCCCCTCAGTCTCCCTCCATCCTTCCCTCCTTGGATCATCTATCAAATTTTCAATTTTCCTCCATCTGGGAACTGACACTGCTATCCTGATAACAATGCTTGTACAATGGAGCCCTGACTCCTGGCTATTATTAAATAAAAATATAATGGGCATGTGACAGAAAGTGAGAAGATAAGATTTCCCCATCTTAGAAGCTTACACTCTGAAGAAAAGTCAGGTGTGGAGTTGTGCAAGTGGTAGAGTTTTAGAAGATAAGCCTGAAAATCCAGTGGGTTCCCTAAGGGTGTCTAGTTCTCCAACTCCCCTAAAACCTCATTGCTCAGCTTTTTCAAGAGTAATTTGCTATTCTTCACTATAGGATGCTTTCTATTTCCATAATAGCCTTGAAAATTTTCATTACTTACACATCTCTCAAAAATAAACCATACTTGAATAATTCATACACTTAAAAAAGTAACAATATGTAACTCACTTTCTTTTTTTTTAATTGTGAAAATACTGTACAGAGGGGTTACAATTACATCGGCAAGGAAATGAGTACATTTCTTATCAAGCATTGTTGCCTCCTCCTTTGTTTCCCCTTACTATCCCTTCCCATCTCCCCGTACCAAAGTTGTAGAGTTCATTTTCAACATAACATATTGTACATCTCATTGTTGCAATGGGTCCACCTGTATCCCTATTTAAACATTTTGTTTTTTCCCTTCCTCTCCACAAATCTTGATTGTGTTACTCAATCATAAATGCCACCTATTTGATCATGATCACAAAATTGATATCTGGACTCTGGAACACTTGTTGACCTTAAACTAATCTATCCAAATGTCAGTTTATCCTTTCCACACGGATATCAAGCAGGCATGTTAATGGTGGCATTTCCTAAACTAATCTCCTAGTGTACTTGGGATGGTCATTTCTATATATTGAGACAACTCGATCTTCTTGGAATAACCCAGATGACAGCTCCTTCTCTTGAAATCTCATGTCCAAAGGTTCTACAAGTTCTCTGTGTCTATCTTCAAGGCATATCCTAAATCTAACCATTTCTTTCCATCTTCATTGATTTTTATTTTTATTTTATTCTAATATCAACTCTTACCTGATTTCTCCAGTAGCCCCCTTTCATTCTTGTTTCTGTTCAGGCTATTCTCTGCAAAGCAGCAGTGCTAATGTTACTATCACATGTGAAACTGACATGATCTTGGACATCTATTATATTAAGAGCAAAAGCTGACATCTACAGAGTATTACAATATTCCAAATACTATTCTAAACACTTAAGTCTAAAAGCAAATTGCTTAAATAAAAATACAGGTTGACCCATTGTAACAATGAGATGTACAAAACACTATGTCGAAAACAAACTTTACAACATTGGTGAGATGGGGGGGTAGTTGTGGAGTTCTGGAGGTGGTAGGAAAGGGATGGTAGGGGGAAAACAAAGGAGGAGGCAACAATACTCAATAGGAAATGTACTCATTACCTTGCTCATGTAACTGTAACCCCTCTGTACAGCATTTTTACAATAAAAAATGTACAAAAAATAAAATGCAATTTATTTTTCACATGTAGGAAAGTTGTGCACATGATTTATTTTAAAGATGAAGAAATTGAAGCTGGGTGCCTTCCTACCCAGCTACCTAACTACTCAGGAGGCTGAGAGGTAAGGATGCAACACCTGCTCAGACAGGAAAGTCTTTGAGACTCTTATCTCCAATAAACTACAAAAAATAAAAAAATAAATTCTGGAAGAGGAGCTGTACCTCAAGTGGTAGAGCATTAGCCTTAAGCAAAAGGAGCTAGTGAAACAGTCAAGCCTGAGCTCAAGCCCCAGGACTAGGGCATGCGCGCATGCACACAGACACAGACACAGACACAGACCATCAAAAAGACAGACACACACACACACACACACACACACACACACACACACACACACAAAGATAACATAACTGTGTCCAAAAAGAAAATATTTCACTCAAATCACTCATCTGGAAAGTGAATCAAGTTAATTTGGCCCACAGAATGCAATTGGTCAGTATTGTATCCAGATGTCAGTTTACTATTCCTGAACCTAAAATTTAAAATATGATTATTGCAATATAAATATTTAAAACTCAATGGACTAGAAATAAAATTATCTTTGTTTGCTGGTTCTTCCTCTTCCCTGCCTCTTTTCTTCTTCTCTTTCTCCTCCTTCCTTTTCTATTTAAATAACCTGAATTTATTAAGAAAATGCCTATCATGTGCAAGGCAATGCGTTCCAAATTCTCAACTTAGTAAATAAAAGCTGGGCAGTTTTAGTTGTATTTTGTAGAATGAATATCTGAAGTTTGGAAAGGCATACTGATAGTCATTATAACTATTTAATAAATATTAGTATATTGGTCCTAGAAGTAAATCCTGATGCTTTTAGGTAGTCACACTTAAAAATATACAAAATTCATTATTCTGGCCCTTTACATGTATATGGAGAGAGAGCAAGAGAGTGCAAGTGAGCAAGCGAGCAAGCGAGCAAGAGAGAGAGAGAGAGAGAACAAGCATATGCTGAGGAGAGACTGTGGCTTAGTGAACCTCTACTAGATAACTTGATATTTCTTTTCAGTTTCACAAAGCCCATAATCCAAATTTACATATCTGGCAAAATTAATACACATTAATTTTCAGGGATCTTGGAGTTGCCTGAGAACATCAAATTCATGGAATATTAAATGTGTTCATGCCAAAGGATTACTGTGTTGGGTTTCACTAAGTAGTGGTCATTCAGCTGTGCCACTGTGTGTCCCAAGACACACTGGTAACTATCTTTTCTCTATCTGCTTTCCTACCCTTCTCTGTCCACTAGAAATAATCTATTTTGAAAAGATGACAAACAAGAGGCCTTAGAATAAATTAGCATACATAAATGAAACCCAAACGTGACGAGTGTTAATAATAAGGCCCCAGCTGAATATGACATTAGATGAAACAACATGCAGAATTTGAAGAGTTGGCACCAAGGTATCTCTCTTGTTTCTCAGAAATGAAGGAAGCTCATGTCAGCGATTTACTGGCATTAAATTTTTCTTGCAGGAAAAAAAAATGATGTATCAATTGTAGCTAGCATATTCACACTTGTATTATTTCCTTATAAAAAATCCATACCTCTCTAAAATAAGATTAATATTAAACATTCTACTGGCTGAATCCCATGTAGACACTAATGGGAGTCTGAAAAGTGCCCTGATTTTGGTAATAAGTCTTAAGTGATTCTTTTCATAATATTATATAGTATGGATGGGTTCTCATCTTTTTCTGTTCTATTAATGTATTTTATTGTCTCTGAATAAAAATGGATAGATTTTGATAATTCATCAGAAAGTAGATTACAGTTTGTTTCTCTTAAAACTTATCTTTTCCAGAAGAGTAAGATGCCATAATATAAACTAAAACAAGAACCAACAACCACTTTGAACACCACTGTGATAGTGATGTCTATCAACTTCATCTCTAATCTCTGCTGCTTCACAACTCTTATTATTGCTAAGCTCCTCTCTTGTGCTTATTTCTTCAATATTATTAGTCATTATCATTAAATATCTATTATAGTCAATTAATAATTAAGCACATAAGAAGCAAGCAAACAATATTGTTTCCCTCTCAGTTTGTGATTCCCTGATATTTCCATTTTACTATATTTATGTAAAAACAGAACTACGGACTCAAATTCTTCATCATCCCTATTTTATCTTTTCTCTGATGGACCATTTTCCTAATTAGTCAAGTTTTACTTTTAATTATTTTCTGTTAGCCTATTTACAGGAATTCATATTTAACGTAATGCCATCTACTGACAGTGTGAACATACATTCAACACTTTTACTAAAGTCATGGTTATCAAATAATTATGTATTCCAGGAATGTTGCTTTCCAAAGCAGACTCAGGTAATAATATTATAACATTACATATTATTTGTTTATTATATAAATATGTTAAATATTTATGTATATGTTTTATTATATATATAATCATATACTATGTATATGATTTCCATGTTGTGGAACACCACAATTCTGCACCGAGTTTGAACTAACCAACTTTCCTCAAGAACCTCATGAACTTTCCAGTATTCCATCTAGTACGAAAATAGTGCTATCTGAAAAAAAAACTTTTAAAAAGGTAGGTAATTTGTTATATAAATATAAATTGTTAATACTCCAAAGCACAAGTTTGATAGATAAGTACCCTTAATTTTATGCTGGGTGAGAGAGAACCCAATGGAGCTAAGAAGAGTTAAGTTGCACAAGAGATATTTGGAGGAGAGACATTATGGAGACTTTAAATATTTTTTAATTCAATCTTGCAAATGAAGGTAGTTTGATTCTGCATTGTCATAGAGTACAGACTTAATGTTCAAGTAGTGACAAAGACATATCTAGACTTGTTCCTGATAGTAATCCAAAAAGTTTATGAACAATACAGATTTCTTAGACTATACAGTATGAAATGCATAGGATGACAAGCAGGAATGGTGGTAAGGTTTTTCTTGATGAAGGAATTCAAGAAATAACACAAGGAGTGCTTTTTGAGTCTCCTATAGGATAAATTAAACTAAGATGATAGGATTACTAAGTAGCTCTTACTCTCACTTAAAACTCTATTTCATGATTCTATGAAATAAGGCTACCAACATTTAAAAAATCATCATCTTCCTACTTTCTTGTTAATCATTTCTAATCTGTTTCTTTTCTCAATAGCTTAATAGCTATGTACATATGGCCATGTAAAATGATACTTACCAACATGAACTCCAAGAAATGGAAATGAGTTGTTTTTTATTGAACTGTTTGGAGTTATTTCTTTTTCCTTTCTTTTTTTCTCCCTTTGGCTTATTCCCTGATGCCACTGTTTTTTTTTTTTTTTAATTTCTGTACCCTTTGTTTTGTATATAAGTTTATCTGATTTGGAGAAGGGCAGGGGAATCACAAAAATGTTAGGACAAAGGTGAACCAACTCAACAGTGATACTCACTAGACCCTATGTTGGAAATTAACTTTACAAATTGTGGGGAGGGAGGATGGAAAGGAAAAAGTGAGAAAAAGTGAGGGAGGAGGTAGAATTATTTAAAAAGAAATACACTTACTACCTGACTTACGTAACCTATGTACATTACCTTTACACTAAAATTTAAATTAAAAAAATGAACTTAAAATACCACACAAGTTTTAGGAAAAATTACAAGGAATACAGTCCATACCTGTTGCAAAATAATAGTTTCTTATCACCAAACTAATCAGATAGCAAAAAAATGTATTTTATTTGTTAATTTACTTAATTACTTCTCTTTTCTATATTAAGGCTTAAGCTCAGGGCCTGAGCCGTCACCCTTTTGCATTCAAGGTTGGTGTTCTACCACTTGAACCACTACTCTACTTATGACTTTTTGATGGTTAGTTGGAGATAGGAGTCTCTGCTCGGGTTGGCTTTGAACTGCAATTCTCAGATCTCAGCCTCTTGAGTAGCCAAGATTGCAGACATGCATCAATGGCTCCTGGCTAAAAATCTAAAAATATTTAGAATAATATTTATTTTGGAATCTGTATTTTAGATTATTTACATATATATATATATATATATGTGTGTGTGTGTGTGTGTGTTAGATTAATTAAGTTTGCGATATAGCCAACAGGGACATAGACTCACAATAAGATCTACAATGTGATATGGCTACAGATTCATTTGACAGTGCTTAATTGGCACAAAGATCATCTAGAAAAGTTAATGCTCACCCAAATTATAATTCAGTCTTAGTTGTGTTAACCTTCATGGTTATCTACCAGCTGCACATAGTTATTCTAATTAAAAATTTGAATTTGTTTCAATTAAAGTGCTTTTAATCTATATAGTTAGTGGCTGCCTAATTGAATAGTAAATATAAAAAAAGTTCCTTCATTGTAGTGCATTTTATTGGAAAGCTCCAGTAAAACTGTCTAGTGATGACTTGATAAAATGCTTTACATTCTTTTTTTCTTTATATATATATATATATATATATATATTACTGTAAAGATACTGTAGAGAGGGGTTACAGTTACATGAACAAGATAATGAGTCCATTTCCTATAAAGCATTGTTACAGCCTCCTTTATTTTTCCCCTACCATCCCTTTCTTCCCTACCTCCTGAACTCCTCCTTGCCCAAACCCCTACAGCAAAGTTGTAAGGTTCATTTTCAATATATTGTCAATATACTGTCTTGTACATCTCATTGTTACAATGGGTCATCCTGTATCCTTATTTCAGCATTTTGTTATTTCCCTTCCTCTCCCCAAATTAGAAAAATGTATATATAAGATGCAGGACACCGGAGTCAAATACAGTGACAACAGCGGTTGTACCATGGGGGAAGAATATACAAAGAAAAAAAAACAATCAAATAGTACATTATAAGTATATTAAAAAGAACAGCAAGAAAGATAAAACCTCTTTTGTCCCTATTTTGGGGTTTATTTCACTTAGCATCTGGTTCTATGGTTATATGTACACAGCTTTTGGCCTCTTCTGCTTATACTTCCTCTGGTTCAATGTAGAGACAACTCAGTAATTTATCTCTACTGATAATGTCTTCAGATCAAAGGAAGTTACATTTCAGTCTGATACTTCACATTGTAGGTTCTCAGTTCAATGCATGATTGGATGAATTGTGGAGTTCCAAGAACAAGGGTTAACATTTTGCATGTAAGAGGGTTGTGTACACTTGCGACTAAGAACACAGACTGGTAGATTTCATTATTGGTTTCTAAAACTGTGCCTAGTTATGCTCTGACTTTGTGTTTCTGAATATTAATCATGGAGAGCTGTTTTCCTCCTTTGGATGTTCTATTCAGAATGCTACTTGTTTTGACTAATGAAATACTGGGTTTGGTGAGACAAAATGCTTGTGTATACTCATGTGAGAGTTATCACTTGATCCTTAATAATGTCTTAAAAAGAATTCATGGCCTGACCTGATAGTCTCAAGGAGAGGGTGAGAAATTAGAAAACCCATCTGAACTGTGTCTCTGCTCTCTAGCAACCTGATGGAACACTGAGAATCTCAACAGGTTTTTTGTTGTTATTGTTAGTCTGTTAATTTTGGAGTAATCAGTGATGTCTTTCTTAACTCTATAAGCAATTCTTAATTTTTGCAACATTTGATATTCCTTATCCTTACTACCTCTAGCTATGTGCTCTCCTTGACCAGCTTTCTTTTTGTTTTCTATCAACTTTTTTTTTAATTTTTATTTATTTGTGAACATACTGTAGAGAGGAGTTACAATTACATGGGCAGGATAATGCGTACATTTCTTACCAAGCATTGCAGCCTCCTCCTTTGTTTACCTTTCACATCCCTTCCCAGCCTCCCCCCTCCCCCCCAATCCCAATCCTTCTCCTTCCCCCCCTTCCCCCCCCCCACCGACATTGTAAAGCTCGTTTTGGACATGACAACTTGTTGATTTTCAGCTTTCTTTGGGGTTGCTATTTTTCTTTGCTTCTTCCTTAAATGCTGGTTTTGTCCATGGTTAACTGTGTCTTTGGATTTTACTTCATGTACTAACTGCATAGGTCCTTCTATTTCTTTTACTCTAATTCTCTTCTATCAGTTTATAATGCTAGATAACTATGTTTTACCAAGATGTCTCTATGCTCTATATTATTTAAACATTGGTAAGCTACTTCAACATAAATGCATGAAAGCTATAGCTAAACAGACAATCCTCATCTTCACCCTTCAAATTTTTATCACTTTCCATATTTTGTAGCTTGGTGTAAAATAATACAGCACAGATCCAATTTCCCAGGCTAGGAAACTGTGTACTTTGAATCTTCTCTTTCCTTTACAGCCTACATCTAATGATCAACTCTTGTCAATTCTACCCGTTAAGATACTTTATTTGAATTTACTTCAAACTCTTCAGCCTCTCTATAATTTGATGTCCCTTTCCTAGATTACTATAGCTTTTTAAAGTGATCTTCATGTCTCAAATTTTGTGTTCCTCCTACTCATTCTTCCCACTGATGATAGGCTAATTGCTCATATTAATTAAGTTTCTTTGATGGCAAGCAAGAGACAACATTACTGTCTAATTAAAGCAAAAGGGTAATGTATCAGAAGAAAGGTACTTGGAAGTTTAAAGATAAAATAGAATTCTAAAAAATCAGGATCAAAACAGATATGAAATAGTTCCTACCAGTAGAAGTTACTAAAAAGATTTGACTAGGTGCAACTGTTGAAAACAAAAAAGAAAACATAAGGTGTTCTATCCCCTTTGGTTGATATTAGGTTTTTTTCCTGCTTTGATTGGCTGAACATTTTTTTGCTCAGAGTTATTGTTATAAAATAGTAGAAGAAATGTTATAGCAAAAAACAGAGTCCCCAAAGATTCATTTTTCTAAGGATAGACTATCACTAAAACTGTGCACAATGAGGTAGGTTGATGGTATTCCCATGGAAAAATGGAGGACCAATAGGAAGGGGAAAATGAAGGCTAGGTAGCCCAAGATGAGTAAATTATTTTGGTCTTTGTTTTTATTTTCTTTACATTTTGTTTTTATTTAAAACATTAAAATGTTTTCTTTCTTAAAACATTTTAGTATCCCTTTGTGTACTTCAAGGCAAAACTGTATTGACTAAAATGACAAGTAAAAATTTTCCTAAGTTCTGCTGCTATCTTCAACCTCACAGAATACTGTATTATTAAAGCAGCAGGATGGGCTACTATAACTCATACTAAATAATGTTCACATCTGTTTTGTGAAACTTGACTCTTCCTACCTCCCAAGTTTACTCCCAGGTCTTTAACATGTTACCATTTACCTACTGTAACACTAAAGTTACTGTCTGTATTCCACATGCTCATAGGGGTCTTGTGCTTGCCTCTACCTGAGGCCTTACACTGAATTGTAGTTGTCTTTCAAAGAAGGCAGACTAATTCCTAGTCACCTTTTAGTCCCCAGTGACTCATCAAGTAATTAACACATAGTAGGTGAACAATAAATTTGTGAGAAGTTGGACAATATGTACCGGATTTCAGCAGTAGATTATTTGCAAGCACCATTAAAATGGTGCTAACATTTACCATGACAAAGAGGCAAGATAGTAAGGCCTTGAATTAATGAAATCCACCCACTCTTGTCTCATAAATCACACTGCAATATCGTGTTCCAGATTCCACAGGTGCAATGCTTACATTTAATTGCACTGATCAAACTCTCCCTATGCTGAATTTTGTATATATCATCCTCTGGGTAGGATCAACTGTGCAGTTTCAGATCCATTTGTTTCAAAATCCCAGGAGGACTGTGTGTTCTTGTGTGACTTTGTGTTACTTCCTGATGACTCATGGAGTGTCAGAGCAATGAAAGTACATGCTGCGTAAATAGATTCTCCTGGGGAGAAAATTCCTCTTTAAATCAATTTAATTTCCCAAGTTTTTTTGAAATGTGAGCTAAGCATGTTGCATCTTTGTTTTAAGCAGCACAAACCTCCTTGCGGAAGTTTGTTCACAAAGTCTTAAAATATATTTGAGGCCTAAAATGCTTGAATTCAACCTCCTAGTTCGGTCATTCTTATAGCTTGGTAGGTACATCAGAGGCTAACATCCATTTATTTGGTTTTTATTGATAACTCAGTGTTATGACAGAAAAAATAATGATTGGACCAGATAAATACTAATAAGTTCAATTTCAATGGTTCATGTTTTAGCTACAGAACTGGAAAGCCTCTCATTCTGTATTGTACTTATTTATTGGTTAGCATGATCTAATGATAGACATAATGGGGCTAGAGACATGAGACAAAAGAAACAATTCTGTTCAATGAGGGCTCCAAGGCTTATCTTTCTGTGTATACTCTAAAACATGCCATTATCCCACCCACATTTAAAATGTGGGCTCATATTCATTTGAATATCACAATGCGCACATTGGAAAAATTTTCTCATTTTTTTTCCTCTGGTTAGTAAGCTTTACAATAAGAATGACTCCCAATTGACCAATGCTATGTTTTGAATACACACTCTAATGAATCAATTTACACAGGCAAACATTGGCTTCCCTTACTAATTTGATTTTCTGATTCCCACAAAAGGGAGGCCAGAATTAATTAGCTTAGCTTTCTAAGTCCTACACCCAGATTCCCTAAGTATTCCTTGCTTCTGTGCTCTCATTAAGCATGTTACAATGTATATTCATTGCATATTAATCCTTTAAAATATTCTTCAAGGAGAGTAATTCCAAAGTGAAATAAGTTTATTAATTTGTTGTATGCTACATTATTCTCGTAGAGATTAATACTGCAATTTAGCTTAATCAAAGCTCTAAGAAGTCTTTTAATAATGAAACTGTTATCTATTTTGTTGAAGTTAGTGTTTTTCCAGACTTGGTCATAGATTCTCTATTCACATACATTTTTAACTTCCTAAAGACAGTATTGTATTGCATGAAATGCCTTCTGAAAAGTCTTTAGTCATTCTGAATTGTTGTGCATTAGTTTCTGCTACCCATTTACATGCACTTGACTCTATAATATCTCATTTGCCATTTTCAAATATCTTTCTCAGCTCAGTCTGTGGATACCTCATTTTCATTTCTGGCCTTCCCAGCCAGAAGTATCCTCTCTTATTTACAAATTCCAACTCAGTTCTAGCAATGCATGTCATTATTCTCTACAATGAGCAATTAGTAAACTGGTCTAATCCTCACTGGACAGTAGGAGTCTTCAAGCAGAGCTCACTTCTACTCATTGTACTTTCATTTATTTAAGTAATATGTGTCTGTCATCCATAGTCCTCATTCCAGAGTGTAAAGGAAAGATGAACAAACAAAAGAAAAAAGGAATAAATGAATGAATACATGAATGACAAACCCTTGCACATTATTAGTCAAATATGACTTTTAGTATTGTGGCTATATTCATTTTGGTAAAATCACTTTTAAGATATGCCAAAAGATAAAACATAATTTAATAACATTGATAATTTCCATAGGCATTAGCTAACAATAATCATCTATGACTCTTCATTTCAAGCCTAATATTGCCCACTTCCTTTTCATAAACATATATCCTTAAGGCAAAGTAGTACTATTTTTATGAGTCTCTTATAATAGGTTCCTCTTACTTCATCATTGACTGTTTTCAAAAGGAGATATTTGTTCCCCCATCCAATGATTGAGTTGTTTTTTTCTTGCCTGCTTTACTACAGTCTTGCCTAATATTCTTTTAATTCCCCTAAAAACCTATTCACCTTTAAAGACCTCAATTCCAGTCACGAGTTCAAAATGAAATCTTGGTCACTTCCTTCATCTTATCTACTTTGATGTACAGCAAGACAGACACTGTTTTTGATTATCTAGGTTTTGTTTCGCTTTTATTCTTCATCAGGCTACAGACACCTTGAGGGCTGGAACACTTTGGTTTTTCTTTTTGTTGTTCAGAGTTCAACGATAATATAATTAGGTAGAATTGAATGAGCATGTGCTATGTCTGTGTCACTGTTCCTTCATCCTACACAGATTGATTCAGCAAATCCTTACTAATTTGAGGTAGAGACAATTAATGTACCTTACACAAAGTAAGACTTTTAAGCTGTGATTTGCGCTCAAATAATCTACTATAGAACTTACATGATAATGAATTGGCTAGTTAAAGCAGGCATTATAATTTTGCAGAATATATTAGCATGTATTACATGACTTCTATCAAGAAAACAAATATATTCTCAGGTACAATGGTTTTAATTCCTACAAAGATGATCACTTGTTTAATTAGAGAAGGGAAAATAAATACACAAAAAATGAACTTCAAACACAAGACAATAGAATTTCCTATTTTAGCTATGGGAAATGTCTTTATTCCCAAGCCTAATTATAATAAAAGTTGAAACCACACAAACAAACTGATATTTAAAATCAATATAAAGTCTGAATATATGCTTTCACCAAAACACTCACCAAATTTCATAATTTAAAGAAAATTGAAAGTTTTCAAAATCTCAGATGAAGTTAATGTGCAGAAGAGCAGAATTTCCAATTTCAGAAGAATTCTAAACTTATCGTTCTTTTAAATCTGATTTTAATCATTAAGCAAAATTGCTATATATGCATGATAAAAGCAAGTATTAATTTGCAAGCTGTTGATAGTTTCAGCCTGTATTTGAAGGGATTATTTGCCAGGGAATCTAGCTTCTACAGAGCAGGATCTGCTCACCTCTGGGTGAATGTGGTAGATACCTGAAGCCTAAATAGGTTTTAGATACTCAAAAGACAAACAGCTGATAAGAAAGTTTAGGAAATACAAACATTTCAAATAAGATTAATACCAAGAAACCAAAATTATCCTTTCTACATTTTCTTACAGAAGGTATTGGTAAATCATTGATTGGGAGCTATTTTCTCTAGCAGTTTGCTCACTAGATGACAACTTTGTGGTTAATATATTGTCAGAATTATTTTCTGCTTTTTATGCTGGTAGCGCTGATAGCTAATTTAATGATAGAATCCCACTAAAATGTTAATGATGTTCTAGGTTCCATATGAAGGGTCTTCTGATCTCTAGGTGTATGAATGACACCTGAAGCATAAATAGATTTCAGATATTTAATAGTCAACACAGCTAATAGAAAAGTTCTAGAAATATAGAAATATCTTCAATATGTTAATTCTAAGTAACAAAATTTATCATTCTTACAGTTAAACAATATCTTAATATGTCACCCTCCTCTAAAGATGATCTCTCTCTCTCCCTCTCCCTCTGTCTCTCTGTGTCTCTGTCTCTGTCTCTCTGTGTCTCTGTCTCTGTCTCTCTGTGTCTCTGTCTCTGTCTCTCTGTATCTGTCTCTCTGTCTCTCTCTTTGTCTCTCTCTCTGTCTCTGTCTCTCTCTCTCTTTCTCTCTCTCTTTCTTTGTGCCAGTCCTGGGGCTTGAACTCAGAGATGGGAGCACTGTCTTTGTCTTTGAGCTTTTGTACACAAGGCTAGCACTCTACCACTTGAGAGGCCCAGCTCCACTTCAGGCTTTTTCAGAGATTAGTCTCATAGGGTTTTCTGCCAGGCTAGCTTCAAACTGTGGTCCTCAAATCTCTACTTTCCAAGTAGCTAGGATTGCAGGCATGAGTCACTAGCTCCTGGCTTGTGGTATTTAATTCTAAAGATACAATGCTCAAGTTCCATATAACCAAGTAGTTAAGGTAGAAATCGAATCATCAAAGTAAGTTCAGAGGGATAGAATTCTGTCTTAGAATTATTATTAGTGAGTTTTGTTTTGTCTGGTTTGGCCAAATTTGTGTGTGTGTGTGTGTGTGTGTGTGTGTGTGTGTGTGTGTGTGTGTGTGTGTGTGATAGTACCAGAATTACTAGATTGAATCTTGTCGTTTCTTGTACTCTGTATGTCTGTATGTTTTCTGCAACACTTGCCCTCTGGAAGGATCTCATAGCGGTCATTATTGACGGACAGTTTAGTTCAAGTTTAAACACCAAAATTTCTCTATCGTGGTGTCTGAATTTTGTCTAATTCAGAAATGAGAGTTTCTATCCACGATAAAGGATGTGGATAAACGTATCATCCCTGGTCTTTGTGTAATAATAGGAGAAGGGATTCAAATTCCTTCTTTTCAAATTGTCATGTGGATTGAGTTGTAGAGTACCTTCGAGGTCATACTAGACTGGGTTGGACCTTCCTCTGGAAGGAGAAGGAGATTATGCACAGACATATAATAAGGTATATGATTCATGAAGACTAAGACAGAGATTTGACGTGCCATCAAACACCTATAAACAGGGGAATTAGCAAAAGGCAGGAAGCATCTTCTAGAACCTCCCAAAAGAGCACAACCCTGCCAACAATTTGAATTTAGATTTTTGGCCTCCAAATCTAAGAGATTATTTTAAACCATATAGTTTATTTGGGATCTCATTATATCAGCTCTTGGATACTAATAAATCATTACCACTAGTGGTTGCCAAGATAAAGCTGAGTTTTTTTATTGTAAGAAAAGAGAACATGACCTTGACACAGTTTTAGTATTGCCTCGGAGATAGTTGGAAACTATTATCCGAATATTTGTTGATGTATTAGCTATGGGCCTTTAATGAATGGGCTTGATTCTCATTGGGTAAAGATCATAGTATGATCCTCTAGGAGCAGTACAGCACACAATGAAAAAGTTAGGTGAAAGTCAAAACATTTTGAAATACAAACTGTCCTTTGAACTTTCTCCTGAACAGTTTATGGGTTATTTGGCAAGGGAAGCACCAAGGATGATAAATGAAATTCTTTGTATTTCTTACCTATCTGGTAAAGGATTTTCTGGAACAGGATTGTGAAGATCAGAGAATAGTAGAATAAGGCTAAGCATACATATGCAGATAGTAACTTGTGTACATTAAGTATTGAATATCTCTTCTCTCAGTACTGGAAATCACATGTTGCAATCATTCACCTATTTTAACCATTTCACATAAGCCTATCATCCTGGAAGCCAAAGTTAATGTCCGTGGGTCACTGAGTCATGATTCCCGTTGGGCAATTTTAGTTGTAAATTCTTGGTTCAGAAGTGTTCAAATCTATAAAGTACAAAGCAGAACTAGTATCTTTTTTGGGTTTAAAACTTTTAAAGGACGGAGAAAATTGTCTCTGAGTACCTACAACTTGTCTGCTGCAAAGAGAAAAATTTCCCTAAATATCTAGTGTGATTTTTTTTTTATCACTTCTAGAGTTTGGCCTGTAAAGATATACCACTCCCTTTTCTGGGTACCCTTAGTAACTCATGCGAATGTTCTCTGTGTACTACTCATAGCTGGGTAATGCGTAATTGCTAGAACAAATAATGACCAATGACCAATCTCACAATGACTTTGGATAGTAGATTTTTGTTGTTGTTGTTGTTGTTGGTTATGGAGCTTGAACTCTGGGCGCTGTCCCTGAGCTCTTCAGCTCAAGGCTAGCGCTCTACCACTTGAGGCACAGCACCACTTCTGGTGGTTTTTTGGAGATAAGAGTGTCACAGATTTTCCTGCTCAGGCTGGCTTTGAACTGTGATCCTCAGATCTCAGCCTCATAATTGGCTAGGATTATAGGTGCCTGGCTCCTGGATAGTAGACTTTAACTTTCACCCTGGTAAGCCTTCAATGTGCATACTGATGGATGGCTTGGTATCAGAATTTCTGGTATGTGTATTCCTTGTGTATTCCTCCTTGTGCTTATGCTGTCCTTAAAATCCCAAAATCCTTTTTGTTTATCAAGAAGCAGAGAAAATGTGACAGGATTGTTTCCATGAATGGTTGTTATGAGCCACGTTTGAAGTAACAAATGTTCTTCCTTTGGTAAGAGAATAGTCATATGACCATACTCAACTACCTGGGTAGATGGGAAATGTACTTTCTTGAGTTTCCTAGAAGAAAAACAATTAAGCTTCAGTGCATACATAGCAGTACACATTACGTACAATTTTCTGCATAATATTTGTAATGAAAATATTTTTATCTGATAATAATTGCTCTATTCTGTTAACCACCTTGAAAATAATGGTGTCTTCAAGTTACAGCTTGATAACTTCAGAACCTAGCATTAAGGCCTCTGGTGAAAATAATAGGCCCTTAATGAATATGCATTGAATGATTGATGGCAGCAGTATTTAGATTGTATTGCTCCCATTTGATATTTGTAGGTTATGTAGAATTTTGTTACATGATATTTCCAAATATGTGCTGAGTAATAATATACATTAAGAAATAACTCACTTTGAAAGTACGCAAGTCACAGACTAAACACATTCTGAAGCACAAATTAAAGCCTCGTTTCTCCATGCTATCACACTGTTATTATTTGAGCTGAACCTGCATGCATGCTGTTATTATGGGATTAATTTTCCACTTAAGTTTTACTGGAAACTGTTTTACTGACTACTATTAAGAGCAATGTCAAACACTTTCCACTTGCTCCATTAAGCAAAGCAACCATTGCTTTTAGCACTATTTATTTATTTTTTATTTTTTGTGGGGTGGTGGAGGAAACACTTTTATAGTTTGCTTTTCTCTTTCCTAGCACTATTCTTATGCTTCCTAATACGTTTTTTTTTCCTCCAAAGAGTTCATTCCAGTAACTGAGGTTTGTTCAAATGTTTCCTTTAAATAAATGGTTTTACTCCATTAAATAGTAGCAAGGAATAGTTATGTGGGTAAACATGTCAGAGTTGAGAAATTGTGATTCTTCTGAGTAGAAATCCCATTTCCAGTGAATTGTCGGATATCTAAGTGCTAACCGATATATATTTGCTCTCAACTGTTCAATTTACAATCAATGCTATCTGTATAAAAGTCACTAATAAACATATTCATTGTACCTGATGTACTTAGAGGAATGGTATGAAGAGATTATGTGCTAACCATAGGGTATTCACCTCTACAGGATATGAATGTGATAATATAAAGTGTTTTGTGTAAAACATCAGATGGTCCACATTATGTAATACCAATTAGATGAGAAATAGAACATGTGCTAAACTTTGAAAACTTAAGGAATTTTAGGTAAACAGGAAAGATGAAAGTAAAGAAGTTCAGACAAGATGAAGTGGCATGATAAAAAGCAAGACTTGCAATTTGAAACTTCTCTATTAAAGAGTTGTGCATTTGTTAATAAAAATATGTAGACAATGTAGGAGCAACATAACCAGGAAGAACTGCTGAGCAAAGCATGTGAAGAGGTTTAAACTTGGTGGTGGTATTGTGTGGGTAGATATAGAATGAAATATAAATGATTGACAGGTAGAGTTGGGTCAAATCGATTATATTTCTCCAAGTCCTCTCAAGGGTCATCATGAAGTGACAAGCTCATTAAACTTCACAAGAGAATCCACAGGATAAAACAAAACAAAACAAAAAACCAGGACATCATAAAGTATATTGGAAGATGCCAAAGGAACATGATAATAAAAAACGTTGATGCTTTTAAATCAAAAGTACAGTTTTTTAAATGGTGGTGCAAAAGTTATGAATTCAGTTTATTAGCCCAGGGACTGAATATTCTATGTGCTAAACAGATATTTAATTGACTTTCCTACTTAATTTAAATTCTTTCAAGACAGTTTGGTTTTCTGTCTCCATTAGTCCTTTTCAGGACATTCATTACACCTATGGTTACCTCTCTAGGTTTTCTTTGTTTGTTTGTTGTTTTTGTTGAAATATTTCTCAGTTGAAGTACCCAATGCTGTCTTATGTTCATGTTGCAACATCTTTCTGATTAATCCCCACAACTCTTTTTTGTTCACAGAGTTCTCCTGTTTGTTCATTGATTCCATTCAGCAATGAGTTAATTCTCTTTGTAACCTTTCAGCCGGAACATTAATCAATAGAATAAATTTGAGTTGTGAGGAATTAAAATCTAAGCAAGCTTGTCACCTTTCTTACAGTTTTTAGTTTATATCAGTGTCAGCATTAAGACATTTTAGAGTGTGGTGAAGTCTTCAATATTCCCACCATCTCCATCATCATCAAAGCAAGATACATGCCATCCTCCTCCTCCTCATCACTGTTTATGACAGTAAAAGCTGGGAGAACAAAAACTATACACTGGGTATAATAAACAACAAGGCCAACAGGTTGAAGGTGCTGGCAGATCTGGGATCTGGTAAGGACATTGCATGTTGTAATGATGACAGCCTTCATGTTGCATACTCAAATTGGTAGAGAGGGATAGGGCTCTGTTGTTTTCTTATTGTAAGGCCACTTACTTCCTGCTCCTAGTTTGATCTAAAATTAATTACTTCCTAAAAGTCTTCCCTTCAAACACCATCACACTGGCGGGTGGGAGGGGGCGGGGAGGGTAGGCTTGAATATATGGATTTGAGGGAGGACAGAAACATTTATTCCATAACAATGATCATCTTAAGCATCATCACTGTCATTCTGTCATCGTCACTTTTCCATACAGGGTCACTAACTGAAGTTGCATGAATGCTAACATCTGAACAGATGTCTTATTGTGTAACTAATGGCAATTAATATTTCCATTTAATTTATATAGAAATGATGGTGTTTCAGGCAAAAATCACAAAGAAGCTCAGAACTAGTGTATCACCCCTTGTGTTCATAGTTACTCCAGAGGCTGAGATCTGAGGAGCACTGTTCCAAACCAGCCCGTGCAGGAAAGTCCATTAAATTTCCAATAAACTGCCCCAAAGCTGAAAGTGGAGCTGTGGCTCCAGTGGGTCAGTACTAGCCTTGAGTCAGAAAGCTCAGAGACTGCCCTCAGGCCTTGAGGTCAAACCCCAGAACTGGTACAGACATAAGAAAAATGACTACTGGGATTTATTATAGCCAGAATTTTGTTTTTGTGCATTTTAGCCTATTTATAGAATTCTAATCCTACCTAGGTTCCATGGGAGAATATTTCTGAGATTCATAAATCATATTAATTTAGGGTTATTATATGCCATATGTTTGCTGTTTGGGGAGGTAGAGGATGATCAGGTAGAGGTAGAGGATGATCAGGTCTGTGTCTTACCCAAAAATTCTCTTTTCTGTTCTGGTTAGAAAATATTAAGTATACAAAGGAGCTTCTTTGTATTTTCATATACATATCTGATGTACCTGGATCAAATTTATCTCATATATCATTCTGTTCTTCTTGAAACAATCTCAACAGGTATTATTTTAGTTTTTTACATTGTCCAGAGTACTTCAACCATATTTACCTTCTGTGACCTTTCTTTACAACATCCCTCTATCCTGTAGACACTCACAAAATGAATCCATTTCATATTCCTATCTTTTATTTTTAGAACTGTATTCTACAACAAAAATATGCAATTTTTGTCTTTCTCAGTCTGGTTTATTTAGTTTAACATGAGGATCTTTATTTCTTTCCATTTTCTTGTAATTGACATGATTTAATTCTTGTTACTGAAAACTACTCTACTCTGTGTATATGTACCACATTTTCTTTATCAATTTATTGGTTTATGAAACCTAGTTTAAATCTATAATCTTTCCTTCTTCTTTCTTTCTTTCTCTTTCTCCTTCCTTTCTTCCTTCCCTCTCCATCCCCCTTCCTTTCTTCTCTTTCTCTCTCTCTTTCTCTCTCTCCCTCCTTTCCTTCCTTCCTTCCTTCCTTTCTCTCTCTCTTTCTTTCTCTTTCTTTCTTTCTTTCTTCCTCCCTCCCTTCCTTCCTTTCTTTCTTTCTTCCTCCCTCCCTCCCTTTCTTTCTTTCTTTCTTTTTTTCTTTTTCCTTTCTTCATTGTCCAGCTGTCTAAATGCAATTACCTTGGTTTCCATATACTTGCCCACATGATTCAAACTTTTAAACAAATTGACACATCATTTCTAACTGGTTCATTTTTTGAGAGTAACTCTTTTAGCTAGTTTTAAAACTGTGGTTAACAGCATAGAAAATATAGACAAGCTGGGCGCCGGTGGCTCATGCCTGTAATCCTAGCTACTCAGGAAGCTGATACCAGCCTGGGCAGGAAACTCCATGAGACTCTTATCTCTAATAAACCCTAGAAAGCCGGAAGTGGCACTGTGGCTCAAGAGCGCTCGCCTTAAGCTGAAGAGCGCAGGGACAGCGCCCAAGCCCAGAGTTCAATCCCCACGACCGACCAAAACACGGCAAAAATTATCTGCTCCAATGTAGCAAAAATTATCTGCTCCAATGTATATTTAAGTGGAGAAGACCTCCTCCTCCTCCTCCCCCTTTCCCTCCCTCTTCCCCTCCCCTCCCTCCTCCTCCTAGTTTTCTCTCAGGGCACATGCAATTCTCATTACTAAATGTCTCACATGTTGCCTACCTTTTAGTGTAGACTCTATTTGCTGTGCTTTCTGGTGTTATTTTTGTATCTTTTGTAACTCCAGGCTTCCTGTTGAGCAAAGCTCTTAAACAATGCTTGCTTTATGGATATTACCACAGAGAAGGGGGTGGTGAGATGTTTCATGGACAGGCAACTAACAGTGAAACAATATTTCCCTGTATTGTCATCTGTCTTCTTCATTTCTGATATAAACTTATGGTAACACCAAGCACTGATTAATTTAGGTGTGATGCACATTCAAACCTTAAATCTGGAATTGATGTATTTTTGATTAAATATCTGGATATTTTGTTCATTTTTAAGTGTATCAGTCATCTGAAGAAATGTAGTTTTTGACAACTAAATCCTGCACAATAAATAAAATGAAAACAAACCCAGAATGTTCTTCACTTTGGGACTAAGTCAACTTCTTGGATATTCATTAAGTGATGTGTCAGTAGTTTCTCAAAAACAGGACATGCTCAGTTTCAAGTTCACTAAAGTTTGCCCACTAATGACCATGGTTCTGAAAAGATATCCTTTTGTCAGAGTTAATGGCAAATATTTGGTTTACATTTGTATTGCAGACGGAGTAAGATTATTAATTATAATAATCTGTTGATTGTGGTAGAATTGTTCTGCCCTGGATATAAGGAAAGTTGAGATTTTGACCTCTGTAGCAAACTTACTTTGGGACTTCAGCCAAGTCAGAGCATTGGATATCTGCGTTCCCCTTCCCCCGCACACACAACAATGAATTAGATCATTTTCAAGTCCTTGTGATTTTTCCCATTTTGATTTTATATTCCACTTAACTAGTATATTCAATTCCTTATGTGTAGGTTGATGGAACTAGGTTATTAGCATGTAGCGTATTAAATTTGTCCAAAAAAAAAAGTTCAGAGAAAGCTTCCAGTAAAGATCAGTCATCTTTTTAAGTCAGATTTGAGTGAATGAAAGGATTTCAATCCATGAGACTGACATAAAAGACTGGACAGCGCTGGTGGTCTACTTTGAGGCACAGACACCAAATGCAAAAGTGACTTAGTACAAAGACTATAAAGAATTTCTACTGGGCAATGGGAGAAACGTGATGGTTTGAAGTCTCAAAAGCTTTTCCCTATATGCACTGAATTTTAAATTGGATCAGTGAAAGGAATTGGAAAAGGCAGGAACTAATGAGGGCACATTTTCTGCCTCGTGGTCTGTATCCCATAGCTTCTCAGAGAAGACTCTCTGATTTGAGGTAGATATCTCCTATCTGTAACCTTGGTCAGAAATCTGTAAATGAATATGTATATGTTTAGTGTAGCTATGCCAAAAAGTCCATAAACATACAAGACAAAAACACATTTTTATTCATTTATTCATTAAAATATCTATTTGTTACCATGGACACTGGAGAGATCATAATAAAATCATATTTATTTGTTTTAAGGAAATCTGGTTTCATGGATGTTACACTCTGGGGAGAGAGAGAATCAGAGAGAAAGAGAGAGGAGAGAAGAGAGAAACAATTGTTTAAGCCAATGCATGATGAGTTATATGTTTGAAAAATGTTTCAAATTCTAAAAGAAAACCAGAAAAATTTAAATTATTGACTTGAAACAAATTAAGAGGTGTGGGTACAGTTGTAGCATGCTTCAAATGCTATGTAAATCCTCTCACCCACTACAAAGATTACTTTCATTGGGCAAGATGTACACACACACACAAACATCTCTATATAATATGTATAATGCATTGATGCTTTAAAATGATTTAATACAGCACTTTGGTTTTGTGACACTCCCCCCCCCACAAATCAATGGAATACAGAATGATGAATACTTCAATATTCATTCTCACATTAGTATATATTTCATATTTTCATATACTGGATAGTTTATAATTTCACAATAATTGAAAGACAAAGATATATCTTTCAAAGATCTGGACAAGGAGGAAGAGGAACAGGAAGAGAAGAAGAAATGTATCTTAACATTAAAATGCCATATATCTAACAGCTATCACAATACGAAATAAGGGACGCCAGGAGTTCCATCAAAAAGATCTAGAACAAGATGGGGCTGTCCACTTCTACTAATTTCACTCAACACACTTCTGAAATCACTAAGCAAAGCGATCAGACTGGGAAACCGAGAAGGTTCATGAAAATTAAAAGAAGTCAAATTTTCATTGTTTACAGAATATAATGATTCTATGCATAGAAGGGCCCAAATCTTCCACCCCCAAATTGTTAGATCTAATAAACAAAATTACCAGCTTTGGAAAATATAAAAATCAATGTATAAAAATTAGTAGTATATCTATAGTCAGAAGTAAACTATAACCAGAAGTAAAAGAAACCTTGTAATAGAAATCAGCAAAACAATTCTATGTACAATGAATACATAAATAGTAAATAGCCTAGGAATGCCTTTAACCAAGGAGGTGAAAATAATCCAAAAGTAAAGATAAGAAATGCCGGAGAGCATTGAACTAGACAGGATTTTAAAAATGTAAGATTCTAAAAACATAGTAAAGTAAAAGAAAAATAGACAAATGTGATTACATTAAACTAAAAACCTTTTGCATAGCAAGGGAAACAATTATTGACATGAAGAGAAAATATACAGTGGAAGAAATATACAGTGGAAGAAAATATTCACAAAATACAATCTGAAAAAGGCAGTATATAGAACATATAAAAAAAACTAAAAATTGAATAGCCAAAAATTTAAAGCGGAAAACAAGCATTATTATCTCAAAAGATGATAAAGAACTGTAGGCAGATATTTTAAAAAATACCCAATATCATTAAACAGGAAAATGCAAATGAAAAGCCCAATGAGACCTCAATTTACCTCAGAAAGACTAAAGATGAGATGAAAAGGGTCTGTGAAGATATGGAAAAATTAGACGCATCACATGTTTTTCTTGGGAATATATATTAGTATAGCCATCATGAACAAACAGCATGAAGATTGTTTAAAAATTAGCAATAGAACTACAGTGTATGTTCTAGAAATTGCACTACTAGGAAGATATACAAAGGAAATAACAATTAGTATTTAGAAGAGACTTCTGAACTCTGATGTGTATTGAAAAAAATGGCCAAAATAAAGAAACAAGTTAAACAAGTTGCTGGACAACTACTGATGTATAAATAAAGAAAATAAAAATACTATGCACTCATGAATATGGAAACTGAGGTGTTTGAAAACAAATTTGGAACTACATATCATTACAATGAATGAAATGAAACAGACACAGAAAGAAAAGTACCAATGATCTTACTCAAGGGTAAAATCTAAAAAATTGACATGGTAAAGAATAAAATGATGGTTTTCAGAGGCCAAAAAAAGAGCACTAAACATGAGGGAATCAATAAATCAGTGAGTATGAAATTGTAGTTAGAATTCAAAGTTCTGGTGGACTATCTCTCAGTACATAGCTATAGGTAACAATGATACTACATACTTTCATAAAGCTAGAAGACAGTATAAAAAAGTTTTCATCATAAAAGATACATGTTGGGCTGGGAAGGTGGCTCAGTGGTAGAGCACTTGCCTTGCATGCTCAAGGCCCTGGGTTTGATTCCTCAGCACCACATAAGAAAAAAGCTGGAAGTGGCCCTGTGGCTCAAGTGGTAGAGCACTAGCCTTGAGCTGAAGAGCTGAGGGACAGCGCCCAGGCCCAGAGTTCAGACCCCACTACCGGACCCCCCAGAAAAATAAATAAAAGATACATGTTTAAGGAAATACATTTAGCTTGATTTTAAAATCACACTACTTACATATGTGCTACCCCATTAATAGATGTAGTTTTCATGATTTTTTTTGAGGTAGGATCTTGATATATAACCCATGGTGGCTTCAACCTTGCAATCCTCTTTCTTCTATCTCCCAACTGTTGGCATTTACAGGCATGAGCCATCATGCTTGACTTTTATGTTTTTCATGTAAGGTAAAATTTTTCTTTTTCAACTGGAGAAGAGAAAAGTCTAAGTAGTAGCTAAAGCAAATCTGAGTATTGAAGCTCTTCATTTCTCTCCACCCTTGTGTGGACCATAATTTTCCTTCTCAACAGCAGCCAGCATTCCACTGAGAATCAGAATGGTTAAGCAAGTTATGATACATACAAAATGGAGTATTAATTATACATAAAAAAGGAACGAAATGCCAACATGCTCCCATGTGGGATGAACCTTGAAGAAACACAGTAAGTGAAATCAGTCAGAAAAAAGGAAAGAATCCTAAAGGGAACCAATAGTAGACATTTTGTGTCTTACTATGTTGCATGATCCTAAAAGGCCATGGCACATTGTACAAGTGAAAGTTGGAACACACATATATACAAACACACACAATATGTGATAGAGATTACTACATGCTTACAGTCTTCGTGGAAATATGAACATCTTCACTCCTCTATCATATTACATGTGATGCTAAAGTTCACCTAGCTCATCTTGTATTGTTCCCAAACTTTCATTGCCTTTGGAAATTCTGGGATCAGTTTTCAAATATATTTTTTGCACATATAGGATTATATTCATATACATACACACACTTACAAAAATACCCTAGAAATTCTTATCTCCCCCTTTATTTTTGGTGGTTGTAGGGCTTGAACTCAGGGTATGGGTGATGTCCCTGAGCTTCTTTTTGCTCAATGGTAGTGCTCTACCACTTGAGCCACAATGCCATTCTGATTTTTAGTGGTTAATTGGAAATAAGAGTCTCACAGGGACTTTTCTGCCAGGCTGGCTTTGCACCGCATTCCTCAGATCATAGCCTCCTCAGTAGCTAGGATTATATGTGTGAGCCACTAGTGCCCCACTTATTTTTTTTTCTTAAGAAAGCACATATTTTTAATGCTGGGTGCTTGTTGCTCACACCTGTAATCCTAGCTACTCAAATGACTGACATCTTTGGATAGAAGTTTAAACTCAGCCCCAGCAGAAAAGTCTTGAGACACTTATCTCCAGAAAACTACATAGAAAAACCCAGAAGTGGCATTGTGGCTCACATGGTATAACACTTGAGCATAAAGAAGCCCAGGGACAGTGCCCTGACCCTGAGTTCAAGCCCCACAATCAACAACAATAACAACAAGTACATATTTTTATATTATATATTACCATAGAGTTGATTTCAGTAAATTTCACATGTATACATATAACTAAAACTATTCACATAAATGAGAAAATTACATCTCTTAAATGAATCTGAGCATTTTTTATGTTTAATATTTTTTATTTTGCTGTTTCATGCTCAGACCAATCACTTTTTTCCATTGAATTTAAATGTTTTTATATTGATTATAACCATTTGATCTTTGTTCTAACCTAGCATATATTTTCCCTCATTTTATGATCTGTGTTGTGACTTACTTTATAGTGATCTTTGTTTCAATGAATTTTTAATCTTCATGAATCCAATCTATTAATCACTTTAATATTTTCTATTAAATAAAGATTTTCTTACCGTGACATAATTTAAATATCACCATATTTTTCTTTTTCTTTTATAGTTTAATTTTATACATTTAGATGTTTGAGCCATCTGGACATTATTTGGTGGCAGAGGACAACATAAGAATCTAAGTTCATTTTTTTCCACATGGCTGCACACTTGTTTCAACACTATTTTTATAGAAAAATGCTTACTCAACACATTGGTTTGAAGTGCTACATTTACCATTTGTACTATTATTTTCCTGTAACTATGAATGGGGTCCATTTCTGAATATTCACCTATTCTGTATGTCTATCTTTGTGTCTGTAAGGTTTCTAAGCATTTTTATGACTATATTTCATGCCAATTTGATTTGAGGTAAAGAAAATGCTCCCAAACTGCTCTTTTCACAATCCCCTGGCTGCTTATCCCTTGTTTTTTAAGTGTAAATGAACTTTAAAATAAAAATATCTGTTTCCATTGCCAACTGTATTAGTAATTTTATTCGATTCATATTAATATTATCAATTATTTTGAGAAAGCTTTGTAATTTGCACAATTACTTTCCCTTTCTTTCTTTTTTGTCAGTTGTAGGACCTGAACTCTGGGCCTGGGAGCTGTCCTTCAGCTCTTCAGCTCAAGGCTAGCTCTCTACCACTTGAGTCACAGTGCTACTTCCAGCTTTTTCTGCTTATGTGGTGCTGAGGAATTGAACCCAGGGCCTCATGCATGCAAGGCAAGCTCTCTACCACTGAGCCACCTTCTCAGCCCTTAATTTCCCATTTTTATTGCTATATATTTAGTCTTTATATTCTTTACAGATACACGATTATTTTACCAATATATTTATTACTTGCTTAAGTGGTCATTTTATCTCTGGAACGTTCCTCCCTTCGTGTCTTCAATATCAGCATGCTTAGACTCACTCTCTAAAACAAATAACTTTAATAACATAATGTTATTATGTATTTTATATTTTCAATTGTTATATAGACACACATGCTTAATGTTCACATTATTTTTGTTTTGACTAACAGTAAATGATGGTCAATTGAATATTTGATTTATAAATGTGAACCATGATAGTAGTTCTTTTCCTATGTTTTTCCTTTATCAGACATACTTTGAAATACTAGAAATACTTTGAAAGTCACTAATTATTTTATATAGTTTAAATTCATTGACTTCATGACAATTAGTAACTAATTAATATTACATGATGTCACTCCAAAACTAGTGATTGCTCTTGGTAGGAAATCTCTTTATTTTCAGTCCTTGGCCATGGTGAGCATGAACAATAAATATATTATTCATATGCTATTATTGTTGTTTATTTCTTTGTACTTTTGTTTTCACAGTGTAGATTACTTATGAGAAAAAATCTGGAATTTATGTTCAATAAAATTTTCAATAAGATAGTGGAATTTTACAGTTACAATAAAAATTCAGGACATCCTTTCCCATAAAAAGAGCTTCAGATACTAGAAATTAAATAACCAAATTGTCACTTTAATGGGAATTCCAGATTCCAGTGAAAATTAGGGGGGGAGTGAATATTTCTACATATTTGTTCATTTTAATTTTCTCCTCTGTGAGTTATTTTTGAATTACCTTTCTACACTACTTTGTTTTGTTCCATTTAAGTTATAGGAGCTATTGTCTAATATAAGAATTAACCTATTGTCTTCTACATTATATTTTTAAGAACAATTGCTTTTCTTTCAAATTCTAATACTATAATTTTTCCATGTAGTAGTCATATTTACTCATTGTTTCTTTTATACAATCTAGGTTTCAACTAGGGAAGCTTCCTGGTTTTGAGATAGTTATTAACCATGTCATTTCTGAATTTATTTTAGGATCTTATTTAGGAACCTGGAGATTTTCTTCCTTTCCAATTGTTAGAAAGTTTTGCTCAACCATTCATTAGTCTATATTTTATCAACTGACCACTTTATTTCTGTCATATATTAAAGTCCCCTTTGTTTTTTGCCGGGCGCTGGTGGCTCACGCCTGTAATCTTAGCTACTCAGAAGGCTGAAATCTGAGGATTGCGGTTCAAAGCCAGCCCGGGCAGGAAAGTCCGTGAGACTTTTATCTCCAATAAACCACTAGAAAACCAGAAGTGGCGCTGTGGCTCAAGCAGTAGAGCGCTCACCTTGAGCTGAGGAGCTGAGGGACAGCGCCCAGGCCCAGAGTTCAAGACCCACTACCAACCAAAAAAAAATTAAAATGCTCTGTTTAACTGAATTAATATTAAAATGTTTTATTTCATTGGTCTTATAATTTTTTTTTGGAGGGGGGGTCCGGTCGTGGGGCCTGAACCCTGGGCCTGGGTGCTGTCCCTCAGCTCTTCAGCTCAAGGCTACCACTCTACCACTTGAGCCACACCACCACTTCAGGCATTTTTTTTTCTGCTTATGTGGTGCTGAGGAATTGAACCAAGGGCCTCATACATGCATGGCAAGCGCTCTACCACTGAGCCACCTTCCCAGCCCTGGTCTTATAAATTTTAAGGGAATCTTTCTGTCTCTCTCTTCTCTCTCTGTCTCTGTTTCTCTCCCTTTCCCCCTCTCTCCCTCTCTCCCTCCCTCAGTCTCTCCCTCTGCCCCCCTCCCTCCCTCCGTCTCTCTCCCCCCTCCCTCTCTCTCTCCCCTCTGTGTCTTTCTCTCCTTCCCTCTCCCTCTCTCTCTCCCTCACCCCCTCTTTGTTTTTCAAGACCTAGGGCTTGAACTCTGAGCTTGAGCACTATCCCTGATCCTTTTTGTTCAAGGCTACTGCTCTATCACTTGAACCACAGTTCCATTTATGTGTGTGTGTGTGTGTGTGTGTGTGTGTGTGTGTGTGTGTGTGGTTAATCTGAGATAAGAGTCTCATTGACTTCCCTTGCCTGGTCTGGCTTTGACCATGATCCTCAGATCTCAGTTCTAAGTAGCTAGGATTATAAGCATGAGCCATGGATGCCCAGCTGAGAGTTTCTTTTTTTATGTTTTTTATTGTAAAAATAGTGTACAGAGGGGTTACAGTTACACAAATAAGGTAATGAGTACATTTCCTATCAAACACTGTTATGTCCTCCTTTGTTTGTCCCCTATCATCCCTTCCCTCCCCACTTCCCCAACTCCCCTCTTCACCACTGCCAAGTTGTAAAGTTCTTTTCCAATGTAGTGCCTTGTACATCTTATTGTTACAATGGGTCATCCTGTATCCTTGTTTCAGCATTTTGTTATTTCCCTTCCCTCCCCAACTCAGAAAAATGTATATACAATATGCAGGGACCGACATCAAATACAGTGAAAACAGGGGTTATACCATAGGGGAAGAACATACAAAGAAACCAAAAAAAAATCACATAGTACACTTTAGATACATTAAATACAATAGCAAGATAGAAAAAAGTTGTGTGCATATCTTGGGGTTCATTTCACTTAACATCAACTTATATGGTTGTATGTACATAGCTTTTGACGTTTTGTGCTTTCTTTGACTTATACTAGTTATTGCAGATGATGGAAACCGTGGGACCTATGTTTCTTTGGGCCTTAATATAATTTTTTCCAAGTCTTTCCATTTCCTAATGAATGGACTGATGTCATTCTTTCTGCTGGAGGTATAGAATTCCATTGTATAAATATACCACATTTTCTTGATCCATTCATCTACTGAGGGGCATCTGAGTTGATATACTTAGAATGCAAAAAACTAAATCCCCCAACAACAAATCCTCAATGAGCGTTTCTTAATTAAGGTTCTTCAAAATGTTGCTACAGCTTCTATGAGAAATCGGGAAAAGGGAAGTTTTCTTTTCTTTTTTTTTAATTTTGAGTGTTTTTCAAATCTAACTCTTCAAATAGTGGATACACTATCTTAATTATTATATTATTAATTACATCCTTGCATGACAGTATGTTCTTTACTCACATGCAAGAGGCAAGACACAGATTTTGGATGCTTGCACTGGATGTAGGGGGGACCATCTCATGTTGATACTAGCCTCTTTCTCTAAATGCTTCCTGAAACCTTTATGTAGATGCTGCTCACTGATTCCCTGATTTCAAGAAAACTAGAAAGAACTTTGTGGTGTGAAAAATGAATTTTCTACACTCTGACTTAGTTATCCTTCAGTAGTTTGCTGTTGTCAACTTGAAAAGTAAGATTTATATGAGTTACAGTAGTAGGATATCATGAATTTCATCTTTGAAAACAGATAGCATTCAGCATATAATATTTTTCAAAACATCTTGGAATATTTAATGTAGGGATATATAAAGATAAGATAAAACAGGGAGGAAGGAAATTTGGGGCTGAAAGCAATTCTGATATGATGAGTTATAGCTTACATGTTCATCAGAGTTGGCTATGAAATTTAAAGCTCACCACCTAGAAAAGGTTAGAAGCAGAACAAATCTTTATGTCTTAAAAATATGTGCAATATGTGAAAATGGAATTAGAAAAATGGAGGGGATGAGTGGGGTTGGTAGCGATGGGAGAGACAAAAGATAGGAGTGATGTTGACCTAGATGCATTGTACTCACAAATGGACATGTTTAATTGAAACCCCTCTGACAGATAAAAATATTAAAACATAAATAAAAATGAGAAAATTTACTTATTCAAAGGCTTCAACAATGAAGTTACTGAGTAACCAAACTTATTGCTCAGCAAAGAAAAAGACTCAGTGGGTAAGAAACTAATAATATCTTCATGAGAACTAAAGTGAGGGAAATATTTAGACAAGATGTAGTATGAGCTATGGAACATTCTATTTCTCAAAAAGTACAGTAAGTTATGAATTGGTGATATGTCACATCTTGCTGATGAAAGTTTGTGTAATACGTAGAAAGCAAGAATTTTCTACACATCTATGAGTCAACACATTTCACCAATAAATGTCATGATAAAATGTTGTAAGATTTGTGAGGGCAAAATTGAGCAAAAGTTTAGTTCTTTTCTTTGTGCTGTATAGATATACAAAGATCAGTTTAAATTCAATGTTTTGTCTTCATATCTAAAGACAAAATCTTTATACTACATTGATACCTGTATGGATATGTCCTTATCAATGGTTGGTTCTATGAAAAACTTTGCCTCCTTCGTATTAAAATGTCAGGTTTTTTGTGTGTGTGTGAAAATACCATACAGAGGGGTTACAATTACATGGGCAAGATAGTGAGTACATTTCTTATCAAGCATTGTTGTCTCCTCCTTTGTTATTTTTTTCATAAAATATTGGAGTCAATAACTTTTTTTTACATTTCATTTTTTATTGTGTAAATACTGTACAGAGGGGCTACAATTACATGGGCAAGATAATGAGTACATTTCTTATCAAGCATTGTAGCCTCCTACTTTGTTTCCCCTTCCCATCCCATCCTCCCCCCACCCCCCTTCCAACCCTCCTCCCCCTACCAAAGTTGTAAAGTTCGTTTGCCACATAACGACTTGTACATCTCATTGTTGCAATGGGTCCACCTGTATCCCTAGTTAAATGATTTGTTTTTGCCCTTCCCCTCCACAAATTATACCAACATCAAATACAGTGAAAGTAGGGATTATACCATGGGGGAGGGACATACAAAGCAACATAGAAATTGAACTAAGCCAGGCCCAAAGAAACATAGGTCCCATGGTTTCCCTTATTTGCAATAACTTGTATATGTCTGAGTCAAGCAGAAAAGATCAGTTAAGTTGATGTTAGGGACATGAACCCTAAGATATGAATACGTTTCTTGTCTGACAATGTCATCCCTTTCCTCATTCTCTCCCAGTTTGAAAACTGTCACAAAAAAAGAAAGTTTCTTGAAACTTAGCTCTAACATCACAGGCCATAATTTCTACAGTTCAACCTAGTCTAAATAAAAGACTAAATAATTAAATAATTAAAGATTTTTATCACACTGGAGAAAGGTTGTAATATCAATCATACATATTCAATATTACTAAGTAGTTCACTTAGGGGATATAAATCAATTCTGGATCCAAAGGCTAAGATTTAATTCCTACTAAGGATTTCTTAACCTGTGCATTCTAGACTAAAACAAACCACAGCAGCTCTGGGGTTGTGGGTAACCTTATGTTTAGCCACTGCTAAACTATTAAATTGTGATACTATGTGGCATACGTATAGGCCATCATATCGCAAGTTTGTGCTTTGTGGCTAAAATCATGGCTTTTTCTTTCCCATGTCCACTTAGCATTCATATTTTTGTCATTTTCTTAGAGGTTTCTTGGAATACCATTTTCTTTTTCTTTGCAATTGAATTGAATCATAGATGCTGTTGACTCTAACTTCTTTCAACTACTATTCAAGTACTGTAATGAATCTGAGGTTCAATCATATTGTTGAATATACAGCAGTAAATTCCTTGTCATTGCTATGTAGTATTCATTAAAAAAAAGTTATGTAATTGGTGAATCCATAATCCACTTGAAGGATATTTTGTTTTTCCTAGATATGAATTGTAGTGAATCCTTAATCTGTTAATACACATTTATATTCAGACATCGGGTAAACATGTTTTCAATTATCTTTTTTAATTTTTAAATTTATTTCATTGTATAGGTCATGTATAGAGGGATGACAGTTATATAAATAAGTTAATGAGTACATTTCTTGTCGAACATTGTTACCCCCTACCTCCTTTTTCTCCCACTTTCCCTCACCCTCCACTCTTCTCCCCCCAAGTTGAAAAGTTCATTTCCAACATAGTGTCTTGTGGGTATCACTGTTGCATTGGTTCACATTTTGTCTTTTGGCTCACCATTTTGTGATTCTCCCTCCCTTCCCCAAATCAGATGAATGTATATACAAGACATAGGATACCAAAATTAAAAAAAAAAACAGTGATAACAGGGGATAAACCAAAGGGGACAAAAACAAAAGAAAAAGGAAATAACAGCATACAGTACATTAAAAACTACAACAATAACAACAAAAACCTCTTATTTCCATACCTTGGAGTTCATTTCTATTAGCATCATTTTATATAGTCATATGTACATTACTATTGGGCTATTGTGATCCTCTGCTATGACTATCCTAGACATATACTAATTATTACAAATGAAGGAAATTATGGAGCCTATGTTTCTTTGAGTCTGGCTTACTTCACTTAATATGATTAGTCCAAGTCTTTCCATTTCCTTATGAATGGGGTGATGCCATTCTTGCGGATGGAAGCATAGAATTCATATAATAAAATCCTACCCAGGAGTAGGATTGCTGGATTTTAGGGTATTTATATGTTTAATTTTTTGAGGGACCTCTATACTACTTTCCAGAGTGGTTGAACCAGCTTACATTCCCACCATCAGTGTAGTAGCATTTCATGTATTGTTTTTATGTAAGTTTTGAGTTTTTTTATTTTTCTTTTTATGGTGACCTTTTGTTAAAAGGAAAACAATCATCAGCAATATTATGTTAGCATATTCATAATTTTACATACATATACATATATAAATATACATAATTTTAAATTTACTGAGTAAATTATGCACATAGCTATTGAGCCTTTGTCAATCACTCCTACGCATATCATGCTTTGGCCTCAGAATATATATAATATGTTTTTTAAAAAATCATTCAGTGTGTTTACCTGTAGATTTATAGGCACATTCTAGGAACCATAAATGAGAAAAAGTATGGAGCCTATGTTTATTTAGCTCTGTCTTACTTTAGTTAACTCCGTACTGTTTCCCAGAGTGGCTGAACAAGTTTACATTCCCACCAACAGTATAATAGATTTCCCTTTTGACTGCATCCCCACCAGCATTTGTTGTTGTTAGTTTTTTTATGTCATCCAGCCTTTTGTACTTGTTAAAGTAGGAACAGTATTTTTCAGAACTTTCCATATCCAAATGCATGTTTCTGCTGCAGCAGTTTCGGTGGGTCTTAGTGAATGATGATAATGATAAAAATAAACTATAAACTGTAACTTGACAAGAACTTGAAACCAATTACTCATTACAACTCAATGACTCTGTCTTTTACAAAATAGTTTCTCTGAGATTTTTAAAACTGGAAGGAAATAGTCTCATGTTTAGTATGACCGTAGGTATAGTGAATATCCTAAGTTAGTAGTCAAAAGTATGAAGTGATGCTTGATGGAAGTGTCTTTCAAGAGCCATTCTGGACCAGCATTGGAATTTATTACAAAGACCTCAGGTACTGAAATAAAGGGGGAATAAAAATGTAAAGGAATGCTGAGCAGCGAGCAAGATTTGGGGATGTCAATTGATCTCAATGCTTGCATGCCTATAAAACATTTCCCTTTCTTTTTAGTTCTCTCTCTCTCTTTCTCTTCTTACCTGTCTCCCTCTCTTTGTATCTCTATCACATACACATACACATACACACACACACACATACACACACACACACACACGCACGCACACACACACACACACACACACACACACACACAAACCATAGAATTGCAGCCTTGAAACATAAATAGTTTTCCTGAGGGGACACTTTACTGAATTTCACTTAAAGGGGAAAAAAAAAGTCATGTGTTTACAACTACCTATCCATGAGCATTTCACTTGGATTAATTGGCGTAAGTCTACCGAAAATGTGAAAAGGAAAAAGTGGGCAAGGAACAAGAGGACAATAAGTTCAGTCAAAATAACTTCACTGTAGAACTGCCTGAAATTTGTGAAAGTCATAAACAATGATGGCAATATCAATCTTCTCTCTGAAAATTTTAATATGGCCAAGAAAAATAGAATTATTCAAAAATTGACATTCATAGGCTCAGGCCCACAGAGTAAGGCCTCAGAATCTGTTCTGTCATACAATTAAAGATGATCAGAAATAATGTATCATTAAATGTATCACTAAATATTTAGGGATAGGAAAAGAGCCAGAAGATGCTGCAGTCCAGGTTAGTAAAGTAAATTGATCACCAACTCATTTAATTTCTTCAACAACCAATTTACATACTCAACATATTGAAATATGAAGGATGCTTGCTTGTAAAAATTGAATAATCAAAATGAATAATCCAAACTCTCTGGGCTGTAGCTTGCTTTCGGATGATGATGATTATTTTTTTTAAAAATTGCATCCAGTATTAAAGCCAGTACCTAACTCTATTTTTCTCTTGTATGCTTATTGAATGGATAAACAAGGACAATAAACTTGAGAATGTAATTTGACCACATTTATTACTCAAGGATTTTTTTTATTGAGTAAAAACATACTCTAAATGAGGATACCAGCTGGGTACCAGTGGTGTACACTTGGATTTTTAATTACTGAGGAGGGTGAGATCTGAAGACTAAGGTTCAAAGACAGCCAGACAGGAAAGTCTATGAGACTCTTATCTCCAATTAACCAACAAAATCCAAAGGGAGCTGTGGCTAAAGCTGTAGAGTGCCAGGCTTAAGTAAAAAATCCAAGCAAGCCCCTGAGTTCATGCCCCACTATCAGCATGGGAAAGAGAAAGAGAGAGAGGGAATGAGAGAGAGAAACTATTACTTCAAAAAATTACCTGTTTGTTTAGATAGACAAAATTATTTAAAGAACATATTATAATATTTCTGGTGCTGGCTAGATAACAATGCCTATGATTTTGAAGTAAAACAAATTTTCACTCTTGTTAATTTTGTCAGTAGAATACAAAGAAGCTTTGTGTCAGATTCAACAAATCAAAAGCCATTTAGGATTACAAGATCCTATATGATATTAATTATGGGGTCATTTTACTACCATTCCAAGAATGTAGGAAATTACAATTTCTAGGACAAAGAAGAGACTATACTTGTGTGTGTGTGTGTGTGTGTGTGTGTGTGTGTGTGTATGGGGGCGGTGAACTCACTCCTAAAAGCAGATTTCATACAGCAAGCAAAGATTTTCTTAGTTGTTTACGCCCATAGGGAGTCATGCTTGCTTAGTCAGACATAGTCTAAGAAAGCAGTTGGTAAACTGCAACTTTCAGGACAACTCTCTTTCCCAGTCTATTTCTGGAAATAAAATTTGACTGCAACACAACCATGCCATTTCTTTGAAATGTTACAGCAGAAGAAAGGAGATAAAATAAGGACAATAGGTCTCTTCCAATACCTATTGTTTTTAATATTCTGACATTTTGTAAATACCCCTTGAAGAAATATTGAACAAAGAATGTTTATCCCTGCTCTATAATACACTGTGTGTATGTGTGTATGTATGTGTGTGTGTGTGTGTGTATGTGTGTGTGTGTGTGTGTGTGTTCCCTTGCTGTGTGTGTTGGGGGATTTCAGTAAATGCTGTGGGAACCTGGAATGAGTTTTGTCTACTCATCCTGTCACTACTGTGCTTGTCTGCCCACAGTGTGCAACTTGAAACTGTGGAATCAGAACAGTCAATGTAACTCACAAAAAAATTCAGTATAGGATCCTCTTGGTACTTAATGTTCTTCTGTATTTACTCTACTCCAGCTAGGTCCAATTTCAATTTTCATAAATTCCTGAAATTTACTTGGTACCTCTTACTTTATCCTTCTGTCTACTCGCTTCTCTTCATGTGCTACTTACTAGTAATCATCAAGGGGCAAATATCCGTTATGCTCAAATCTACACATCTCTACTTTCTTCCTAACACACACAAGTGCACGTATGTATGTGTATGTGTACACATCAATGATATACATTTGTGAAAGTTTGTCATTACTTTAAATTCCCAAATCACAGCCTTCTGTCGTTGTCAATATATTAATATATTATCATAACTTAATTAATATGTCATTATTTTGTTACCATTTCATTATAATCATTTATTTTCATATTTCATTGACTTTTGAAAATTTCTCTGAGTCAGGAATAAGATGTTTAAGTTAAGCAGGGATTTGAGGCTAAGCCAGAAATTCAGAGGAAAGGGGACCATGTGATCTGATCTTTCTGGATCAGTCCTGGTTTATAACAATGATCCCAATACAATTATTACCCTGCTTCAAAAAAAATACTGCTTGGAGCTGGTGGGTCACGCCTGCAATACTGGCTGAGGTCTGAGGATCATGGTTCAAAGCCAACCCAGGTAGGAAAGACCCTGAGACTCTTATTTCCAATAAAAACAATCAGAAAAATGGAAATGGTGCTGTGGTCAGGTGGTACAGCACTCACCTTGAACTGAAGAGCTGAGGGACAATGCCCAGGCCCAGAGTTCAAGCCTCAGGACTAACTAACTAACTAACTAACTAAATACCTCAGCGCAAACAGTGAAACATTTGATCACTCATATATCAAGTCTACTATTATCTTTGGTGGGAACCACTTCTGAGAAAAAAAATGTGTATGATGCTTGAGCAATCAGGACATACTCTATTTTAACTCTTGATACTGATTTTAAATGACTAGCGAAGCAAGGTACATGGCATGAAATTACATGACACAGGAGCACCTTGAAATCTTATACAATCAAATTCAAACTTATTAATCCGCAGATTGTATTTTAATGTAAAAATGACTACTATGTAGAAAGATGACAATGCCTTAGGGACATTGTCCCTTACAGGCTCATAAATAAATGAAAAGAGAAAAAAAGCAGTCATTCCTACAATTTCAACCTCACAGTATGCTCTTTTGGAGAATTTTACATGATTTCTATTATTACCATAAATAAAGGTTCAAGATGTTAGCATACATTTGATCAAATATTAACAAATGTATTTGGAGGAAGTGAATGTCTGTGAGGGAAATAGAGGGGAAATGTCATTCAGAGCAGTGGAAATTGCTCTGGAGGCAGATGAGAGAGATTACTTTTCACAACTGTGGTTGAGTGAAATGAAAATGCCTCTCTCTGTTCCTCTGTGGCGAATGCTACGGGCCTATCAATCTTGTCAGCACCTGAAGAGTATTTTGCGGGTGGACTTTAATTATATAGGGTAGGCAGCTTGCAAGGGGGTAACAACATTGAGAATCTCTGTTCTGGAGTCAATTTTCTGAGCTGTGCATGAAAGGTGTATTCAGAAATCCTGTTGGCAAAATATTTTGTGTAAGTGCCTCCCACACACAGCTTTAAAATGTTACCCCTCTGTGTTTCATATTCCTGCTGCTATTCAAATATCTACAGTGTCTTAATCTGCCTTTCCCCATTACTCCTCCAAGAAACAGTAACAACTATTACATTCATCTCCCTGCAGCATTTTGAAATTATTTTGAAATGAAATGGAGTGCTGTTTTCCTAAGAAATTATCTGGAAAGGTAGGTTCAATGAAACCAACCATCAGTACTTCACAGTTAGATATTGTGCTTTTAAGGTGTTGAATTTCACATTACACTGAAAATACACAATAAACTTTTTTTTTCTTTTAACGTATTTTGTGTATTTTAAGTTTTAAGCAAACACAGAAGTTGAGTCTAGGGAGTAACCAAAACGGTTTTCCTGCAAAGGCTTAAAGATTTTAATGGCATTACCCTTTCTTATTGACGCTGACATTTTACTCACCTACACTGCTAAGTACACCATCGTGTTAGTTTGTATATCTCCTCAGTGCTACTGGGAAATAATCCACAGTGAGCTTGCTTGTCCTTAGCTGCAACCCTGAAAACTGTTCATTACTGTGTTCATCATATATTCAGTAAACTTTTACTGAACATTTGGTGTATATGAGGTGATTAGTATTGAAGGAAAGCATGTTAGTGGAAAGATCCAGAAAGACCAAGAGTGTTTCTGTCTTGCCTTGTAGGTGGCTTTGGGTACTAAACTTAACTTTCTTTATCATGATTTCATGTGTTTGGTTATGAAGATCAGATATACTATATGAAATACAGTCTAAGACATAGAAGTTCAGCTAAGACAAATTTCTATAATTTATATTTTTGTACAAAAGGTTATATTTTTGAAAGACTGGCATAATATTGGGTATAATATTGTATTAAGGTAGAACTAGATTCAGTTATTGGTTGTTCATGGTTGAAATACTAATTACTCAGAAGACTGTGACCTGGAGGATTGCATTTTCAAGGCTAGTCCAGGCAGAATAATTCTTCTAGACTCCATTTCCAAAATAACTAGCAAAATGTGGAACTGGAAGCTTAGCTCAAGGCTCCAATGCCATTATAGCAAGCAAGCTAAGCAAGTGCAAGGCCTTGAGTTCAAACCTCAGTTCTGATAAAAATAAATAAAAGATTTATCTGGTTCACTATTCATGCTCTAGTACTTTGGTGACAATAGACTTTTGCTGTACTAGTGTTGATAAGTGAAATGTATTTTTATTTGGTCTATAACCAGTCTGATAGATATAAATGGGATGATCAATTTTTAAATACCAAACTCAATTTAGTTGTATATCTGAGACAGGTGCAATAATTAATGATTAGTGGCTCTCAAATTGCAATGCATATAGAAATTTCCTTGGAGGGTTTTAAAAATACATGTTGGCAAATAAATATCAGTTCCAGAGTTTCTGTGTCAGCAAATTCCCAGGTGACAATGGTGCTGCCCTTAAGGGAGGTCTCATTTTATGATCATAAAATGTTTTATGTAGGAAAGACTTCAACAGTCACTTCATAAGACATAAATGTTCACATTATCAGCACACATGTAACATATACTAATCTGTATTCACAACAAGAGAACTGTCAGATTAAGCCATATGAAATTTTACTTCATAATTGTCAGAATGGCTAACATAAAACTGGCTGGATTATGTAGACTGGCTAAGAGTCTTATGAACTACTTATAGAACCTGGCTTGTTCAAACACTTTGAAAAGATGTCTGGTAGCACCAGTAAACATATATACATATATATATATATATACACATACACATATATATATATACACACACACATATATATATATATATATATACTATGTAACTCAGCAAGTCCATCTCCTGTTTGAAACTTGCACATGTGTGTACCAACAGCTATATTTCCATGTGTTGATAGAACAATTCTTAGTTGTAAACAAGGACTCTTAAATGTCATTGTTTCCAATGGGAAACAGTCCAATACCCATTAACATTGTATTAGATAAAGAAATTGTGATCTATTTATACAATGGAATGCCAAAATATTTCTTCAAATAGGAACTTGGATGTATTTAACTAATAGAATATTTTTAAAAACATCATACACCAACCCATACATGGTATGAGATAGTATTCATATAGATTTCAAAGAATATGAGGGTGGAAGTTGCTACTTGTGAGAATGGGAAATAGGAATGACAGGAAGAGGTAGAGAAAGACGGAATTCTGGGATTCTACAGACATTCAATTTGAAAATGGGGTCTGTGTTCCATTTCTTATTCAGAATCAAATCATTTGTAAATTTATGGTTGATACTTCTAGGAAAATGTTCTTTATTGAGAAACTATGGATAAATACATGAAGGAACAGTAGAAAAAAGGAAGTGCTGGTATCTGACTTGGGACATCAAAGAAATCACTGCAGGGAACACACTTGAAGTCACACCATAGACCAGGATAAAGGATACATGAAAACACAATACAAAATCATTTTCTTTTGTGGTTTATACTTGTTACAAGCAAAACAGCTCAAGAATGTATGCGGTCTCAGGGACATCGTCAAGAACTCAACTCATCCTGTCATTGCTATGTGTATTTTGTTCTTGAGGCTGAAGGATAGTTGTTTCTTTACAGATTTAGGCAAAATTGCAGGAAAGAAGAAATAGGAAAATCATTTCTCAGTGAGATTATACACATACGTTATTCAACAGATGTGTGTCACCTATAAGCAGGAGGCAATTTGGGATGATGACAGAGAATAAAGGAAAAGGTCTTAAATGACACGTCAGTGAGCCAACATGGGTAACTTGCCACAGGCTTGGAAAATAAAGCTTCCAGGTCTGCTATGAAAAAAATGCTACAATGAAAAGGAAATGTTTGTGCCAGTGTAGAATATTTTCTCTAGTAAGGTCACATGTTCCCAGAAATGTTGCCATTTCTTCATGTATAATAGGATTTAAGGTACACTGGCATTAACTAACATTATGATGATTCTGATGAACTAATGGCCAGGGAGAAGTTTACAACTCAGATATTTAATCAGGAAGCTGAAACAGAGGCATTTGGGCCTTTGGAATATCAGGGACGTCTTGCTGGTTGTTCTTTTAAAAGCTTGGCCAGAGGACATGATGGGAAAATTAATTTTTAAACACAAGTTTTCTGAAGCATCCCATAGATAGACATTCAAAAGTAAATTTTAGTAAAATGAAAGCAAGAAAAATAAAGAGAAGAAAATGGCATATCAACCACTTCAGAAACAATTTTGGGGTTTGGTCTCCTTTAGTAAAATAGGAGAATTTATTGATTCTGCAAATTGCTCATTCATTTATTCAATAGTAAGTTTTTATGCATATATTACTTATAAATAGATTACATAACACACATGTATTATATGCACACATAACATGCTTTACATATCCATGTTTACTTAATCTTTGATTGTAAACAATATACCTCTCTGAGCAACAGCTTTGAGATATGCTGTTCAGAGAGATGGAACTTCCATTAAAGTTCATACAACCAATTCTTTTCCTTTACATTGTTCTATCATTTGAAGACTTTAATTTTCTTAAATGAGCAATCAAGACCAAAATGTTCCAATTGACATTGAAAATAGGAATTTTAGTAAAATAAAACACTACTAACAACATTTAAAACAGAACTTTTTTGTTCTTGAAGGTTTGTTTTGCTCTGTTCTATAGAATTTTTTATTTCTTGTAAAGGTACTGTACAGAGGAGTTATAGTTATATAAGTCAGGTATTGAGTACATTTCTTTTGAACAGGGTTACCCCCTCTCTCATTTCCTCCAATTTTTCTCCTGACCCCTCCCTCCCAGTTGTCTAGTGCATTGCCAAAATAGTGTTTAGTGAGTATCACTGCTGGAGTAGTTCACCCTTTGTCCCATTATTTCTGTTTCCCCTTCCGCTCCCCATATCAGATAAACTTACATAAAAGACAAAAGGTACAGCAATCAAATATGGCAACAAAAGGGGAAAAATAGAAAAAAGAAGAAAGAAGAAGTACTGCAAAAAGAGAAAAAAACCTATTGATTTGACTTCTTGGAATTCATTTCCATCAGCATCATTTTATATGTTCATTTGCACATAGCTATTGAGCCCTTGGGATCCTCTCCCAAGAATATCCTCCTTTGGTCTCACTGTGTAAATGTTTAGAGTTCTTAAAACAGAATAACTTTGCTCTACCATGTTAATAATCTCAAGGCCGTGACTCCAAGCCAAACTAGGCAACAAACATTGGTACAAATGGTACACATGGAGGGACTGAGGCAGGGCTACCATCATCTCTGAACGTGCACAAACACTAAGAGTCAATAGTTTTAACCTGTGCTGTACAGAATACCGAAAGCATTTACTCTTTCAATCTTTAGATAACTGATTAAACCCTTAAAAATCCTAGACTTAGCATATGGTATAGGATGGGTCTTTCTTTTTACTTTTACAGCCTTAAAAAAAGTACACAAGTTTATATTCAGTGAAGTGAGAAACAAGATTTCTCATGTGGTAATCTCAAGTACAAACCATCTTCAAAACATAAATACATAGCCAGGCACTGGTGGCTCATGCCTATAATCCTAGCTACTCAGGAGGGTGAGATCTGAGGATCATGATTCAAAGCCAGCCGGGGCAGAAAAGTCCATGAGATTCTTATCTCCAGTTAGCCACCAGAAAACCAGAAGTGGTGCTGTGGCTCAAGTGGTAGAGCGCTAGCCTTCAGCTAAAGAGCTGAGGAATAACACCCAGGCCCAGAGTTCAAGCCCCACAACCAATAAACACAAGGCAAACCAAAGCCAAAAAAAAACTAATTACTATTTTGGAATCATTAGTAAACTAATATACATATATATATATATATATTCACTCATACAAATAAATATGTAATACACATATATAGTGTGTATATACACACATACATACATGTGTATGTTTTCCTTATGTGTGTATATATACATATCAATGTATGTATGCATATAGATAGATGAATCTATGTATCTATGTATCTAAATCTATGTATCTATGTATCTATGTACATATGTATGTATGTATGTTTGTATGTATGTATGTATGTAGCTATCTATCTATTTATCTATCTATCTATCTCTACCTCAATGTAAAATTTTTGATCAGTGAGCCATTGAAGAAAATGGAAAAATCACTTCTAATGGCTCACAAAACCTGTCACAGGTAGGTGGTATTTGGTGACTCACAGAAAAAGGAACTGTGGAACAAATTAATTTTTTGGCTATAAAATGATGCTGTTTAATTTTGCATTTAAAATGGAAAAGTTAATAAATGTCATTCAAGTCATTAAAGTGTAAGTTTCTCATGCTTCACAAAACCAATCCAAGAATATTTTGAGAGAACAAGCATTTATAGCCATCTAACCTAACAGTTAAAATTTTTACCTTTAGTATAACCTACTATTAATTGTTAATGACTTTCAGAAAACACATTCTTTACCAAGTAATGCATAACTTTCCTCATCATTTCATTCACACATGACACATTCTCAACATTAGCCAAGTACCAGAGTTTCCTTCCAACACATAAATATCATGCCATAAAACCGTTTTTAAATATGCCATTTTCCAGGCCTAGTGTGGGCGAGGGTGTTGGGAAATTGATATCTTCATATATTGCCTGTGGGAGTAAAGGAGTATAAAATTTTCAGAGAGAACATGTATCAAAAGGAGACTGCTCCTTGAAACACCACCTTATTCTAGAAGTCTATCCCCAAGGAATTAATCATGCATGTGCTAAGGCGACTCATCACAATATTATTTAGGAGTAAAAATAAAATGATTGAAATTTCTTAGAAGAAAATAAAAATAAAAATTTCTTGTCTATATAATCAATTATTGAAAACATTAAGAGCACTTATAGTTTCTTGACATGGAAAAAATATACATGGTATGTAGCCAAGAGGCATAAGAAAGTAGAAAACTATATGTTGTGTATATATATACATATATAAATATTCTTTTGTAAGAAATAAATGAATGTAGTTATACTTTCATATCTATGCTGCATCTTAGAAAGAGCTTAGGTATCTATGCTGCATCTTAGATTGACCTTAGATAATTTTCATTATGTCTCATGACAACGAACTAAATAAAGACTATTTTAACTTCCAAGTCATTGTCCATGAAATTATAGATCACTTAAAAATTGGTCTTCTTTATTTTTTCCTATTGTCCTCTTTGCTAAAATAAAGATAAATACATAGTAAAAATTAAAACTGAGAGAATATAAGCTTCAATGACTTCCTTTCCTACTTTTTCTCTAGTATATTTTCTGCAAAGGTTGTAAGTGCTAAAACTGCACATTGACTAGATGTCACTTGCCACATTTTGTCACAGAGATATCAGTAAGTCCTCAAGCATTTTTAGTTATGTCCCTCCCTCTACATACATACATAAAATTCATTTTCTATTGGAGGAATAGGAAGACTGTGAGCCTCTTATTTAGTGACCTATAATTCCTCTGAGTTTTCTACTTCCACTAGCTAGTTGAATGTGCTCCTCCTTTTGATTTCAGAAGCTGTTCTTCCTATGTTACCTACCTTTATTAATTCAAACAAGGAACCTGGGGTATCAGCAAGTCAAATTCTTCAGCAATAGATTCCTGTTTTATTCCTTTTCCTCACCTGTTTCCCAATGTGAGAAAGGAATCTTTATGTCCAAGATTCCAAAGGCTCCTCCCACCCAGGAGTTGAGGGGATCCAGGAAGTAGCTAAGCAAGGTTTCGGGAGAGAATTTCCTTTTATTTTGTACATTCCTTCAGTATAAGGTAGGCAATACCACAAGTGCTACTTCTGGGTCCATCTGGAAGGAAGATACAGGGTACAAAGACAAAGAAAGATTCTAGTTAGTAATTGGTAACACAAGCTGTTGTATTAGATACACTTGATTTATTTTCTATCTCTGGCTGTTATGACTAGGAAATGAGATCAGTTCATTTCACTGTTGTTTAGAGAGATAGGTAGATTGAGATACTGATAAAGTCACAATAGCTACTATTTCCTACTTGGACTTGTAAGATTTGCCACCAGTTACTAGGGACAATAAAATAAAGTTGGTGATATTGCATCTGTAAGTTTACTAGTTTGTTCAAAAGTGAAAAAAGAATCCATAAAGTAATGGCACACGAAAGTTTCTACTGGCCCATGTAAGTAGGACGCTCTATGTGAACTAAGGAAACTGAATCTGATTTGGTTTCTGATACTGCTGTTATTAATGTTCCTTGCGGTTTTCTACATGTCATTCTCTAAATGAGGATTTTATGGCAGCCATCCCTGAATTAATATTTTATTGAATTTATGGGTCCTCTCTTTCCTCTATCTAGCTTTTAATAAATAAGCCACAGTAACCTGTGTCTTCTTGCTTTATCATTTCTTCTTTTATTGTAAAGATGCTGTACAGAGGGGATACAGTTACTTGAGTAAGGTAACAAGTACATTTCGGGAGTAGTGCGGAAAGAAGGGATAGTGGGAGAAAAACAAAGGAGTGAGTAACTGTGGCTTTGTTCTTAATGCTGGGCTCATCATTCTGTCAACATTTGATTTCTTGGTCTCTCTTTCTGTAATTAGTATGTTTCTTTTTACATTCTTCCTATACTCACTCTTTCATCTCTCTTTCTGACTTTATGTCTTTAATTGATGTGAGACTGAGTACATAGTCCTCTCTGGCTGTTATTCATTGTCAAAAAGATCTAAATATCTCTGAAACTTTTCTAAAACACTCTGGAAGTAGGGAACAAGGAATTTTGTATAACGTAATTGAATATATTATTATCAATAATAATATAACATAATTAGAACTTGGTAATTATCTAGGAGGAACTAGTGGGGGAGGAAAGGGAATAGGAGAGGGCAATGGGATGAATCTGATTCATGTTATATATAATATACTGTATATATAATGTCATGTTATATATAATATACTGTATATATATATAATGTCATGTTATATATAATATACTGTATATATATATGTCATGTTATATATAATATACTGTATATATATAATGTCATGTTATATATAATATACTGTATATATATAATGTCATGTTATATATAACATACTGTAAATATAATGTTTGTATATATTTATACATATATAGATGGCATAATAAATATGTGTATGTTAGTGTGTATGTGTATATAGCATGATAAAACCTTCCAAAAACTGAAAAATAATGGAGTGAAGAAAATTAAGAAATCTCCAATAAACAACTCAGATAACTGGAATTGGTACTGTGGCTCAAGTGGTAGAGTGCTAGTCTTGAGCTGAAATGCTGAGGGACAACGCCCAGGCCCAGAGTTCAAGCCCCACGACCAACAAAAAAAAAAAAAAAGAAAGAAAAAAAGAAAGAGAAATAAAAGTGGTGAATTTGACCAGCAGCATTATAGGTATTTATGAAAATATTGTACAATTTAGTATATAATGAATTGAGACTTGGTCTTTTTAAATTTATAGTAAATAAAAATCTTATAAATATGTTAGAAACAATTGCATGAAAGGAAAAAAACAACAAAAATAAAATAAAATTTAAAAAAATCTTAATTTTCGAATACCTGAATGCATGAATTGATTTTTAAAATAACGATAACTCTTTTATCTCATGTTATCTACTACTTATCCCTATGTATCAGATTTGTATACTTAGCCAGTTTTTAAAATGGAGAAGTTAATACTATTAATATTGTGCCTTGTTTTAGCCAGTAAATATCTTATTTTTAAAGAAATATAATAAATCAAATGGTACTAAAATATAAAGCAGTAAAAAAAAACTACAAAAAAGCAAGTAGAGTAGTGCATATACAATTCAACTTAGGGGAACAGAGTTACCATAAAACTTTAAAAAAAAAGTCTGGCTCTCAACATCAATATTTTTGGTCTCTCTTTGGCTTTATAACTTGTCTAAGTTGTTTGATTTTAATGCTTTTACTATAAAATGGTGTTTTCTCTGGAGATTTCTAAAATTTGTCTGAACCTAGGGTATGTTGAATTTTCCCACCCACTGACTATGGATAAAATAATGAAACTGTCAAATTGAGTGCGATATCGTCAACAGTCATGTCAGAAAGTAGGTGTTCTTGGCCAAATAGAAATGAGACAACTGGAATAATCTATATCTCATGTTCCTTTTCGAAGGATTAACATTAAGTAGAAAATGTTTGTACATGCTCACTCATTAATGTATTTTATATATATATATATATACTGATAGTTGAAGAGCTTGCAAAACACAGTTAGAGTTGGTATGTTTAAGAAAAATTTCAAAATTTCTTCTTATGAGGAAATGAAAACCCAGGAGGAGGACATGAGGAAACGGACTGACAAGAAAACCATTTTGACATTTGACAGTTTTATTATCTCTTTTGATTTTGTGGGAGGCTTTATCTTTACTGGAAGCATCAAACTTCACAGCTTCAAAATGAATGGTGTGTACTTGTGGATTCATGATCAGAGTTTTAGCAGTTTAGAGTTTTTGAGGACTGGATTTAAACTTGGTGCAAATTCTGTCATTTCAGTAATATGGCCTACTAAGACTGTGCTTTCCATTATTTAGGCCGTTATTCTATGTAAAAGAGAAGAGAATCTCAGCCGTAGTAAGCTGATGTTTGCTAAGACATTTTCTTTATTTCACAGTAGAACACATCATTGTTCACCAAGAAGGGTTAGATAAAGCGTTAGATTTACTGGAAAACATACAGAGATTCCATGTCATATTTGGATATGTGCTCCTGTAAGGAGAATAACATGTGTGCGTGTGTGTGTGTGTTGTGTGTGTGTGTGTACATACACATGTGAACGTGCATTGGTACTAGGACCCGAATTCATGTCTTGGCATTCTGGCTTCACTTTTTGGCTTAAGGCTTACACTCTACTGGCTGAGCCACAGCTCTACATTCAGCTTTTTGATGGTTAATTGGAAAAGAGTTTCTAAGATTTATCTGCCTGCACTGGATTTGAACCACTATCTTTAGATCTCAACCTGCTGAATGCATGGAACCATTAACACTTGGCCTCATAATTTATTTGTTTATTCTTTAATAGTTTCTGGACTACATTGCTAAGTTACTCAAATCCTCAGAAATCAAGTGTAATCTTCTCAGTCTCCTTCCCAGTAATCTCAGTCCCTTGAGAATGATTACACCTAAACCATAGCCGTGGGATTAGGAAAATTGCTAAGTAAAATGAACTCCAAGATATGGACACAAGAAGTTTTCCTTTGTTGTTGTTGGTTTTAATGTACTACATGATTTCTTTTTGTGTGTGTGTTTTTTTCTCCCTATGGTTTATCCCCCATTGTCATTGTATTTGATTTTGGTACCTGTTGTAAAAATACTTTACAGAGGGGTTACAGTTACACGAATAGGGTAATAAGTACATTTTTTATAGAGCATTGTTACTCCTCCTTTGTTTTTCCCTACCATCCCTTCTTTCCCCACCTCCACAAATCCTTCCTCCCCCACTCTGAAATGGTAAAGTTCATTTTCAACATAATGTCTTATACATCTCATTGTTACAATGGTCCTTATGTATCCTTATTTAATCATTTTGTTATATACCTTCCCCTCCCCAAATTATAAAAATGTATATACAAGATGCAAGACACCGGATTCAAATACAGTGAAAACAAGGGTTATACCATGGGGAAGAGCATACAAAAGAAACAAAAAAAATCACATAGTACATTAAAAACAATACATTTAAGTACATTAAAAACAATAACAAGAAAGAACAAAAAAAACTTGTGTCCCTGTCTTGGGGTTCATTTCGCTTAACATTATCTTATATGGTCATATGTACATAGCTTTTGACCTTTTCTGCTTGTCCCAGACATGTACTAGTTATTGCAAATAAGGGAAACCATGGGACCTATGTTTCTTTGGGCCTGGCTTACTTCACTTAATATAATTTTTTCCAAGTCTTTCCATTTCCTAACAAATGGTGTGATGCCATTCTTTCCGATGGAGGCATAGAATTCCATTGTGTAAATATACCACATTTTCTTGATCCATTCATCTACTGAGTGGCATCTGGGCTGGTTCCATATCTGGTGAATAATGCTGCAATAAACATAGTTGTGCTAGTAGCTTTTGTTTGTGATTGTTTGGGTAAATGCCCAAAAGTAGGATTGCTGGGTCTTAGGGGAGCTCTATCCACCTAATCTTTGACAAGGGAGCTAAAAAAAGATAGAATGGAAGAAAGACAACCTTATTTGTAAATGGTGCTGGCAAAATTGGTTAAACACCTCTAGAAAACTAAAGCTAGATCCGTATATATAACCCAGCACAAGAATCAACTCCAATTGGATCAAAGACCTTGAAACAAAAGCAGACACCCTGAAAACATTACAGGAAGGAATAGGAGAAAATCTAGGGCTCCTTAGCACAGGCTGAAATTTTCTTAATAGAGACCTAGAAACACACCAAATCAAAGAAAGGTTGGACAAATGGGACTGCATGACACTGCAGAGTTTCTGCATGGCAAAGGACATAGCTAGCAAGATCAATAGAAAGCCCATGGACTGGGAGAAGATCTTCATTAGCCATATAACAGACAAGGGTCTCATATCTAAAATATACTTAGAACTAAAAAAATTAAATCCCCCAACAACAAATCCTCAACAAAACAACTGTCTGATTAATAAGTGGACTGAAATGGAAAGACTTGGAAAAAATTATATTAAGTGATGTAAGCCAGGCCCAAAGAAAGATAGGTCCCATGGTTTCCCTTATTTGCAATAACTAGTATATGTGTAGGACAAGCAGAAACATCAGATAAGTTGATGTTAGGCAAAATGAACCCCAAGATAAAGACTCAATTTTTTTTCTTTATTGCTTTTGTTTCTAACATATTTATAAGATATTTCTTTGTTGCTTTGTATGTCCCTCCCCCATGGTATAACCCCTGTTTTCACTGTATTTGATGTTGGTATAATTTGTGGAGGGGAAGGGAAAAACAAATAGTTTAAATAGGGATACAGGTGGACCCATTTCAACAATGAGATGTACAGGATGTTATGTTGAAAAACGGAGGCGGGACTGATGGGAAGGGATGGGAAGGGGAAACAGAGGAGGAGGCAACAATGCTTGATAAAAAATGCACTCATTACCTTGCCCATGTAGTTGTAACCCCTCTGTACGGTATTTTCCCAATGAAAAAAATTTAGAGTTGGATAATATAGATCAGAAGGAAGATTTCTGTAGATGAGCAAAGCACCTCAGTAATTAACCAGGAAATGAGTATTTAAGACTAAGAAATATCAACATTGAGTACGTTCAGTATATATTCCAATGCATTATCTCATTGGTACAAAAGCTAGAAAAGTTTCCATACTATTGGGTGGGCGGGTGAGGAGAGTGGGAAGGGATGGGAAGGGGAAACAAAGGAGGAGACTACAATGCTTGATAAGAAAAGTACTCATTATTTTGCCCATGTAATTGTAACCCCTCTGTACAGTATTTTCACAATTTAAAAAAATGTAATAAAGAAAACAAATTGGAATTTTTCTTCAGTTGTCTTAGAAATGATATTCTAAGTGTTTTACAAAAGCAAAATTGTGTAGTGCTGACCTACCAAATTCTCCTTATTCTTTGTTATTATTTTTTCTATTTTACACTATGATTCATATCAATACTTTGTTTAGCAAAACCTCTTCTAAGCTAACCTTCTTTTTCTTTTTCCTTCCTTTTTTTTTTCTCGTCGACCATGGGGCTTGACCTCTTGGCCTGGGTATTGTCCCTCAGCTCTTCTGGGCCTGGGTATTGTCCCTCAACTCTTCAGCTCAAGGCCAGTGCTCTACCACTTGAGCCACAACGCCACTTCCAATTTTCTGATGGTTAATTGGAGATGAGAGTCTCATGGACTTTTCTGCTTGGGCTGGATTTGAACTGCAGTCCTCTGATCTCAGCCTCCTGAGTAGCTAGGATTATAGGCGTGAGCCACCAGCACCTGGTATAACCTTCTATATCTTCTGTTTGTAGCCAGAGTATCTTACAGGGGTTTCTTCTTTGGACTACACATATTTTTAAATGTAATTTAAATGTAGTTATACAAACCCTCCCTTCTTACTCCCTCTAAACCTTTGAAATGTTTTGTTTTTCATGACTTGTAGGATAAAAGTCAAGTACTGATGGCCATCTATTACCTAAGCCCTCACTGCTCTCCTAGCTCTAAGCACGTCCCTTTTCAGGTACTTCAAGTTATTTCAGATTTTCCTTCTACCCAGAGACTCTTGTCCCCATCATATTGTCTTTTTCCCACACAGCATCCATCTTACTAATTGTACATTAATTTTCAAGATTATCATATTAGAGCCTATCTCCTTACTAGGGTATAATTTCTGTAAGCAAAGAAGTCAAATCTATTTTTAGCCATTATTGACTTTCCAATTCCTAGCAAAGATCTTAACACTGTCTATATACAAAAGTATTTTGTATATACTTGAAAGACAGGAATATAATATATTGTGTTCTCTGTTGGAAGAGCAGCTTGAAGTAAATGCTATCATATCTACCTTAACACACTTGGAAGTGATTGTTTTCCAATACTCTTAGCCCCATGCATTTATTTTTAATAAGAAGAATCAAAAAGAAGCTGGGTGTTTCAGTGTGTATCTTATAATTTCATCACCTGGGGACAAGGTTTGTAAGACAAAGTATCAAAAGTTTAAGGCTAGTCTGGGCTACAAGACCCTCTCTCAAAGGTGGAAAAAGGAGGCAAAAAGAAAGAAAATTAGAGGGTTGGTTATTGATAAAGGTAGATTATTGAGGTCTTGTATTTGATCCCCAATATATGAATTAATTAATTAAAATTTCCAGCTACATATGTAAAAATTTATAGCTCAAGTAAATATAGAAGTACTTATATTTTCTCAGTGTTCAGTGTAATGTATGTTTATTTTTCATATTTTATTCCTATCTTAAGCACATATATATTGTTATTAACCCTAAGTGAAATATCTTACAGTCTTGAAAAGTTTAAAACACAATTTATAGCTGAGATGCTACCATAAAACAATTTTTTCTCAACAAATCACAAAGATAAGTCAGATATGTTCTTTAAAAAGTATGAACAAGGTAGAGATGTTTTAAATGAATAATCATTTTACCTCATAGGATTTTTAGAGGATTTAAGAAAAATCAATGATCCAAACCAAACTTAGGCGATGATGTGGGAAGGATCACTAATTAAATGTCTAAAATTACCTTCTCTATTTATACTTTGAAATTTTTGTCTGAATTGAGTCAGGTGGCCTTACATAAAATGAGGCAACTAAAATGCTAATTCAAAGACTCAAATGAACACTAGGCATTACTGGTATTTGGGACTTGTAAATAAAAAAATCACAAACATAAATTGAATATTTCTAGTATATAAATTAATAATGTAATGATGACTTCATCCTCATGCATAATAATTCTATGATAAAAATCAATTTATGATTAATTCAGTTATCTCTAGTTAAGAACTAGTAGCCTTTCTTCATAAATCAAAATTAATTCCATAAAGTGTCAGTTCAAGATGTAGTTATTTTTTGAGGTATACTTTAGCATTTATTCTGCAACTAAAAAAGAATAAAATTACTATGCAGAATATAGCCAAATGTAGCACATTTATATTAATTAGTTAGTTAGCTTGTTATTTAAGCAAGTTGAATGAAAATTTGTTTAGTGTTTGCAATTTCCTCTATGTTTAAAACTTTCTTCTTAGATGTTTTGCATCAAGTTTTGTGGTTGGGCTGCCATGACAAAATTGTAAAAGCTAAATAGGTTAAACCATAGAGCTTAATTTTCTTACAATTCCATATGGTCAGGGTCTAATGGAGGCCCCCTTTTGGAATCACAGACAATTGCCTTCTTGCTGGGTGCTTACATGGCTCTTGTGGTGGGTATGTGGAGAAAGTTTTCTCTCTCCTTCCTTTTATAAGGTCACTAATCTTATTGGATTATGAACTGAAGTTATGACTTTATTTAACCTGATTTTCCTCTAAAAGACCTATTTCCAGTATCGTTCTTCTGGAAGGTAGGGCTTTAAACATATGAATGTGAAGGGATATACAATCCGATGTACAAATAATATTATAAATATATAAAAAATTAGTCACATATCAAAAATTCACAAAATTGAAAGATGCCCTGACATACCTAAGTGGCCTATTGATTAAAGTAATATTCCATACAGAACAGAGATGTATTAAGATAAATGCATTTCTGTGACATCAGGTGTAAAAGGGATTTGACCTGTAGTTTCACTAGCAGGCACTCAATCATTTTTCACCATCTTTACAGGTTAACACAGTTGCTGAAGATATGATTCACAGTGGACAAGTTTCCTGTCTTGCTGTGTTCTTAAAAGATCTGACTCAAGTGTGAGGATCCAATTTAAAACAACCTTCTTGCTTGGATCAGAGTTGAGAATGAGGGGGTGGTGGTGGCAGGTTTTTCTGAAGTACAAATGAGTTTTATGGAACAAGTCATACCTTCTTTGAACTGGGATGAATACAAAGCTGATTTAGGTAGGAACTTAGAAATACAGATGTAGGTTGTAACGCAGCTCTGCCAGAGGAAAGCTTGTAGTACTTGAGTCTTTATTGTTTTTGTATATTCTTATTTATTTTAACAGATGGACAACCAAAATTTCCTATTACTTTAAACTTGCCTTACTTAAAAGCCAAATAACTTGATTCTGATCTTTCTAAAATGTGTAATTTTGATATTTATTGAAAACTCTAAAATCATAATCCTCAAAAAACAGATCGTTAGCTCTCTCAATAAAAGAGATATACTCAGTTTGTAACCTTATATGTGCAGGACAACAAATGCCTATATTTTAAGCTGCTTTTTCAAGCTTGGTACTAAAACATAATTTATTATGAAAACAATACAGTTGATGTTGCATGGAGTGTTTACTCAACAATGATTCTGCTTCAAACATTGCAATTATTCACTCTGCTAGTTTTTTGCCCTGGTATGGACTCCTACTCTTTGGGGAGTTCTTGGATATGTTACAAGAGAAGTGAAATACTTTCTGTACCCAGAGCCATCTTGAAGTAACTGTCTGTAACCCTGGAAGCTAATGATCTGATCTTTCGCTGTAGGGAATTTGGATAGAGAGAATGCCAATTGGTTAACTACTGCCAGTTCTCTACTTAAGATTGACTACAGTCAAGGATAGCAGGAAAACTGCCCTTTAGAGAAAAAGAAAATGTTAGAGGAGACATATAGTAAGAAGCAAAACTAGGGGATATTCCGAGAAAGATAAAGCTTGTGAATTTTCAAGTTCCAGAATCAGTCCATCTGATATCCATCCTCTTTTATTTGTCTTTGGCATATGTGTGGTTGATCAATGCACATCTGTAAGAACATCTATTTGTAACTATATTTTTTGTGAGCTTGTTACTTGCAACTAAATATATATAACTTAAGCATTTATATATTTTGTTTGCATTCTGGAGTCTTTATTTCTTCCTCCCACAGAGCAAAGCTTTGTATACTAAAAAAGAAAAATCTAAGTGAATGAACTAAAGTGAATGAACAAGCTGGAAGACCTTCAATATTGGGAGACTTTGTTGATAGTAGAGCTTCTCCTACCGCTAATCTTGTCATTGAGGATTCTGGTTGTGGTCTTCCTCCAGAAGGACCTGGGACCAAAGATAGAATGTGCTAGCAAGGCCCAAGGAGGCTTTTGATGCTTGGTCTATCAATATCTGTCTATAGTCTTGGAGTCAGTTGTTTTGTAAGAACTAATGAACACTTCAGAAAAAATAGGTAAAACATTTGAACAGACCTAAAGCTAGTTTAGTCACTTCCACAGTTCTTTTTGAATAACAGAACTAAGCCACTGATATATAATTATGCCTTTCATATTTGTTATTGTGTCACTTAGAAGTAATGAAAATAACCCTATGACATATCTAATTTTTTAGGCACTTCATTAAAGTGAATTTCATTAAGAGCTAAAATTTCTCCACTTTGCATTATTTATGAGTATAATCTAGCTTTGGGTCACTACATATTATGTTTTATCTTCAAACATTATTATTGCTTTATACATCATTTCTCAAGCATCTATTATCCCCATTGCATATTTGTTCTGTTTTCTTTCTGTCAGACCATGAAATACTGATAAAAGGAAATGCACAAGATTGTGACAGCTATGCATCTATTTTGGGGAGTTTCATCATGATCATGACTGTGATCACACCATCCTTTTATTACTTCTCAAATGTCCAACACATTCTTCTGGTTCTTATTCCTTTCTCTTTAAATATGTGCAACCATATTAATAAAACATTTCTTCTTAAGCTGGAAGCAGAACTTTGCATAACATTGTCTCATATTCAATTCAGCATCCTCTCAGCTTTCTGCTTTGTCTTGGAGAAGAGTCCATCAGGAGTGAGAGCCTTGACTCTTGTTCTTCTTTTGTTCCGCTGATTCCCTTCAGCTTCCAGGTAGCTTTCTGTGTTACTCAAATATTGCCTTATTCAAACATCAAAAGGCAACTTCTTTGACCTTACTACTTAATCTAGCTAGTGTTTAATCTTTTCATTTACATAAAGGCCTTGTAGAATGAATATTTTGCTACTGCTTCTCCTTCCTGTTACTTAACCTCATGTTAACTATGTAGCCTAGAAGTTTCCTGAACATTCAAATCTCATGAACTCTTAACAATACTATGACCGGGTGCCACTGGCTCACACCTGTAATCCTAGCTACTCAGGAGGCTGAGATCTGAGAATCACAGTTCAAAGCCAGCCTGGAGAGGAAAGGCCATGAGACTCAATATTTTAAAATAAGTTTATTTATTTATGTATTTATTTTGGGTCCGGTTGTGGGGCCTGAACTCTGGGCCTGGGCACTGTCCCTCAGTTCTTCAGCTCAAGGCTAGTGCTCTGCCACTTGAGCCACAGCGCCACTTCCAGCTTTTTTCTTTTGGCTTATGTGGTGCTGAGAAATTGACCCCAGGGACTCATGCATGCAAGGCAAGCACTCTACCACTGAGCCACCTTCCCAGCCCCAAGTTTTTTATTTTGAAAATACTGTACAGAGGGTTTACAGTTACATGAGCAAGGTAATGAGTACATTTCTTATCAAGTATCGTTGCCTCCTCCTTTGTTTTTCCCCTAACATCCCTTCCCTCCCACCTCCTCAACTACACTCCCCCACTCCTCAAATTGTAAAGTTCATTTTTCTTTTTGTCTTTCTTTTCTTTTGTGTGTGAAAATACTGTACAGAGGGGTTACAGTTACATGACCAAGGTAATCAAGCATTATCAAGCATTGTTGCCTCCTCCTTTGTTTCCCCTAACCATCCCTTCCCATCTCCCCCCCCAGTCCACCTCCTGTCCCCCATCCTCTTCCCCTGCCCCCCCACACCAAAGTTGTAAAGTTTGTTTTTTGACATAACGTCTTGTACATCTCATTGTTGCGATGGGTCCACCTGTATCCCTATTTAAACAATATGTTTTTTGACATAACGTCTTGTACATCTCATTGT
>NW_012267262.1:7815691-7893500 GCF_000151885.1 Dipodomys ordii
ACATAACGTCTTGTACATCTCATTGTTGCGATGGGTCCCCCCCACACCAAAGTTGTAAAGTTTGTTTTTTGACATAACGTCTTGTACATCTCATTGTTGCAATGGGTCCACCTGTATCCCTATTTAAACAATATGTTTTTTCTTCCCTTCCCCTCCCCAAATTATACCAACATCAAATACAGTGAAAAACAGGGCTTATACCTTGGGGGCCATGAGACTCTTATCTCCAATAAACCACCAGAAAACTGGAAGTGATGCTGTGGCTCAAGTGGTAGTGTGCTAGCCTTGAGCTGAAGAGCTGAAGGACAGCACCCAGGTCCCGAGTTCAGGTCCAACAACCAACCAAAAATTGAAAAAAATAATACTAGCAATAGATTACCAGAGAGCTCTTTGGTCCTATAATCTAGAGCTATATCTTAGCTCATATTTTCCTTGAATCCACTCAAAACATATGTGAGAACTTCTTGAAGATTTATCTGCTTTGGTTGGTGGATCGAATTGACTATAGCACTCCTCCGTTTGTGGTTTTTGTATGCTTCTAGTTAGGTCCTTTTCTGATCATCTTTAGAGCAGATCACATTCAAGCATCTGCAGCAGATTGCTCTTCATAGAACATACCCATGATCCATTCTAATCTTCATGCAGGCTAATTCCCATGCAACATCTTTATTCCTGGTCTCCTGGGTGCCCTCTTTCTGTGCTTATTCTCAGCTCACAATAATATAGCCCTAGTTGAGCTGTAAAGATCTTGTTATATTCCACTACATTTTAAATAAATTCAGAATTATTTTCTGTAAACTTCTTTTCTTTTCTAGATTAAAAATAACTCACATTTCTATGGCCTTGGACTCAAATGATAAAATTGGCATTTCTTTTTCTCTATGTCTATAGTATTCAATGTCATGATCTTTCAAAACATATCTCTGGGGTTGGTTTGTTCCCTTTTCATTCATTGTTTGCTAAGTGATTTAAATTATTCATTGTTTGAAGGGTCAAAGTTTTCAACACTATAAACTAGACACTGTCAAATTTTCTAGTTGTAGTTGATATTCTAATGAACTTGCCTCATTTTACTGGAGAAAATATTTTTCTCTTTCAAAACTAACCTATAATTTCTATTCATTAAAACAAATATGTCATCTCATCCTTGCGTATAGGATCTAGTCAACTGAGCAGGGCATACAATTCTATTCTTTCACTCTGTTCGTTCATGTGAAAATCTTCCTTCTTTTTTTTGGGGGGGGGGCCCAGTTGTGGGGCCTGAACTCTGGGCTTGGGCACTGTCCCTTAGCTCTTCAGCTCAAGGCTAGCGTTCTACCATTAGAGCCACAGAGCCACTTCCGGCTTTTTTCTTTTTGCTTATGTGGTACTGAGGAATCGAACCCAGGGCCTCTTGCATGCAAGGCAAGCGCTCTACCACTGAGCCACCTTCCCAGCCCCCAAATCTTCCTTCTTAATCTTAGTGAATATTGAGTTATATGCACCATGTTAGGGAGAGCTACATACAATATATCCACAATTACTTTGCGTTTCATTCCATTTTAACATAGTTATAATGTTCTCTATCTGTGTCAATATATGATGTGTGTGTAAGAGAGACAGAGAGAAAGAGAAAGAAAAAGTGACAATGAGAGAGAGAATAATCGGGGTTGACCTCAGGGCCTTGCACTCTCATTCAGCATTTTCATTCACAGCTAGTGCTCTACCATTTGAGCAATACCTCCAATTGTTTTTCTTGTGCTGAATTGAAAATAAAAATCTCTCATTTTGTCTCTCATGCTGGTTTTAATGATAAATCTCAGATTTCAGCAGCCACTTGAGTAGCTAGGATTTGAGACATGAGCCAATGGCATCTGGCTTGATTTTAAAAATGTTTCCATGTCACTGGGATTTTGTTCAATGTATTTTGGTTAAAGGCGATTTATTCAACTGCTATCATTGTTGAGAACTTTTATGTAAGTTATTAGGTTTGTATTATTAGATAAATAATTCAACTATGTCATTAAATATATCTCACTGATTTAAAAGAGTAAAATTAAAAATAAAAAGATAATTTTACACTTCTGTATTGAAATCATAACCTCTAAACTGAGATATTAGAACATTCATGAATATACATCTGTGAAAAGCCAAACAAAACCTTGAAAATATGAAAGTATCTGGTTTTATATAGTGTAGGTTTAAATTAAGAACAATCAACAAACACCTCTTGGTCATTAGCCTTAATCATAAATATTATACAGATCTCAATATAGCAAGAACCACTAGAACCTGAAATAGCTGGTTTATGCAGACAGAAAGAGAAGGAAAGACTATGTTTTGAAGCATAAACCCTTTTTATAAAAAGAAGTGTTTAACTCATGATTTTGTTTATTTTGTGTTGCTTGACAAGTTTCCCTTTTAGAAATTCTCTAAACATTACCTTAATGTGTAAGCGTGGGCAAATACGATTTATGTACCACCCATAGGTTCAAATAGCAGAAGAAATACTTGATAGCGATCTCTATGTGAAACTGGTAGAGTTGCTTCTCTGCCTAAGAATCCCCTTTGTCACCAGCTACCCACTTCTGACCCATGAGTCACAGACTATTCCAACTTCATTTAAAATCTTTACTAAATTAGTTTGAATCCTAAGCCTCTGAATTAAGAGAAAGTAGATTAGATTTTATATGAAGAATTGTAGAGGTGGAAGAATCTTTGGCATGTTGAAAGAAAGTATATACTATTTTATACTTTTTAAGGAAGAATTGTGGTAGAGTTTGCAGAATCATTGGCAAATGATTATGTGATTGGAAATTTTGCTGTTAATATAGTTCTACATCTGTGCGTGAGTATGTATGTATTGTAATTAAATTATGATCAACACCATTTACTTTTATTCTGTGACTGCCTGTGCCACTTAACTTTTGCAAAGGAGTTATAACACTGATTATGATTGGCAATTATTATTGTTGTAAAAAGTTCCTTCATGTTCATTCTTGCTAACAAAATGTCTACAATTTAGTGATAGTTGTTATGTAGGAGGAACCTATGTATCATGTTCCATATAGAATGGACATTGGGTAAATATTAATTGAAGATATGAATTATACTATCGCCTTATAAGACAGGTATAATTGTCTATAATTATGCATGTGAGAAAAATGGGAGCTCAGAGTCTCTCTTTTGGAAGAGAATTTCAAAGCTGATTTTTACTCCAGAGCTCACAGACTTTCATTATACTTAGATGGAAGCAAACTCTTCTTTTTTGGATAGGATTTTCAATTAAATACATTAATTCCTCTGTGGAAAGAAAATTCAAATACTAACCTATTCTTCATTCTTCTATGAAACGTAACTTCTTAAAATTTCCTTATGGAAAAGTGTGTGGAATGATTTGCAACTGTTTCTGATTAATTCAGTGTTAGTAAATGGCTTAAAAGTCCGTAATTTTTTAAAAATACATACTTATTTTGCTTTGAGTTATTTTCATTGTTAAGATGCAGAGTTCCATATGACTAGACATATTTAATAAGCATGAGAACCAGAAGGGAGAAAAACAATCACATATTAGTCTCTATAATCTCAATCATAATAAACTTTTTTCTTTCCTGGCATTTCCCTCTTAAGTGTCACCCCAGGGGATAAATAGCTATGAGCATGCAAATCGTTAAATATCTTTATGACATTTTCCTATAGTTCAGGTGTGGTGTTCCATCTGTCACAGAGATTGACTTATACCACCCTGCTTGATTCATAAATTACTAACAACTACATTGGCAGCTAAAGTTATTTTCCTTTCTAAAAGTTCAGCCTTTTAAACAATTGATCATTGCTGGCTTTTCTTGTGACAGATGCTATCTGATGTAATATAAGCAGTTAATGCTATAATAAGGCACCCTTGAAAAATCTGATAATTAAGTGACTGTTGGGGTGCATTTCAGGCTTCCACTTAAAAAGAAATTGTAGTTGAAAAAGTTCTGGCTTTGTCAAACATTTGTTTCTTGTCACAAAATGAAAAAAATTGCAATAATATCTGCTAAAAAATGAGCCCTGAGTTGTATGTACCTAAGCCTATATATTTTAGTTTTCTGTGCCTTTTCTGAGAAATTGAGATTTTCTGGCACATTTTATTCTTTTTCTCTCATGTCACCGTGTCTCTAAAAACCATCTTTTCCTTGTTAATTGTGCCTTTGGCCAATATAATTTTGTATCATACTTATCTGTTGTCCTAGTGTTTTGGGCCTTCTAGAATTGAATTATTTAGTGATTTTAGTTGTCCTTCTGCCATAGTGCCTAATAGCCACAGTCAAGTCTCTGCTCACAATGGTTTGCAACAATTATCTCCTTATCCTTGTTTTTTTTAATTCTTTCTCCTCTATGTTTCTTCCTTTTCTTCATGTTCTTGTTATAAATATGCCTGGGCTACGTCTGCTTCTAGAGTGTCTGTGACCCTGGCCTTACACGCATGGAGTCTCATGTCTCCATCACTGTTGGCACAACACTTTAACTACACATTTCCTTGTTCTCCCACAGTACTCCCACATCTTTAAATAGCTTCATCTCCTTCTCCCCCATCCACATTTCCAAAACACAAGCCAGATGACATACCTGGCCCACAGTTGAAGTGAAGGAACCTAATGGCCATTCCAGCAGAGCAAGTTTCTTGCTTTCCAGCACTTACCAGGACCACTGTGGTCCACAGGTAGCTTTTCTATCTGGGGACTAAATTTCTGGTCTTGGGCCAAAAGAACAATCAACAAGTAAAGATGAGCACATCAGTCATTACTTTTTGCCTTAAATGTTTGTATTCTATTTTCTGTATATAACCAGATGTTGGCTTGTCATTTGGCAGGCTCAAATCAACATAATGTTAATCAATTTGCTTCTCCCTCACCTGGTTGGTCCATGTATATGTAATTTATTACTTCAAGCAAGCCTCTAAAGGAGAAGCTTGAGAGTCATAGGTGAACACTTCAACTGGAAACAAAGGTCCTAGGAGATGATCCTTTTAAAATCAACTAACATGCCTATTTGTATAGTAATTGCATCTGAGTTTTTGCCTAACTTAGGTTTATGGGATTTCTCTATCTCCTAAACACAGTGAAATTCAGCTTTAATTTTACCTTTCTATGGGAATATCACTTTATAGAATATTTTCTAGTCTCTAGTACATATTTTATCACTTTTTTGGGGGGAGGGGTACTTCTCCTGGGACTTGAACTTAGTCTTGGCACTGTCCCTGTGGTTTTTATCCCTCAAGGCTCTATCATTTGCACCACAGTTCCACTTTCAGTCTCATGGACTTTCTTGCCTGGGCTGACATTGAACCACGACCCTCAGATCTCAGCCTCCTGTGTGACTAGGATTGCAGGCGTGAGCCACTAGCACTGCCTCATATTTTATCACTGTTAAATCCTAACTGAAAAAAATGTTAATGAAGAAAACACAATCACATATAAGATAGTATGTTCATACTTTTTTTTCTGAAAGAAGGTACAGTCACTCAGACATCAATTGAAGGGATGAATGACAGTATCTTATTAGATCCTGTAGATCAGTTTCTTATTAGAACAAATTAAACTCAAATGTCACTTCATCTATAACCCCATGTAGCTGTAAGGCCTTTCATTGCATTACAGGAAAACCAACTCAAATTGACTTATTGCAACAAACCAACCATGAAAGAAGAGAGATAGACTTATTTATTGTTATTATTTTCACTACTATTATTGTTATTAAAGATTATTTTGTCCTTAGTAATGACTAAATGTGGGCTTGTACTAAACATTTTCTTATTTAATTTTCAAAATATCCCTATGAAACTGTATAAATTAATGAGTTTCTGGAAAAATAAAAAACAAAATCCAGCTGTCTCATAACTGTAATCCTAGCAATTGAGGAGGCTGGGATAGTGGATAGCAGCTCAAAGCAAACCTGTACAGAAAAGTCTGAGACGTTATCTCCAATTAACTGGCAGAATGGCAAACTGTATGCATGGCTTCAATGTTAAAGCACCACATGGTGAGCAAGAAAGCCAAACAAGGGTACTATGTCCCGAGTTCAAGCACCAGTTCAAGCAGAAAGAAAGAAAGAAAAATAAAGAAAAGAAAGTAAGGAAAGAAGGAATAGAATAAGGAAAGAAAGGGGAAAAAGAAGAAAAGAAGGAAAGAAAGAAAGAGGAAAAAAGAAAGAAAGAGATAAGAAGAATGAAAGTGAGAAAGAAAGAAGAAAAGCAAGCAAGCAAGAAGGAAATAAGAAAGAAAGAAAAGGAAGTGGCACTGTAGCTCAAATGGTAGAGAGCTCACCTGAACTGAAGAGCTGAGGGACAGCACCCAGGCCCAGAGTTCAAGCCCCACGGCCAACCAAAAAAAAAAAAAAAGAGAGAGAGAAAAAGAAAGAAAGTGAGAAGGAAGGGAGGACAAAAGTAAGAAAAGAAAAAGAAAGAAAGGAAAGAAGAAATTAAAGAAAGAAAAAAAGAGAAAGAGAAAGAAGGAAGGAAGGATAAAAACAAACGTCTTGTTTGAAAGCACTGGAAATATATGAAGTAGGGCATATATTATTGACTTATTTCACCCACAAAATACCAGGAGAACATCTGTGAATAAAAGAGTGTGTTTATCCCTGTCTTCAAGGAGCTTAAAAACTAACACAAGCAATAAAAGCACACAGAATTATAAGAGACAAAAGGGTCTGTTGAGTATTGAGAGCAAATTAAACTCACCTAATCTATTGACTAAGATAGAAAACTTGTTTCTAGAATTTTAGTGGAGTCTTGTGAAGACTGGTAAAATTTATGATAAGGGAGAATTAACATTTAGAAAGTTGCATTCAAAGAACAAGAAAGATTGAGTGGATCAGGCTAAAAAGAGCTTGTTTGAAATTGTGGCCCTAATCCTAGAATACACGGGAGCCTTTGGGTATATGAATCATATGAATATTTCATAGTAATGACTATATAAAAAGGTACACGCAAAGTTGTATATCGACAGATATTTCAATGTAGCTTTTGTACCTCAAAGAATTTAATATAACTTAATATAATTTTATCATTACAAAACATGTAAAAGTTAAGACATTGATATGTTAAAATACATATGCAAAGAAGGCCTTGTGACCCAACAGATACATGGGCTTGGTACAGGTTTGCAGTACATTCCTGTGAGTATTGGAGCGTATCAAGAAAAATTCAGGAAAAATTCATCTGTGATTACTTGATTTACTTTACTTATTAAGAAATCTGAATTTTATGTTATTTTATGTTAAATACCCTTAGTTGTGTCCTAATTCTGTGATGAGGAACACTATCTCAGGCTTTCACTATTATTTCAATTGTAGCTGTAAAGACCAACCAAGTGATTTACATAAAAAATTTCAAGTGATGTTCTTGCAGTACTTCTTGAGATTTCTAATAACATAGATCATGAAATTGCTGACCTTCAAAAGACCATGTTTGACGTCATCCAGGAGACCTGAAATAACTCCATGCCTCATAGATTTATTGCAAAATACATTTTCTGTTGCTCACACCTTAGAAGATCACTGTTGTTTTGTAGGCAGCTGCCCTTTCCCTTTACAAGGGAAGCAGCATTTTATCACCTACGAAAGATCACTGCTGAGAAAATAAGTATTATCACTCTGTCAATGGTCTGTTTTAACTACCTTCCTTGCGTAGTGATCAGGTGAAGGTTGATTGTAAAGGACAATAATGGATTTCAAACCAAACTGCTTACAGTATATAGGATTCAGGAAACCCGATCCTGATTTCTTACATTTATCATTACATATAATAAAATAATCTGCTTTTGAAAATTTCTATAATAAAAGGGCAAACTGTAATTGGCATGTGATAATTCATCCAGGAGCATGAAGCCTATTATATATAAACCTATTAAATTTAATATTCAGAATTTATTAGGTAACTTTGAAAATCCTATTTCTGCCAGGTGGCTGTGGTTCATGCCTATGAGTTTAGCTTTTCAAAAAGCTGACATCTGGATAACCATTTGAAGACAATTAAGGTAGGAAAGTCCATGAAATTCTGTCTCCAAAGTAACACGCAAAAGGCTAGATTGAGGTATTGTTCAACTGGTTGAACACCACCCAGTGAGCCAAGGACCTGAGTTCAAGCCCCAGTAACACCAAAAAAGTTGCCTATGAACTATCTTACCTGAAATTTATATATGCGGTATGAAAATAGGATAATGAATCCAATTAAGAAAGCAAGCAGTCTCAGTAAGCGTGAGGCCTTGAATTCAAATCAAAATTGCCCGAAACACCCTCTTTTCTTAGAAAAGCTGTAATTTTAAAAAATAGCTCAAATAAGGAATAAAAGTTTGCTTTGGGGGTTCTTCTTTCCACCTGACGTTCTAGAAGCCTGCATTTGCTTGTTTCTTAGGACCATCATGCAGGTATGACCCTCTGGACCATCTGAACCTCATTTATACCAATCAAAAAAACATTACTTGCCTGTACCATTTCTGTAGATTTCTACCTCCTAGGTAAAAATTTAGCATAATAAATGAACAGTGCTAATACGTGAGGAAATAATTTCAAATAGAAAATATCATGACCATAGCTTTAAATTTACAAAGAGAGCTCTGATCAACATGTCTCTGTGAGTTTAAGTCATGTGACAAGTGGACTGTTGTTGTAAAGGTCCAGCTGAGAGGTGATGATAGTCTTAGCCATAGTGAGTGAAACCAAGTGTATACACATACACATATTTTCTATATAAGCATGCATGAAATACCTATCTATATTCCACATATATGTATTATGTAGGTATGAATCCTATGCATATATATGTGACATATTTATATGTCTGCATAGGGACAGAGTAAGTATATTTATATAGCTGATTTCTGTATAGGAAATGAGAAGAAAGATGGCTGGAGTTCTAGCTCAAATGTAGAGTGCATACCATGTGAGCCCAAAGATCTTAATTCAAATCCCAATGCCATAAAAATATTCCTATAAATTATCTCACCTAAAATTTGTATATGCATGTAGGGAAATAAAATAATTGATCCAATTAAGAACTTGTACAAAAGAGGTCAGGAGTACAAAAGGCAATGGCATGAATATGATAATTTACCACCAAAAAGACAGAAGTGGACCTGTGGGTCAAGTGCTAGAGCTCTAGCCTTGAGCAAAAAAGCTCAGAGATAAGCCCAGATCTTGAGTTCAAGCCTTAAGACTGGTACTAATTAAAAAGAAAGAAGGAAAGAAAGAAAAAAGAAAAGAATGAAGAAAAGGAGAGAAAATAAAAAGCAAGAAAATATTATTCTTAAATATATTTAAAATAATTATATTATAAGGAAATATTAGAGTGAAAATTATTAAAGACAAAATTTCATTACATTAGTTTTTACTTATTTTCCTTATTAAGGTTAATGTTTAAAGTATTCAGATTTTGATTTTCTTATAGCAATTTGACTTTCGCCATTTCTGATATTAGAAGATGGTAGAGTAATTGCTTGGAAAGTGGAAGGCTTTGAGTTAAAATGCCACAACTTCTGTCCCTCATCCAAATCTTAAATGTCTCTTAGAGTTTATTATGTTCAAAATACACTTTTCTCTGTGTTGATAAGGATCACTGTTTTATTTTTGTGGCACAGATAAATGATTTATGCTCACATATAAGTAGATGCAATCTAATATGCCACATGTTAGTGCTATTAGATGAGCAAAGGTACTGAGAGTAAGAAAGGAACTATAAGTTTCCCACATTGTACTCTATCTGGAACTCATGTTCACCAAGTGGAATCATGTTCATGTTTATGCTGCTTCCTTTGTTCTCTTGCTTTAATCATTGACTCAATAAATATTGAGTTAATTTTGAGTTAATGTGCACACAGTGTGACTACATGGCTTTGAATGGTTTACCTTGTTGCTTCAAAGATTAAGTAAAATTGTGATAGGCTTACAAATTTTAAGTACCAAGTTCTTCATAGATGCTGATATTTATTATTGCTACCAATAAAATGTGTTTACAGAAATAATATGAAATATAAATTTGCTGATTCATACTTTATTGCTTTATATAATACATTTCAACATTTTAATTATGAATTAAGTGACCAAAGATCCTAAGATTTTTTTTCTTAGGCTTGAATTTGTGTGTGTGTATGTGTGTGTGTGTGCGTGCGTGCATGTGTGTGCTTGTATTGGGGCTCTAACCAGGGCCTGGGTGCTGTTTCTGAGCTTTTTTGGTAAAGGTTGTGAACTTATCACTTGACCCACAACTCCACTTCTTTTTTCTGGTTAACTGGGCATAAGAGTCTCACTGACATTCCTGCCTGGGAATGATTTTGAATGGTGATCCTTAAATCCCAGTCTCCTAAGTAGCTTGGATTATAGACATTAGCCACTGGTGTGCCCAGTCTGAATCTCATCTGATCCCTGAGGAATGTTTTATGTAATGAAAGCAAGTCAGTAAAATAGGTTTCTGCTGGACTGTACTAGAACCCGCCATCTCAAGACCCGTTGTTCTTACAGGTTAAAAAGTAGCTACCATGTTTGTTATGATTAGTCAAGATTCAGGTACTATTACGATTCAAAACAGCTAAATTTGCTGTGATTAAACACTGGTTTGATGTTATTATACATCTTGCTTAGTCTTTCTGTATTTCCATTCCTTATTTTTAAAACTTAGCTAGTGATAATAATATCTACATTATAAGCTTATTATAAGGATTATAAGTGTACAAAGGACAAGCTTAGAAACTATTGTTATTATTGCAGGATGTGAATCACTCTTTTTATCTTATTTAATTCTCACATAATCCTCTGATGGAAGCATTAATTTCCTCAGTTGTAAGATAGGAGGAATATTGTTCCTGAAAGGTTATATACACGGTACATGGTCATAAGATTAGAAGTTTCTTGGAGATGGATTTTAACTTAAAAATATGTAAATCACAGTCAAGTTCACTGTGTCCTCTACATGAGAGTTGTTCTCAACTCTCCTGAGACAATATGGTACTACACTGAAAAGTCATTGTGTTAGTGTTGATTTAAAATGTGAAATATGGAAGTCTACTGCATAGATGGGGGAAAGTAGCATTCCTAAGTCTTCACTTAAACAAGACAGGGTAGAACATTCCTTTGGTGGCATAAAAATTATTAACTAAAAAAGAAAGATGTTTACATGAGTATTTGTTTGTATTGAAATGGGAAGGTAAGGAAAACTGTGTACTCAATAGGAATCTTAGGAGAGAATTCTATTTTTATTTGGATTAGATTATTATAAGTACTATTGGGAAGTCTAAAACAGGATATTTTCTTTTAGAAAGAATTCAGCTCATATGATGATGCTGCCTTAAAAACTCTTCAAACAGGGCTGGGAAGGTGGCTCAGTGGTAGAGTGCTTGCCTTGCATGCATGAGGCCCTGGGTTTGATTCCTCAGTACCACATAAGCAAAAAGAAAAAAAGCCGGAAGTGGCACTGTGGCTCAAGGGGTAGAGTGCTAGCTTTGAGCTGAAGAGCTGAGGGACAGCACCCAGGCCCAGAGTTCAGGCCCCACGACTGGACCCCCCAAAAAACAAAAAAAACCCCAAAAAACTCTTCAAACATGTTATTTTCCAGAAGTTGAGCATGACAGTATATTATACTACCATGAAGTCTCTCACCAATGTAATGGGATAAGCAGTTGAAAGGATTTTATAAAGGGAAAGGAAAAAGAAAAGCCAGGCACTGGTGGCTCACGCCTGTAATCCTAGCTATTCAGGAGGTTGAGATCTGAGGATCACGGTTCAAAGCCAGCCCAGGCAGGAAAGTCTGTGAGACACTTAGCTCCAATAAACCACTAGAAAACCAGAAGTGGCGCTGTGGCTTAAGTGGTAGAGTGCTCCCCTTGAGCGGAAGAGCTAAAGGATAGCGCCCAAGCCCAGAGTTCAAGCCCCATGACTGCCAAAAAGGAAAAAAAAAAAAAAACAAGGAGAAGAAGAGAGTATATAAAGGAAGAAGAGAAGAGACAGAATATGAGAAAGGGTGAAAGAATTCCTTTCAATATTTTCTAACTCTACAGCACTGTGAAATGTCTTTGACAAAAGCAAAAAGTTAACTTAGTTGACTATATCCTTTAAATAGCAAGAAGAAAACATGAAAGTTTCTAGTTAACCTAAATTGTCATTAAATGTTTGCACCAGGCACCAGTAGCTCATGCTTGTTAATTCTAGCTACTCAGGAAGCTGAGATCTAAGGACTATGGTTCAAAGCCAGCCTGAGCAGGAGAGTCCTTGAGATGCTTATTGTCAATAAACCACCAGAAAACTGGAAGTGGCATTGTGGCTCATGTAGTAGAGTGCTAGCCTTTAGCTGAAGAGCTGAGGGACAGTGCGTAGGCCCAGAGTTCAAGCCCCATACCTGACTCCCCCCCCAAAAAAAAGTATTTGTACTTATCTAAAAACTTACACACTCATTCACACACACACACACACACACACACACACACACACACAAGTACACAAAATGCCTAAACTATAAAAAGAAAGAAAAAGAAAGAGAAAGGCTGAGACACTATGAAAGCAAACCAAGCTTAACCATGTCTCATAACTCTGACTAGGAATATTGGCCCTGCAGTGAGATGGGCTTGATTCTACCTCATCACATTACTGTGAGGCTTCAGTTAACTGCCTTCCCTTTCTGTGACTCAGTTGTTAGTAATAAAATAAGGATAACCTGGAATGTATCCCACAGAGTTGTTCTGGGGTTTAATTATATTATCATATTAACAGGATGGCTTACTATTGACAGTCATTATTTGATAAACATACTAGCTATTTCTATTGTAGGACAGGTATAATTGGTGCTCTCTGTAGAGTTGTTCCAATATTCAAATTAAACAAATTTGTGTTTAGGCCACTTTGATAAATGAAGTTCTAATAAACTGATATTTAATCATTTTAATAAGTTTTTATATAGAATGATTCATCTCAGATTTGAAAACCTTTCTTGTTTTCTTCCCTGGCTTCTATTTTTCATTCCTAAGATAACATTTTAAGAATATGTTGACTTCAAAAATTGGTGATTTCTGTTTAACTGTTTCCACTGTCAAAAATTTATTTTACAGCAACAGACATATATGTGTTCTTTTAATATATTGAATATATCCTTCATAACTTGTGCTAGTCTCAATCCTGTTCTTGTAGCTATATAAAACATCAGCAGTCAATACATAGTCCAAATACTTTTGATATCTATGAAACAACCCCAAACCTAGCAGTGTAGAGAGACATTTTGTTTTACATTCAATTTTGATGGGTGAGAAATTGGGGATTGTTTAAGGAAACATCAGTATGCCTTCAACGTAGGTCAGAGTTTTGCAGATAGAGAAGGAATATGGAAAGTGCAGGGTATCATCATCCACATGACAGAGGTATTGGTGAGTATGATTTGAGCGTCCCTCTTAAGCATATATGCCTACGCAATTATGTATAATCTCTCTATTGTCCTGTCCTCAAGGATAGTTTGCTTCCATACATACAGGTTGTATTTAATTAGATCAAACATCTCATCAGTGCTATGAAACAGAAAAATCACATGGCCTCTAATCAACTACTTTTTTCTTTTTTGGTTGGCCATGGGACTTGAACTGTGGGCCTGGGCACTGTCCCTGAGCTCTTCAGCCCAAGACTAGCGCTCTACCACTTGAGCTACAGCGCCAGTTCCTAATCAACTACTTTTTAACAATATTGTATTGCATTGTATTGATCAAAGCAGGTGTGATTTCTTTTAAGATTAAGATGATGTGGATCTAGACCTTATTTTGATGGAAAGAGCTTAAAGGTTTATGAACCTGTGGGATACACCATATTTCAGTACCACCATACATAACCTCTCAGTAACACTTTACCTGATAGAAGCTCAGACAGACAGAAAAGGATCTGTGTATGGAAAGGAGGTTTACCATACACCATTTCAAATGATATCCAAGTTGCATTCAAGAGGGTCCAAAGATAGCTGTGCATCAGCTGATCCTAGAGAGTTAAGTCAGTACCCTAGAGAGGACACCAGACAGATGCAGCTATCATTTCAATCTACATAACAAAAATGAAATTTGTGGAGCAAAGTTGTTATGGTATTGTTCTCCAGATAAATAATATTCAAAATCCTGATTTGAAACCATAGTCTTAAGATTATCTAAATCAATGAATCAAAAACTAGGAAGTAGAGGCAAAAACTCATTTGTTTCATGTATTTCTTATCCTAGTTGGCAGATACATTTGTGCACCTCACACACATACATACAAAATTGTTTCAATGATATTTATTTATGGGTGAATGTCTCAGTGGCATGACAGCAGGGTGTTGTGGAGAGGCAGTTTTGCTTATGCTGTCCAGAATTCCAGCAGTCTAATAATCAAAGCTGGAAAGATTTGTATCTTAAAATATAAAAGTAATATTTATTGTTACTGCATGACAAGTCACTGATAATCACAACACAAGCTCCTTATTTTCCTTGGGTTCCTACCAAGATAGTCTAACTGACAATGATGGATGGTATATGGATATTTTATATTGATTTTTGGTGTAATAATAATAACAATAATAATAATTTTTTGAAACCAAAATTTGTTTAAATACCGAAGAGTTATTTAAGTGTAGATTATGTAGTCCATTCATAAAGATCTGTCATACCATTATGAGATATTTTATAATAAAATAAAGTGAATTCATATGGTGAATTGACATAAATATAAAATAACAAATGAAAGAAGCAAAAATTAGAAGGGGAAAGAGAAAAATCCTAACTGGGCTCCTATATCTAAACATATCAATCGCCATATATTATAGCAAAAAACATACTCTTGAATAAACTATCTGCATATTCATGTATGTATGGATATGTATCACACATATTTCAGTTTTAATTCTTCCCTTTTGAGAAGTGGTTGAAAATGAAAGGCTGATAAAAATAAAGAATGCGATCTCTGTGTTACATATGTAAATCTCTTATCTCCTTCAACACACAGTAATGTCTTTTCTAGAACTTTGTTTGAATCCAATAATTAAGATGGACAAAAGCTACATCATCTATTTAGTCATTTTCTATTAGTTTCTAAAAATTATTTTGTTCTAAACAGCTACTGTCAAAGTTGTATTTTAGGTAGCTGAATAAGATGTAAGTTTTATTACCCTACACTTAATGAGTGCTTAATAGAAATGGTGCTATATTTGACAACATCTTATGCTAAGGACTAGTGACTTCACACTAAGCCTATAGGAAAACAGAGATAGGGAGAAAGCAATGTTTAGCTCATTCATTTTGTGCTGTCATGATGAATGAAAACATTTATGGGAAGCACAACTGTAGGAAACTAGTTAGGAGCATATTATAAACATATATTATTGATAAAGTGAACTTATGGCAGTAAAAGGAAATATTATTTAACAAAAACTTAAAAATGGTGACCGTCTGAGTCATCTTTGTGGCTGATGTCTACGCCTTTGTAGTTTCCTCCCTCACTGAGTCACATCTGGTCTATGTGACCTAACCTAGGATGGCAGTGATGATTTGAGACTCTTGATTCCATCATAAGTGGAATCAAGTTTCCTGCCAACATCACAAAAGACATTAAACTATGTGGTTTGGCCTCTGGAATCACTCTTTCAGGGGAAGGCATTCATCATGTTATTGGATCTTTCAAGTGACCCAATAGAGTTATACTTTCAAAAGGAACTGAGGCTTTATACCATGAGCCAACAATAACTTGCCAGCCATATACCTGAGAGTCCTTGGAAAATCCTCTAGTCCCAATGAAACTTTCAGATTCCAACACCCCCGGAAGACATTGTGACTGCTGTTGATGCCCAGAGTTATAGCTGCATGGCTAAACGGCTACGGCTTTCAAACTCCTTCTCAGAACGGTGCACAAAATCCAGAAAGCACTTGCACAGAAAACTACCAAAAAATGCAAGTAGGGAACAAGGGAGCCAGATAGGAGAGCTATTGATTGAAATCGTTTCTTACATCACAGTCTCTGAATTGTCTCTGAATTGTGAGTCATGTGGGAAGAATTTGTCCCTTTCTTTCCTCTATGTAACTCATTGTGGAGCCCAATGGTGTAAGGTGTGTGACAACAGGAGAGATTATTTCCAGGGAGTTCCAGTAATGATATGGAGAACAAAAATACTTAAACAGGACAAAAGAAATACCTCAAACAGATCAATTGGGAAGAGATTTGATGTACATATAAAAGAATTTCCATCTGGAAACCAGAGGGCTGAAGTTCTGAGGAAAACTTCAGGGCCCCAGCCAGACAGTGTCTGTCATGCAAAAGGCCTCAGCGATGGAAGGAAGAGGAAATGTCATATATATATATATATATATATATATATATATATATATATAAAACTAATGAGACTGTCAAGTTTCAGCTAGAATTAGATGAAAGACTGTTTCACTTGCAGGGGACAGTCCTAGTTAGAAGACGAAGAGCCAGAATAGAGCACGAAGAATTGGATGTTTAAGAGAGATTTTTAAATTTCCTCTTATTCACCCATGCCTTCTAGACTACATTTAAGAACAGTGACTTCAAAGTATCCAGCAACCCAGAATAGTTGGCATCTCTCTTTGGAGAATGCCTATTATAAAAGGTGCCCTGGAACCTCCAATTTCAAGGAGGAAAGTTTACTTGAATTACATATAAATTGAGAAACGAGTACATTTCTAGGACCTAATTCTGGCAGAATGTGTGTGTGTGTGTGTGGGTGTGTGTTTGTAAAGTTGATCTATTAACTTTGCTTTCCTTTGTCATGTTTTACACGCACACACACACACACATTTATTTCATTTACAAAGTTACATTCTGAATACCAGAATTCCATAATAATTTCATAATAATGGAACTTTGTGGCATGCATGAAAACATTAAGAAGTTAATATTTCTAATTAAAATATACTATTTCTGAAAGTATCTAATGAAACACATTGATTTTTTCTATAAAGTTAATTTTTTTCTCTGGTTGTAATACAAATAATCCAAATAGAAATAGTCCCCCATTTATGTTTGTCTATTTTCTCCCTTCAGATCTCTAGTTTCTCCACATGAAAAACAAAAGGTATTGTATTTCTCCTTCTCAACTACTTTACTCTGCTTAGCATGATGATCTCTACTCCATCCATTTTTCTTACAATCGATGTAAATTTGCTCTTCTTTATGGCTAAAGGTTAATCCCTGGTATATTTTTCACATTTTACAATGTATTTATTTGTTTTTATGGCCATTAAATCAATACATTAATGTAAATTATTTAGAGAATGTCTCATAAGAACTAAGAATGAGCATGTATAGATACTTGTGTTTTGTGGTACAGGATGATCAATTTTAACAACATTTAAGTTTTTATCCTAACATATAATAATAATTTTAGCTAAAGAATTTCAATGCTCACAAGTTAAAAATTAATCAAAATAAACATTTTTTCTTGTTTCATACTTTTTCAATTTTCAAATTGAAATTTAAATAATCTTTACTTAAGTTCCATATGGTAATATAGAAAATAACACACTTATATTTTAATATTTTATGCTGGAAATCAGAAGGCAGAACTACATGAAGCTTTTGGAAGACTAGAAAGTAATACAGGTGTTTCTAGGGAAACTATTGTATTTTTCTCATAGGAACATGAAGAAGAGAATACTTATTAATGGTTCTTTAAAAAGGCATATTATATTGAAACTATTAAAATTTGAATTTTCTGAGGTGCAGAATTTTTTAGATAGAGTTCAAACTAGATGGCCTCAATTTATTAACTGGGAAATGTCAAGTAGAAAGGAAGTAGACTGGAAAAGGAAGTGTCTATATTAGTGGTGTTTAAGAGCTGGCCAGAAAAATTAAATTAGCTTGGAGGTACAAGAAAAAACAATTCCTTGTTTTCCTCTTCTTTCTTTACCTCCTTCTTCCTTTTCTTTTCCTTTCTTTTTTGTTCTTTTTGTTGGCTATGTTAGCTCCAGTGATCAAAACATAGTTGATACATTTTTAGGAAAAGTAGTAATGACCTCACAGTAGTGAATTATCTGAAATGTTGTATAGGCATTAAATATCAATGTTCTTAAGGTAACATTTTACTTTTGCATGAAAAATCCTTTCCAGACTCATATCTATAGAGAAGATTGAGTAGTCCAGGGACTACTCTAGGGCATGAATGTTTGGAGAACTACAAGAATATTGATTTTCTTCAGCTACCTAAAAATTGATTTACAAATAATTCTGAGAGAATAATGTAGGAGGTTGAAATTGTAAGTCCATAATGATTGATTTCTTCTCAACCATTTCCAGCCTTCTCTTAGGCATTGGTTTTGAGCTGGGTCATATCCTATGGTTTGACTAACAAAATTTGAATACAAATGACATTTTCCTATACCAAAGTGGACATTTAAAATATGGCTTTATAGGAAGTTTAAAATGTAATTTTATAGGTTGATTTTGCACATCTTTCTTCTTATTCTCTGAGAGGAGAGAAGAGTGGTTTAAAATAATGGATTTTCCTTCATTCTGAGTTTCAGATAAAAATTTATGTGGAGCCTAATTGAGGTCAGTTACTTCTAGAATAGAGGAGGAGCACTGTAACTAACCCATTGCTTTCATATTACAAGAGCAAGAAGTTAATAATATTTTGTAGTAATTTTCTTTGATGTTGGAATGATCACAAAAAGTGCAAAAAGTGCCATGATCACAAAAAGAATTGATAAAAAACAGAAACATGGGGCTGGGAAGGTGGCTCAGTGGTAGAGTGCTTGCCTTGCATGCATGAGGCCCTGGGTTCGATTCCTTAGCACCACATAAGCAAAAAGAAAAAAGCTGGAAATGGCACTGTGGCTCAAGTGGTAGAGCGCTAGCCTTGAGCTGAAGAGCTGAGGAACAGCACCCAGGCCCAGAGTTCAGGCCCGACAACTGGACCCAAAAACAAAACAAAACAAAACAAAAAACAGAAAAATGTTATTCCATGCATTGTTAAAAAACATTTGGTGAAATGATTACCCATTTTATGTTCGAAACTGCATCTAAAATTATGGGACATCACTCGAGATTTTTGCATAAATTTCTTAGTAAAAAATAAGTTAGTGTTATTAGCTAAATTTAATTAAATATTAGAATAAAACATTAGGTCAGAGAAGAATTATCCTGTTTCCAAAGATAAAGAAATGGAAAAAAGAAAATTTAAAATATTGTGGGCCAAAGCTTTCTCTAGTCTTTTAATATGACAATCTTAGGACAAGAAATGGTCAAGGATGTAGCCATTGTAACCTTGTTCAATGTTTCTTGGATGAACCTGGATATAGACAATCCTTTTCAATGGAAAACAAATGTCTCAGAGGAAAGATCTGTGCTGTAACCTCTACATAATTAATCTAAAATTTCTAGAGAGCACATTATCAAAAGTAAAAAGATACAGATGAAATTAGTCTAGTAAATGTACTAATTTTCTTACATGTATTTAATCCAGTATGTATATTATAGTTTCCACGTGTAGTTAATATAAAATATTAGTGAGACCATTTTTATTTTAATACATGGTATTCACTATCAGGTGTGTGTTTTATACATACAGCATATTTTACTTCAGATGAATCATATTACAAATACTCCAGACCATATGATTAAAAGCTGTAACAATTTTTGTTTATGTATGTATGTATGTACGTATTTATGTATATATGAATGCATATATCAATTGTGGGCTTGAATTTAGGGCCTGGGTACTGTCCCTAAGCTCTTTCACTCAAAGCTAACACCCTACCACTTTGAGACACAGCTCTACTTTTAGTGTTCTCGTAGTTAATTGGAGGTAAGAGTCTCATGGACTTTCCTGCCTGGTCTTGCTTTAAACTGGGATCCTCAGTTCTCAGCCTCCTGAATGGCTAAAATTGCAGGTATGAGATACCAGCACCAGTTCCTTCCCCTTTTTATTCTTCCTCACTGTTTTCCTCCCACTGCTTTCTAAGATCAGCATCATTGGAATACTTATGTAGCCTACCAAGATGGATGCTTCTGGAAGGGCCAACTTCATTTGTCTAAGAACTTAATCGGCACATTTGATAGACGTTTCATTGGATGCAGGATGTAATGTATAGATCTCTCTAGAAATTTTTCTGTAGATCTTGTGCCAAAATCTCTAGGAATATCTATTTTTCTATGAGTTGTGATTCTCAACAACAGAAAGAAGTGTAGATGTTTTTGTGTCCAGAACACAAAAATCAATTGTTGGCAACGTCAATTGACTAATAAGAGTTCTTTATTCATCCAATTTAATCAAAGTTATAATCAGTGAAGAATCATTTCCCCATTTAAAAAACTGGGACTAGGAATGAATGACTCATGCATGAACTTTATGATTTAACTCTGTGCTTTTTTATGAGGTAATTTCATAATCATATGTAATTATTTTAAATATTTTATAAACTACACTGACTTTTTAATAAGGGTTTCTAATTATCCAATACAGGTTCTAGAAGGATTTGCCAAATGTGTAGTGTATGTGTGATGAGTCATTTGTCATCTAAAAGCTTTGTGAAGAAACCCCTATTCCTAAAAATAGGACCCTGTAGATTGGCTACACGCTATATTTTTCACATAAGATATTTTCTTTTTATATCACTGACTCTGCTTTTGGTAGATCATGATACATAACTATATAAAACATCAAATAATCCTAAAAAAGGGAATAAAGATGCCAACTGTATCAAATCACATATAGTATATGATGCAAAAGGAAATTAGCAAGCAAATCTCAGGATAAAGAAGGTGCAATTTTTGGATTTCCTTTCCCTTTGCTCCATTTTCTCCTACTCTTCTAATGCTCCCCACATCCTGGAAGTTTTTGAGATGTGAATGACTATGTTAGACAACAGAGGGAATATTAATTATGACCCTAATGAAAATGATAAGCTTTATTCTGTGCATAAACTTTCCCATCAGAGCAGGAATCTATGCATACATATAGACAAAGTACAGCCCCCAGCAACATACTTAGTGGTAGTTTTTTCTTTCCTTTGTGTGTGTTTTTAATACATTTTATTGTAGAGATGATGTTCAGAGGGGTTACCATTACATAAGTCAGGTATTGAGTGCATTACGTTTTGAACAATGTCACATTCTTTTCTCATTTTCTCCCAGTTTTTTAATCTCTTCCCTCCCCCATCCCTCAAGTTCTATAGTTCATTTTCAAGAGATAAAGCCAAATTAGAAGACAAGAAAATTCCCTTGGGCCTGGCAGTCTTTTCAATATGCAATTCTTCAACTATGAGGTGAAGTGAATTAATAAAACAATATAAAAATGAGCTAATAAAATAATGTAAAATAAGCCAAGTGTGTTGCCAATTGCCTGTATTCTCAGCATTTTGAAAAACTTAGTGTGTGGGGCTAGTCTGGACTACAGAAAGTGTGTTCCCACTCTAGAATTTATAAGGAGACCTTGTCTAATATCTATCCATCAATTTATTGATCAATATAATGAAATTTGTGGAACATCTATATGAATTGAATGCCCTTATGCTATTGCACATACTTCATACAAATGTAAAATTAACAGAAAAGATCATTATTGTTTTTGGTACATCTGGAAAACCCTTCCTTCATTGTGTTGATTTAGGCATTCCTTAGCATATCTATTATATTTTCATTACAAATCTTGTATTCTCATCTGATCCATTTTTGGTTGTTCTTCAAATAGCTTTTCAGTTTCTTCCCATGCTGTCCTACAGCATGATCTTCCTACTTATGTTCCCCATGTAGATAGGATGTCAGGTGTGTGCCACCATGCCCAGTTTTACTGACTAAGATGGGATCTTCAAAATATTTCAGCCCTCAGATGTGCAAGTACAATACCTTCAATCTCAGCCTTCCAAAGTTAGGATTGCAGATGTGTGCAGCTTTGCTTGGCATCTTATTCATTTTACTGTTTTTGCTCTCAAGATAGTTCTTTATCAGCTGGGTCACATCTTTTTCCACTAGCTACACAAGAGACTGGGTTCTGAGGATAGCAGTTTGAAGACAGGTCTGAAAGAAAAATCCTTGAAATTCTATCTCCAATTAATCAGAAAAATGTCAGAGTAGAGATTTGCCTCAAGTAGTAGTGTACCAACCATGAATGAAAAAAACTGAGAAGGCTTTACTACTGGCACACAAATGAAACAATAGTCCTTTTTCATCTCTAGAACAATTCTTTTTATTTTATTTTTTTATTTTTGCTTGATCGTGGGGCCTGAACTCTGCACCTGGGTGCTGTCCCTCTGTTCATCATCTCAAGGCTAGCTCCTACCACTTGAGCCATGATACCACTTCCAGCTTTTCTTATGTGGTGCTAAGGAATCCGACCCAGGGCCTCCTGCAAGGCACGCACTCTGCCACTGAGCCACCTTCCCAGCCTCTGGAACAATTCTTTTGTACAACTTTTCATCATATTTTGAAAGACATTCTGAATCATAGGCTAAATATTCCAGGTTTATAAAGTTCATCTTGAATTCCTTATATCATATAAGAAACATTCTATGTATAAGTCAGACTACCACCAACTCTGTAGCATCATAAATAGGTATGGTTAAAAGACTTCTATAAAGTATCTATTCTAACTCTAGATAGGCACTAAGGACCCCACAATGAAGTATAATTTCTTAAGGTCGCACAGTTTTGAGATGCAAGAAAATAACCACAGAATGTGTCTTCCTATTAGTGACTTGTTCAAGGGTAGACAGTTGACCAAAGCTGCAGATAGATATATCTTCCTTCTCATTGATTTGTGTATATTTAACTGGCTTAAATAAATTTGAGCTAGGTCTCTTGTCACACGGAGAAGGTCCAGATATGTGAACTGGTCATAATTTCCTCAATTATTAAAACTGTGTAAAAAATCTATGTCTTTGTCATATATGAATAATGCTAAAAAGAATATTTTAGCATTGCAATCTGTTTTGTATGATAGAGAATCTCAATAATGGAATTCTTCAACATGAGAAATACTTAAATATGGAGCTAATGGAGTGATAAAAACTAATGTTTTACATATTTCTGATACTTATTTTCAATTATCTTTTGAACAGGAATAAGATTTATTTTATTGGAACTTTATAGGTTGATCTTTTTATGCAAACTTAGAGTACTATCCCCTAAAAATGTTCTTAGGCATGTCTTCCTTCAAACAGGAAAGTTAATTTTTAACCAGTAGATGAGTTTTCTTTAAGGTGGAAGTCACAGAAAAACCATTGAGTTCTAAAAAGTTTCATTGGGGACCAATTTTCTGGCCTTGCATCTGGCATGCCTATAATCACAGCAGAGGACAGAATTTGTTTAGGTTGATATAGGGTAAGAGGGAGGGGGGACCCATCAAAATTGAGTATGAAATTCATAGGACATAATTTTTGAAGCTCTTTCTTACCCATTTATTTCAACATACATACCTCAAAAAATAAAAGTAATTCAATTTGAGACCCACAATAAGAATAAATAAAAATACATGTTTTGAAAGAAACAGGAAAAAGAAGTCTAATGGAAAGATGTTTTTCAGTAGAAAACTATTTTGTAGTTCAAGAAATAAGTGGGAATTCAATGTTCATTTTCATGCAGAACCACTTTTATATCCCGATGAATAAGGCTGTATTGCACCACTGATAAGAAGGTCAATGAGACAGAGGCAGTCAGCTTATACAGTGGCAGAGCTGTTACCTATGTGTATTTTCTTTTGTAATTTCAACTGGTCATCCTGGCAATCTTAACCTTTGGCAATGATCGCATTAGTGATAATGACTCCAGAGAACCTGTGATCCCCTATAATATAGTCATAAGTATAGCACAAGCATCTGCAGAATAGGTTAAAAATTGCTCTCCTGATTTAAAGGGAAGAATCTAAAGCTTCTGTTTAAAATGTTCAAAACTGGACCCTCGGGTCTCCCCAGGAGTGGTGAGTTTGTTGTTATTTTTGTTTTGCCAAACTCAGCAGAAGCCAATGGAATCTCTCAGGGACCCCCTGCCCCCCCCAATAACGGGCTTTGGTGAGGCACACATGCGGAAGGGTGAGGGTGGTGGAGGAACGATCATCATCACCCTGGTGGCCTTCTAGTGCACGAGGCCGGGACCGCGGGAAGCTGGAAGGCCTCAGCACTGTCGGCACTGGGAGGCGGCCCAGGTGTTTCCTTCTAGAAGGAAACCAGGGGACAAAACAAGCACCCGCCATTTGTGAAGGAAATGCTGGCTCGAACAAGGAGTCTGTAACCTTCAGGTATGTTTGTCATCTTTACCCTGGAGGAGTGAGCTCTGCTGGACCCTGCCCAATAGAAGCTGTACAGGAGCGTGATGGGCAAGACCTTCCGGGACTTGGCCTCTGTTGGAAATGAAAAGGAAAACCAGACCCTTGGAAATTCTAGAGAAGACCAGATCATTGACTATGTGTACAAAAATCTCCATAGAATTCTAGCTAAGGTTAAGCATTCTTAATCAGAAAATCCAGAATCGAACATATTCTGGTGCTGGAAACATCTGGAGCACCCACATCATGTTGCTGGTGGAGATCTGTGATGATTCCAGTTTTAGAGAGTCTCTATGAGCAAAGAGAAGTACAATGTGGAAACACCTTCAGCCCTATTCCAGAGCATACTATGAACAAGGAAAATCCCAGGAGATTGGAAGCAAGTGAAGTCATATGTCATCCCTACATATGTCCATTAAAACATGTGCTTTCGTCAACTCATCTGAGTATCAGAAATATAGACGGAAGCCACATGCATTGGAGGAATATGGAAAACCAATGCCTGTAAGCCTATGACAGGACGGACCTTGGAAAAAGAGTCCGTAACTATAAGAAAGGGAGAAATGCTTTGGGTTGTTCCAGTTCTGCTCAGCTATGTGAACAAACTCAGAATGGAGACAGACCCTACACGTGCAAGCAATGTGGGAAACCTTGTTGTTGTTGTTGTTTTGATTTTCAAAGACAGGAGAGGATTTACTCTGGAGAGAAACCCTTTGTATGTAAGCAGTGTGGGTAAGTCTTTAGCTCATCTGGTGATGTTGAAGTTCACGAGAGGACTCATTCTGGGGAGAGACCTGATGTGTGTAAGCAGTGTGGAAAACCAGCCATTGTCTCATCCACGAAAGAACTCATATTGGCCAGAAAACCTGTATGTGTAAGCCCTGTGCAAAGTCCTTTTTCTCGAGTGATGTTAGCAGATATGAAAGAACTCACAGTGGAGAGAAACCCTTTTTATGTGAAGAATGTGGGAAAGCCTGCTCTTCCTTGAGTAACACTCAGAAACATGAACACACCCACAGTGGAGAGAGACCCTTCAGATGCGTGCAGTGCGGGAAGGCCTCCTATACGTGGAGGGATGCACAAAAGAACTACCGCACACACAGCACGGAGAAGCCCTACGTGGGTAACCAATGTGGCAAAGCCTTCACTGACTCCACCGTAAAATAACTCACACAGGATGCAAACGCTATTCGTGGAATCAGTGTGAAAAAGCCTTCTCTCTGCTGGGTGATTTTCAAAGACATTTAAGGACTTAATGGAAAGGAACCTTTTGTGTGTCAATATTGCGGGAAAGCTTTCAGTTGTTCAAGTTACATTAAAATACACCAAAGAACTCACACCGGAGAGAAAACCTCCATGTGTCCATAGTGTGGCAAAGCCTTTTCTTTAAGCAATGTTCACACACACACAGAAACTCACAGTGGGAGAAAGCCTGTGTGTGCAAGGAATATGGAAAAGTATTCCTTTCATGGAGTGCACAAAGCACACTCGAATTGTTTAGAAACATCTTATTGGTCTGGTATGGAATGACCTTCACACCTGGTGTTTGTGACTTGGGGACATTGTGGAAACTTTACAAGATGGAGCATAGCTAGAAGAAATAATTTGAGGACATACACCTCTTGTTTTGCCTGGCCCCGTGGTCTTGTAGTCTGCTTCCTACTCATCACAAATACTGACCTCAGCTGCAGGTTCTGACAGCCATCATGTTCTGGCTAACCATAGGACTTGGGTCTCTGCTACTGTGAACCTCTAAGCTACCTCATGGTATCCTGTCCAAACACAAACAAGAATGGGAAATAAATTAGTCCTCCATTAAAAAAATGTTCAAAACTGAAAAGGGATACAACATATAAACAAACGCTTAGTCCTACTCCTGAGACATTATTTCAAAACTGATTCTGATTCAGAGTATGTATATATTTGTCTATAGAACTGTCATTGAATTACAAAAAGTGAAGCACATGCCTATTCCTCTAACTGGGGTTTTCTAGGGATGAATTCTTCTTGGTGATGGAGTTTCTCTTAAAATGTTCCTTTTGTAAAATTGTTACTGCAAGAAATTATAAACAGAAGATATTGTCCTTCTATAGGGAACAGAACCTGGGTGTCACCTGATCCTGGCTGGTGTTTGTGACATTTGAATAAATTAGTAATACTATGCCTTTTGAGAAAAAGTACCATCTTCTCTAAAATGTTATTTAGAAAATCTCATTTAAAGATAGTTCATCATGGTTATATCCTATTGCTTTTTTTTCTTTCTGTCCTTCAGATATACTGACTTACTGAGTAGTATCTTCTTTTATAATTCTGTACTGAATAATACTCATAGTAATATCCTGATCATTCTCCAACACCGATCATTGTCATGGTAACTACCTACCTTGGGAAAACAAACCGTGCAAATGAGCTTCTTCCATGGCTTTAATTATGCAAATAGAAAAATCTAAGGAGTACATTTTAAGGAGTCAGCTTCCTCTTTAAAATTTGACTAAAGTAAATGATTCAACCAATTCTTCATTTCTGATTATTGATACGTTAAAGATGTTAACACAATTATGTCTGTCTGGATTTGTGTTGAGGCTTAATACAGGAAACAATTAAAATTATTCTTAATATTTTAGTTTAGAATGCAATATTATACTCTAGTCAATTATCCTAAATGTTCTTTTCTGTGCTCAGTGCACATGAGATTAGAAGTAACTATCCTTAAGGATCTCTGATTACTTTTACTTTTCACAAATTGATTTCATGATCAGGCAGGAAAAGCTAGGACTAGTCAGATTCCCTTATTCATCCATTCCTTCTTCATTGTTTCATTTCTTTAGTATTTGTAAAGCGCCTGGAGTATATACTAGTTGAAGTTAGGATAAGCAAATAAAAATCAGATGTCTATCTATTTAGAACTTAGGCTGGGTTGGAGACATTGTGAAACAATGATGTTACAAGGCGGCATGGCTTCTATATAGGTCTTGTTATGTGAGATAGTGACTGATAAGACATTTGCCAAAACATGATATCATTATAAGATTCTACAAACTGAATAAAAGGGTCACAGTGGAGTGAAAAAGACAGGAGAGTAAATAACACATAGTCTCCTTAGAAAGCACTGTCAGAGTCCATATGAATTAAAACTATTTTTAAATTATAACTATTAATTAAAACTACTTTTACTCTCCTTATTTAAATACAGATTTTCTGGAGTGGTTCAGAAAATTAGGTATGTATAGATAATAAAGCATTTCTACATGAAACAAATAGAAGATAAACTTAGGTGGAAATCTCAATATATATTGGTGGCATATTGTTACAGGAAGAATGGAAAGAGATAAGAACTTTCCAGTTAGAAAGAAGTGGGGAAAGTTCCTAACTCAGCCTCTCAGTTTTTGTATAAATCAGATGAAACTGAATTTTATAATAAAAAGCATTTTAAGGAGTTTTACAAGAAAGTGAAACCCATATAGAGAACTCTAGTAGAAATTTATTTAGTAAATAGGGCATAGCATGAAGAAATAAAGAGATGGGAGTATACTCTGACATGCACAAAGTGGGGACAATGGGCTCCAAATATTGGTTCTTGTCCCAAGTCTATGTATGCCCTCTGAGCTTGTGTGTAAAGGGAGAGTTCATCTTGAATCTTTTGTTAAACTTACTGTCAGGTCACCTAGCAATAACTGATCACTTTGCTAAGTTACAAGCATAGAAACAATGTGTGTAGGATTTGTGCTCTACCACTTGATCTTGGCCTCTAGTCTCAGGATCTTGTTATTAGTTAAAACATGGAAACAATGAGTATAGCATATAAGTCATTTCTTTCTGATCAAAGAATATAATACTGTCACTGTTATTCTTTTGTTCTACCCATTCTAGGAGATTACAAGGAAGTTTAATATCTAAAAGAAAGCAGGGTGGTGTAAGTGTGGAAAAGAGTGCTGCTCCTAGTCTCTTAGTAATGTTCAGCTTTATGTCTTAATTCTGTTTTAATTCCTAAACCCTCTGTGTATAAATGTATGTCTGTTTGTACACATGTATTTATGTTTATATATTATATTCATTTATTTGTGCAGGAATCTATATATGTACCAATACACACTTGTATTATGAATATGTATATATATACATGTATATGCATGCTTATATGTATACATTACATATATCTATACATATACATGCACATGCACATGTGCCAGTACACAGTTGTGTGTATGAATATGTGTGCATATACACTTATATGCATTTTGCTTATATGTATACATATACACATACATATATGTATACATATACATGCAAAATACACATATGTGTTTATATATTTGTATATATGTATACATATATGTCTATGTGTGCATATATACAAACATATATGCATTTATATTTGTAAGCATGTACACATGTACACGTGTGAATATGTAGTATATGTATATAAATAATTGTACATTTTATGTATAGTTGATCTATTTACATACTTGAAATTTTTATCTATATACAGATATAGTTTATCTGAGACTTGGTGGCTCACACATATAATCCTATCTTGGGTGCTGTGCCTCAAGTGGTAGAGTGCTATTCTTGAGCAAAAGAAGCTTAGAGTTCAAGCCACAGGACCACAAAAAGACAAAGATATAAAGATATAACTAGCTAAACAGACAAGATCATTCAAGTCACCACATCTGTCTGTTTTGCCTCCATATTTCCTCCTTGGAAATCTGAACATATCTAAAGTAAATAAATATGACAGGTATAAATATATCCCATTCACACACTCAAATGCACACTAATCAGGATAACGCACAATATAGAATCTTTAAGGAAGTTATTTGTACTCTGATTGTACTAAGGATTTCATAGGCAATAACAATGGACTTAGTCCTGTGCTGAATGTAGTATTGTACTAAACACTCAACTCTTGAAAATAAGAGATACATTGTAAAAGCAGTAGCTCAAGGGAAGTTATGACAATCTAAAACAGTAAAAAGAATGTATCTGAGTAGCAGCTCTCCATAGTAAAGAATTATATTACAGCAGAGATTCATTCAGGCAAGAAGAGATTATAAATTATTAAAGTTACTACAAGATAATGTCACTTTCATGAAAATATATTGTAAAAAATAGAAAGTACTTTTAAATAGAAAAGTCTGATGAAACAAGTCTTAAAAAGGGAGTTAGTACAAGTACTTAGAGATTTGATACAAATATATAATTGGCAAGATCTTTAATTAATATAGAAGGGACTTAACTAAAAGCTAGAAAGTTTGGATATCAATTAGCATGATATAAACAGGGTGTTTTGCACTCAGATTCTAACTTAGAAAAAGAAATTTAGGACAGCCTGCAGATGAGGGAAAACATGCAACCTGTTTTTTTTCGGCCTGGCTTACTTTGTTTAATATAATTTTTCCTATTTCCATATGAATGGTGCAGTATCATTCTTTCAGATGGAGGAAGAGAATTCCATTCCTCCACTGAGAGGCCTCTGGGTTGATTCACCTATAAATCTACAAGTAAACATAATGGATCATTAAAGACAAAAATTATACTTGGACATGATAAATTACACAGGACTCTAAACATTCACATGCTGAGACCAAAGAAGGATATTTTTAGGAGAGGATCACAAAGGCTAAATTGTTATATGCATATGATCATATAAAATGATGTTTATAAGAATGAAGTCTAAGAAATGAAAATAAGGGTTTTTTTATTACTTTGCTTTTTTCCCCTCTTTTGTCACTGTTTTTGATTTCTGTATCTTTTGCTAGTATGTAAGTTCATCTGTTTGGTGACAGGTAAGGGGGAACACAGAAATGGTGGGATAAATGGTGAATTAATTTAGCAATGATACTAAACACTATGTTGAAATTGAACTATACAAATTAGGGAGGGAAGAGAAAAAACTGGGAGAAAATGAACAAAGGTGACATTATTCAAAAAGAAATATACTCATCATCTGATTTATGTAACTATAATCCCTTTGTATATCACCTTCACAACAAAAGTAAGTTAATAAAAAAGATTGCCTACAGAAAGATGGCAGAGCTGAAAGAAGAGAAGGAAATTGCAAATGATTCAGCTTTGTCTTTGAATTAAAAACATTCCAGTAAATAAAGGAGATAATTTCCCTAAATCCAGAATGTGGTAGAAGATAGTTATATTAGGATAATGTTGAGTCCAAAGGCTTATAAGACACAGAGAAACCTTATCAATAATCACTGAAATAGCTAGATGCTAGTGGCTCACATCTGTAACCTTAGAGACTCAGGAGGCTGAGCCCAAAGGATCAAGGTTCAAAGCCCACCTAAGCAGGAAAGTCTGTGACCCTCTTATCTCCAGAAAACCAGAAGTGAAGCTGTAGCTCAAAGTGGTTGAGCACTAGGTTTGTGTGAAAGATCTAAGGGACAGGGTTTAGGTCCTGAGATCAAGCCCCATGATAGGAAAAAAATTCTGAAATAATTCTAGACAAGGGAAATGATACATTAAATGTGAATAGAAAATGTGCAGATGTCCTGTAAAGAAATGCTGAACATATGTGGTCATAAAGGAAAAACAAATTGAAACAAAACAGAATCAGGCATGGGTGTCTCATGTCTCCTAGCTACTCAGACAGTGGAGATCTGAGGATTAAGGTTTCCTAACTGGGAAGGAAAGTCCATAAGACTCTTATTTTCAATTAACTACCAGAAAGCCAGTAGTAGGGCTATGGCTCAAATGGTAGAGCACTAGCTCTGAGCTCTTCAGTAGGTGAATGGATCAAGAAAAAGTGGTGTATATATACATAATGGAATTCTATGCCTCCATCAGAAAGAATGACATTGCCCCATTTGTTAGGAAATGGAAAGACTTGGAAAAAATTATATTAAGTGAAAAAAAACTTAGGGACAATGCTCAGTCCCTTTTTTCAATTCCCAAGTCTGGCACAAAATAAAAAATGTAGAAAAACAACCAAACCAAAAAACAAAAAAACCCCAAAAATACCACTGACATTTCGCTTCATCCCAATTAGAATGTACATTATCATGAAAATAATGGCAAGGATGTGGCCAAAGAGAACACGGTTGGAATTCAAACATGTTTAACCATTCTGGAAAGCAGTATGGGGGTTCCTAAAATGTGAACATGGGATACCTTATGATCCAGGAATTCTACCACTGGGCATTTATCCTAAATGTTACAAATCAGGATAAAGTAAAGCCACATGCACAACCATGTTCACTGAAGCACTTTCACCATAACCAAAGTATGGAAATAAGCCCTTTGATAAATGAATGGATCAATAAATTTTGGAATTTATGCACAATGGAATTTTATTCATCCATTAGAAACAATAAAATGGTATCATTTGTATAAAAATAGAAGGACCTGGAAAAAATTAGGTGAAATAATTCAGGCCATGGGAGCCATGGTTGCATGTTTCCATAGTTTATGTGATAGCATATAGCAATATATGCAAATGTTTCTTTTTTGTATTATACTCTATGTAGCTAATATACCATATATACTTTATGAGTATGCTGTCAATGTAGGTATCCACATACAGACTGATTGAAATTGGAGTAAGGTCAAGGAACTCAATGTTTCCAATATTGTATCAATACTAAGGGATATAAAAAAGTGGGAAGTAGATTTTGGTTTGGGAAAAAAAGAATTCTAGGACCTGATAAGTTAATGTTATTCAGAGTCTATCATTTCAGTACTTACTTGTGAACTCCTTGAAATTCTCTTTTGTGCCTAGTCATAGTATCAACATAACAATTTAACCACAGGGACATAAACTTACATAGTTTGTTGATAAATTTTCTTTTTTTAAGTTAGTATACAAGAATGTATTAAATACTTGCTAGACCCATGAAAATAATTTTGGAGACCAGGTGATTTTAGCTAGCATATCAGCCTGCTTTTTAGGCTCTGGTCAGGATACTCTTGTCATTTGCTGACACTGAATCTTCTCCTTCCTCCCAACAGAATAGGAGCCTGTAAAGATGCTGGAATTCCTCTGTTATGTTCCAAGTGTGCTTAGACGATGCTTAAGTTTCTTCCATTAGGTTCATATGAGGAGTGCTCTTTTGCCTGTGGTTCCCTCAACCATGGATCTCTGTCCTCTGCACGTCAGACAGGTGTAGATAAAACCAAAAATAAATCTTCTTTTAAAGCTTCTTTTATTTAATAAATGATTACTTTTTAAATGGTTTGGTTATAAACTGTCCTGAGTATGTTGGAATATGTAATTTTCCTAAAATGCCAGTATACCAGCTGTGGATTTTTTTTGTTAGAACAATCATTCAAATAGTCAATGAAAACAAAGTTGGGTGAATCTTTTCAAGAAAAGGTTAGTTTTCAATATTCAGAATCAGTTAACTATAAACACTCAGTATTTGAAAACATTGTTCAAACATTGTTCAAAGGATAGATCCAAAGTAATTCCATATGCTTCCACTGGTAACACTGTCATCTAGAGCACTCTCATTTATCCTTCCAATACTAAAAATATCCTCATCACAGATCTTTCTACTTCTACCTATTATTTGTGCAATTCAATCTCAAACTGGCAGTCAGACTAATTAATGTAGTATTAAATCAGATTGTGCCTCTCCCCTTAGAAACATGCATTGATATTGTTAAGAGATAGAGATTTTCCTTCTGCCCACAATTCTTATGAAAATTTAAGAAAAGTTCTTTACTTTCTCAGTTTCTTCAGCGTTTTACTTGTTAGACAATAGGACAGTAGGACAATTCGCAAGCTTCTTACACACCAGGCAGTATGCCATCAACCAATTGTTTGTACCCATCCTTTTCTTTATACAACATCTTTTCTTTCTCTGGTTGTTTTCATGATTTTCTTTTTATCTTTGACTTTGGCAGTTCCAGTAAGATTTCCAGAGATACAATTTTCCCTGCAACTTTCCTAGACAGAAGGGCATCCCAGACGTCAGTGGCAGGTGTGTTGTGAGTTCTTGGTTGTGTCCAAGTCTACACTCCTCTTGCCACTCCATTTTTGTCTTCCCCTCAGATGTGCTGCCTGCACATTTCAGTCACCTGGCTTCACGCTGATTGCTGCCTGCCATGCTGTTTCAGTTCTCCCAATTCTCATATCCTGAGCCACAATAAGACATTTTCCAGAGGCAGAGATCCAGGGTAACCGGGAGACTCACTTTCCATCTGGCTTCCGGTCTCTCAGACTTCGTCATTCAGCATTATCTACTGCCCAGTATATGGAAACATTTCCTCATATCTATCACTCTCTTCTAGAGTAGAGGTGAATTTGTTTCCAGTTACTTCATCTCGGTCTGTGCTTCAGTTTGGGTATTGAATGTCATCATGAGCCACAAACCATGATTCTATTGAAGGTGGTAGAACATTGAGCAGACGGGACCTAGGGAAAGGAAATTAGGTCATTCATGTGGCATGACTTTGAAGAAAACACTGGGACCCAAGTTTTCCTCTTTCTTTTGGCTTTTTGGATGCCCTGGCATAAACAGCTTCTAGTATAATGTGCTCTCGCTATGTATTACATTCCTCGAAGACAAAAAGAAATCGAGTGAGGCAATAATCGATGGAAATCTCCAATCAAATGTGAGGCAAATGAACTTTGGCTATTCTTAAGCTGCTTATCTCTAGTATTTTGTTACAGTAAAGCCAAGTTGACTAATACACTCATGTTTTGTTTATTTTCTGTTAGTATAATGGAACACAAAATAGTGAGATATTTATAAAGAAAGAAATGTACTTTTTACAATTCTGAAGGATGGCAAGCCCTTGAGTATACATGACAGTAGCACCTAATAAACACTGAATTAAAGCATGACAGAGTGTAATATCTACTCAGAAGAAGCATGTTCTTAGGTCTCTCCTCTTAAAAAAGCCATTAATGCAGCCCACTCTCTTGACCTCATTTAAACCTAGTTACATCTCTAATAATTCATCACAACATAATATTATCATACGACTTTTTGCAGCACTGTATTTTAAACTGAGTGCCTTACATATATTAGGCTAGGGTTCACCTAATTGAACTATGCTTTCAGCCTTGATTTTTTTTTCTTTTTACTGGTTATTTGGAGATGGAGTCTAGTAAACTTTTTTCTCTAGACTGGCCTCAAACTGTGATAATCCATAACTTAGCCTCATGATTTACCTAGGATTATAAGCATGAGCCACTGGAATTAAGATAACATGTGACTTTGAGGATTTAATTTCAACATGAGTTTGCAAGGAGAAAAATATTTAGCCTAAAATATAGTCATAAATCAGAATCCACCCAATATGCTAGTTTTTGCTCATGTGAAGCTTAGCATCTAAGCTTAAATTAATGTTGACCTAATTACTATGTTTATATTACAGGATATGTAGATTGCTTTAATTATAGCTGGAGGAGGGTTTAATTTTGTATTATTAATTGAGATATACTAAATGTTCAACATGGTGAGGAACACATCCCTGTAATAGAAACCCATTTGTTGAATGAATGTCCCAGATGAAGAAGTAGAATGCTTTACCCAGCATGTCTAAAATCACTCTATTTACTCAAAAATGAAAAGTCTAAAAAAAAGTTTTAATTGAAAAAAAAGTTTTAATTGTTCAAGTCTGTCAAGTAGAAATGTTTAGGTTATTTTAAGTTCTAAGCATTGGAGCACATACCATATTCATAGCTATAATTTTTCATCTTAAAATAGACTATACCACTTTATTTTTTCCTACCATGTTTTCTTTGGAGCTTTAATGACAAGCACTGAAATGAAGATAAATGTGGATTAATCTAGAGATTAAGGATAGACCACTATTAGACTGTATATTTTATACATCCGAGAAATTATATGTTCTTTCTGGAAATCAAATGAGCTGTGCTGGGCAAGGCCATTTTTTTGCTCTTGAAGATGTGAGAAGTGATATTTTCTTTCAATCTTTTCAGAATCAGTATAGGATCTGTGTATAAATATATAACATATGTATATGGCATATGTCAGAAGCTAGAACTGTAGGGTCTTGGAAGAATAATCAACAGTATAATTAGAAATATCAGAGGGAATATGAGTAATGAATGGTATTTACAAAACAAAGATAATTTACTACACTTCTGGGAAATGAAAACACAATATTTATAAAAATTGAATTATATGATAATATTATACACACAAGTACATGCACACACACACACACACACACACACACACACACACACACACACACAGAGACTCTCACTTCAATCAATGTATTAAATACTACCGAGATCATAGTTCATTCTGACAAAGAGGTTTTGGCATAAATTTATATTTGTCCAAAGTTTTTAGAAAACAATTTGAGTTTAGGTTTAAAAAAAACAAAATCTTCTCAGTTATATTCTGTAGTCATCAAAAATTCAACATAATCTTGACACAACACTGAGCAACAAATGATCCTTTCCATTATACATAATACCTGAAGTTTAGGAAGGGAGTGTGAACCTTAACAGCTTGGAAATTTCTGTTGTCATGTTTATATAGAAGCATCATAAGAAAATAAAAATACTATGAGTTGAGGAAGCAGGTATTTACTTCAGAATTGTCCTGAAGAAATCAAAGCTTTCCTACCTTCATTGCAAATGCTGAATTCATGTTCCCTTTCTCAATATGGAAAATAACTTCCAAGAAAGTGGTTTTAAAAAATTAATCACCATAGCTAAGACATGGAACCAGCCCAGATGCCCCTCAGTAGATGAATGGATCAAGAAAATGTGGTATATATATATATACACAATGGAATTATATGCTTCCATCAGGAAGAATGATATTGCCCCATTTGTTAGGAAATGGAAAGACTTGGAAAAAAATTATATTAAGTGACGTAAGCCAGGCCCAAAGAAACATAGGTCCCATGGTTTCCCTTATTTGCAATAACCAGTATATGTCTGGGACAAGCAGAAAAGGTCAAAAGCTATGTACATATGACAAGATAAGATGATGTTAAATGAATTGAACCCCAAGATGGGGACACAAGTATTTTTTTTCTTTCTTGCCATTGTTTTTTTAATGTATTTAAAATGTACTATGCGACTTTTTCTTGTTTCTCTTGTATGTCCATTCCTCATGGTATAACCCCTGTTTTCACTGTATTTGATGTTGGTATAATTTGTGGCGGGGAAGGGAAAAACAAATCATTTAAATAGGGATACAGGTAGATCCATAAAAAATTAATCATAGTTGCCAGACACAAGTGGCTTATGCCTGTAATCCTAGCTACTTAGGAGGCTGACATCTGAGGCTCATGGTTCAAAGGTAGCCTGAGAAGAAAGTCCATGAGACTCTTATCTCAATTAACCACCAGAAACTAGAAGTGGCTCTGTGGTTTAAGTGGTAAAGCCTTGAGTGGAAGAACTCAGGGACAGCACCCTGGCCCACAGAGTTCAAGTGCCCTGGCCAACAAAAATGTCATCATCATCATCATCATCATCATAATTGCCTTAGTTTCTTTCTTTTTGGGTTAGACACCAAAGTACTTAATTTTAGCTTTCGGATTGGAGAGTTACGTCCTTAAAGTGAGGCTTGACACACCAACTTCTTTTTCATAGTATATGAAATAAGAGCGAATGAAACAGCTCTTTTCTGTATAATTGCCTTGCAATTACTTTGTAAGCTTTAGACATTTACATTTCATCAGCTAAAGAAGTAATTATATAATTGCACATGTTCTTTAAATTCTACTTGTTTTGTTTTGTTTCTTTTGTTATAATTTCATTTCAAAGTGACTGTTCAAATATAGAGAAGAATAAGAAAAAAATAAGATGGTTCAAAGTCATTTTTCTGCTTTATGGGTCACTTTGTTAATTTTTGTCCTAGCCATTCATGTGTCAACTAGTCCACAAGGACACGATTACAAGAATATTACCTTTCTGATCTTTTTGAGAAATATTATAGTGGTATAGTCCAAGCAGACTTTAGTATAGATACTATTTTAATTTTATATAGATACTTGTTATTTAAAAATAATCTGTCTCACACCAGAGCCAGATTTACAGACATGCCACCTTGCGCTGTCTCTGAGGGCTTTTTGCTTGGTTTAATACTCTGCTCTTTTCATCTTGAAAGTTTCTATCTTGAAACTTTTAACGAATTTAAAATAAACACTCTGCCTTTTCATTTTCTACTGGGCCTCAATAATTATATAGTTATTATTGTTACACCTCCTGTACATATACTAAATGACACACAGTATTTTGCTTAGAGCACTAAGCTAAGCTTTATTTATACTAGATTTATAAAATCCAAGATATATTGCTCTAAAATTTATATTGTGGATTGATAAGTGAGTTGTTTGAAATATCTAACTTGCTAATTCAAAAAGAAAGAAGAGAAGTATGAAGGAAGAGAAAAAGAAAGGTTGTATATTTTTCAACTCATTCAAAAATGAGTGAATATAAATTCAATATAATCTGCTGAGATTTCACACATGACTTCATTGTCTAGATTGAAAAATTCACTTGAATTTTTAAAAAAAATTATTTCAAGTTATATGGTAAGAAGTCTTTCTACATCATAGGCCTTCTTCCTGTATGCTCATGATAGTTCAACTAGTTCAAAAGCTTTCTATATTCTTTTTTGTTTTGTTTTTAATGTTTTTATTGTAAAAAAAATAGTGTACAGAGGGGTTACAGTTACATGAGTAAGGTAATGAGTACATTTCCTATCGAGCATTGTTACCTCCTCCTTTGTTTTTCCCCTACCATCCCTTCCCACTCTACCTCCCAACTCCCCCCTCCTCCCAGTTGTAAAGTTTGTTTTCTACATAATGTCTTGTACATCTCATTGTTACAATGGGTCAACCTATATCCTTGTCTCAGCATTTTGTTATTTCCCTTCCCTTCCCCAAATTAGAAAAATGTATATACAAGATGCAGAAAACTGACATCAAATACAGTGAAAACGGGGATTATACTGTGGGGGAAGAACATACAGGAGAAACAAAAAAAATCACATAGTATATTTTTAGATACATTAAAAACAGTAGCAAGAAAGAGAAAACAATTTGTGTCCCTATCTTGGGGTTCATTTCACTTAACATCATCTTATATGGTCATATGTACATAGCTTTTGAACTTTTCTGCTTGTCTTCGACTTATACGAATTATTACAAATAAGGGAAATCATGGGACTCATGTTTCTTTCAGTCAGGATTATTTCACTTAATATAATTTTTTCCAAGTCTTTCCATTTCCTAACAAATGGGGGCAATGTCATTCTTTCTGATGGAGACCTACAATTCCATTTGTTATCTATATATTCTTAATGAGATCCCTTGCTGCCTTTACATAGTGACCCAGAAAAACTTACTCAATTTCTGTACTGCATTCAGTTATACATATATTGTCTCATATGTGCTAAATAGATGTTATATACACACATGTATAAACGTATTTCTTTTCTATACCACTGTTTTCATCACTTAGTCTGTAACTGAAATAGCAAGTCAAACTTCCGCTTTCATAAATTTCCAAAACACCAGTGACTGTGGCTATAACCCCTGTTTTCACTGTATTTGATGTTGGTATAATTTGGGGAGTAGAAGGAAAAAACAAACTGTTTAACTAGGGATACAGGTTGACTCATTGCAGCAATGAGATGTTCAAAATGCTATGTCAAAAAACGAACTTTACAATTACTTTGTGTATGTCTAATACCATGGGAATTGGGAAATGACAGAAAGCAAAGGCTAGTAAGGAAATTGAAATAGTATTTATAATGGTACCCATTACCAAAAAGTATGGAATGCTCACATATTTTACCTTAAGCTTAAATTTTTCTTGATTCCTCCTGAAGACAGGCCATCTTTTATTATATTATCACCTCCAATATCTTTCCATTTTTAATTTCACTGCCGTAATAAAATAACAAACATGTAATTTTTATAACATTCTAAAACTGGTGTGTATGTGGTCCTATTAGACCTTTTTGAAAATAGATATAACCTAGAAAACTCTAGCCCTGCCCTGACAGGGATTTACTGAACTTTGTAATGGATGTTTACAGTAAGCATATTTTTTATATTTATTTTTATTGTCAAGGTGACGCACAGAGAGGTTATATTTACATATGTAAGGTAATGAGTACATTTTTTGTTGAACATTGTTACCCCCTCCTTCGTTTTTCTCCCTTTTCCTTCCCCGCAACACTCCCCGCCCCCATGTTGTCAAGTTCATTTCCAACATGTTGTCTTGTGAGTGTCACTGCTGCATTGGTTCACCCTTTGTCCTTTCTCACCATGAGCCTTTTAATGGGATGTTTCTGTATCCTGGTAGATGGATATATTTATGTGTAAGTGTCTACCCCATGATGTGGCACTATTTTCATGGGAAACTTCTTTGAACTTATATAGATGACCTATGCTTCTCATCTGACTGGTTTTCAGTTTATTTTTTGACAAGATAACAATGCTCTAGGAGAACCTTGACCAGAGGGAATGTTAGGTTTGGATGTATAGTTAAATGAAAGCCAGAAGATTTAGAACAACAAAACATATAAACTAAGAATCAATTTGTGACTCACAGATTCATGCCAAAAGAGAGTTATTGAAAATTCCAAAGGGAAATGTCAGAGCCAATGTCCTCAGCATACACAAGATGAGTCAGAGAAAGATGTATCTATGAGCTGAGGACTTTATTTACAAGGAAGATATTACCCAAGCAAGTTTCACATTGAACAAGCAGAAACAAATTTCATGGTGTTACAGAATAACTGAGCCTGGTCAAATAAATATATCTGGTGGTGGTCATTAATGAAGCTATCTGTACTTATATATGTTTGATAGGGAGGTGATAATTGGAACTCTATTGTCCAGATCTTATATCTGTTTTTGTTTTTGTTTTTGTCAGTAACGGGGCTTGAACTCTGGGCCTGGGCACTGTCCCTTAGCTCTTCAGCTCAAGACTAGTGCTCTACCACTTGAGCCACAGCGTCACTTCCCGGATCTTATATCTGATCTGACCATGTGGAGGAATTTTGAGGACCTAGAAAATGAAAACCTGTATCAAATGTGAGTAAGCTCTACTTCTGGCATGAAAAGTAAGCCTAGATTCACATGAGTTGCAGAGGTAGTAAAATTCCCTGTGACAAACTGAGACTTTCTGAGCCTGAGCCTAGGGAATGGATCTGAGCATCAAGAGACAAAAAGAAAATTCTCAAGTTATCCAGGAGGATAGCAGAATGTTTACAGAGAAATCACAATGACCAAAACCATCTTTCTCTTAAATGTTTCCAGAGTAAATTACCATTGCATAATTACTTGGAGACTACTCCAGTTCAAGAAAAAAACCAGTCGCACAGTTGAGAATAAAGTATATTTGGCATTCTAATGAGACCAGAAATAGTCCCAGTTACCATGAGCTAGGCTTGAGAAACCTCATACTGTGGAGCATTGGGGAAAATATTGAATGAATTCTTCCTTAGCAGTGGCAAATGTTAATTCTAGAGTAAATGAGGCAAGAGCTTGTTTAAAATGTGTTCAAAAGTAAGATTGGTGAAAGTGCTTGACATAATTCCACTAAGCAGCACTGATTTTATACAGGCACATTGGCCTTTTAATTCATTGGGATTTTAGCATTTGGTCTGTTAGGATGATCCAGAATGGCTTTTCTTTTCATTACTGTGAACATATTGCCACAAACTAACCACACAATTTTACCTTAATCATCTATTTCCCTTGGAAAGATCAAAATTATGCATCAACATTTTTTGTAGCTGCCATTTGTAGAACATCACACCATTCAGGTTTTAATAACTATCCAGAATGTGTCATCAGTGATGTAATAATTTTTCTTTGCTGTTCTAATCCTGCATCCTAGACATGAAACACATCCAAAATCTATGTCATCAACTCTCAAGAAATTTTTTCTGTGTGCTTTATAATTTCCTTAATCTTTATCTGCAATTCAGATAACTGAATTCAGATAACTGACTGCTGATTGTGGATGTATAGATAAAGGTCATATTTGAGTTATCAACTGTGTTGACACAAATGTCAATTCATCATCAATCATCAGAGGAGGCCAGGCTATCAACATTGTGAGTAATCATCTCATTGCACTTTGTCACATTACTGAATTGCTGTAGTTTTGCCACAGTGTGTTATCACTTTTGCAAATGTGTACATCTATTGGACTGACTGTCCTCTGAATCACCACAATAATGTAGTAACACAATACAGTTGGATCTCAGGAAGTTCAGGAAAAACTTAGGTATCTACCTGATTATGTACATATAGTGGGTTTCCTGCTTATCCCATTTCATTGTTCCTGGCTTGTCTCTCAAAATTTATGCTATTATCATTCACTTAATGTAATTGCCTGCTGTTAAGAAAAAGTTCCTATGCTTATTCAATCTTGAATATTGCCTGTGGTTGTTTGGGTGGAGCTAGATCACATGATTTTTCAGATCTTACATAACTTGCAAGTGGCTTTTCCCTAGTCCAGCCACAGAGATTAAAAACTTTATCACTGTAGCTATGGAAATAAATGCATACTACAGAAGCTTCTTTCCCCAATTGTTTCCTAAATAGTAAATTTGAACAAAGCACTGGTGATTTAACAATTGGAGTAAGTATTTAAATATTTATAGAATTCAGCCTTAATCATAAAGACAGGGCTTAAACAATTCCATTTTTCATTAAGACAATAATTGCAAGGACATTCTGAATGTTACATAAAAATATATATTAAAGAATTAGGAAAAAATTCACATTTAACTATTTGGGATAAAAAAAATCTGATATTTAGGCACTGACTTATAGATAGCAAAACTATAGCTGATCTCATTGATACAGGCTTAATCTTAGCCATGACTGACAGACTATATCAAATGGCCCTGAACCAGTACAGGCTTAAAAGACAATCACTTCCTATCGGTCTCTGGAAGTTCTGAACCACTGTATCAGAAATGTGATTCTCATGTCCCTCCAATTGTATAGGATCTTGGATAGAAAAAGAGCTCAGCTAAAGCGATAGGAACAAATACATCTTTAACCTTCCAGAATAGCAAAGCTTACAACAAATGATCTTAGTCAATGTCACACAGGGTGAAAAACATAAGCCAGCTAGCATGTCTCACATTCCTGATCCAGAAAGGCAATTAAGGCAAAATGTTAAACTTTCTAACAACTAAATAATAAATAACACCAAAGAAAGAAGTCGAAGAAAATGATAAATGATAACTAATAAGTGCTATCATTGGTTCAAGATTACTTCTCCCTATTTACTTTAGACCATTCAAATACCCTAGACAAAATTTGAAAAAAAAATTATTGGGTAGAATCACCCCCAAGGCTACATACCTATAAGATTATTTGATACTCTAGTGAGGAGAAACTTTGGCTTACTTCTACTAAGGACTAGGACCAAGGTTCTGTGAAGTTACACATTACTGAACACTGTATTTATTTGATAGAAGTGCTAATTAACTTGATCCAGTAGAAAATGCAATCAATCCCAAAGACTATGATTTCATTGGCTTCTAAAATATCAACCAGTTTAGATAGATAGATAGATAGATCCTATCTCAATATTCATATCTCTATTGATTATATCAGCCAAAAAATCTGACTTCCTCCTTAGAATGACTTTACCATTTATAATAATGAGTTAAATAAATCTTTGGAAAGTAAAATTACTAAATTTTCAGAATAAAATCTCCTTGTAACTGTAAATCTTTTCTTCCTTTCTCAGTCTTCCTATGTGTGATGTGAAGTTTCCTTGGCAGTGCTGTTTATTATTATTTTCCAAGAAAATATTATTGGGGGATATATAATGTATATATATATTTTGGGGGGGGGTCTCGTTGTGGGCCTGAACTCTGGGCCTGGGCACTGTCCCTCAGCATTTCAGTTCAAGGTTAGCGCTCTACCATTTGAGCCACTGTGCCACTTCCAGCTTTTTTTTTTCTGCTTCTGTGGTGCTGAGGAATGAACCCAGGGCCTCATGCATGCAAGGCAAGCACTCTACCACTGAGCCACCTTCCCAGCCCTATAATGTATATATTGATTCAGATAGTTTCAATATGTCTCAAATTCTGCCACTTTATATAAAATGCAAAATACTTTCAAAATTTTCTGTCAATCTATACATATAGAAGTCTATATCAAGACAAGCACTATAAATATGGCCATTGAAGATTTTTTTCACCCGAACTGTGTTGAGCATGTTAGTAAATATGAATATGCATCATGAATTCTTTTCTTATTTTTTTAATACCACTACTGGGGTATGAACTCAGAATGTCATATTTGCTTTTGGCTGTTTTACTTAAGGCTGGTAAATCAATTAGATGTACATAGGGACTTCATTTTGACATATCAGTATATGCATATAATATACCTTGATCAGACACTTCTCCCATCAGTCCATCTTCCTTACTTCTTCCTCAACCAATATCAGCCATCTTCATTTGTTCTATATTCACATATGTACATAAAATATTTTGGCCATATCCACCTTCCTTAACTATCTCTTTTTGACTTTCCCACTCCCAATTATACCCCAGATCAGACAATACCTGTTGACCATTAACATACATTTGTAAAAGATAAGCATCCAGAATGCAAGGAAAATTTCTTAGAAGAAATTCTGGTGCATATTAGTCAATTGTTTTTCAGATTATGTTTTACACTAACCTGAAATTAAAATGATCATTTCCACTAAATTTTTGCCAATGCAGTAGTTATTGTTGTGGTTTGGGATATTATCTTTCTAATAAATTTCATTATTTTTATTTAAGTATATCTTTTTTTTTCAAAAACTTTATTAGCCATTCCTATTCCTTCTTTTATAAATGGTCTAGTAACAGGTTTCTCTATTTATTTGATATCACATATACTGTATTTTTCTGTTGAGATATAGGTTTCTGAATTTGGACTAGATTCACCTTGAACGATTTTACATAATTAAGTTGATATTTTCTTCTATTAATATTAACTCAGCTATTTTTATTAAAAAACCTGTTATTTGATTTAGTATTTTAATGAAAGTGTGTTTTTTATTGCAAACTGTTTATTGCAAATTGTTAGGTAATGATATGTAAATAGGTATATTTTTATACCAATTGCTGGGTGGAGGATTTCCTAAAATTTAAGAGTTTGAAGTTATTACTAACTTCAGTTATACACCTAAATATAGATTTTCTAGGAGTGAAAATTTGTACTAATTAATGCATTCATATATTCAATACTTAGAGAATAGAATGGTATTTTATTTCCAACCTCTATGTTTTATTATAGCCAAGAATCATTCATTTGCGGGCAGAATTCAATACCTCCAGGATGGTGCATTGTAGATTCTTGTTCAAATGCAGTAGTCTTATTCCAACTGTATCAGCTTCATAACATAGATCAAGTAAGCCCCCAGCTGCATTTTAAAATAGTACACTTGAAAGTCTTTTCATTGTTTAAAAAGCCCACATCCAAATAAAAAAAAATCCTTGTATATAGCTCTGAAACTCAAAAGCAATCCAATACAGGCTGTTACTACTATATGTATGTATTTTGGTAATTTTGTAAATATAATTGCATTATAGAGCCAAATTTAATCACATCATCAGGATGTGATTTTAAATAACATCAGGATTTTAAATAACAAAGCATAGGACTGGCAATATTTAGGTAAAGGGCACACAGTGTGATGAAGGTAATTTAAAAGAAAGATACACACACAAGCATTCACAAAACATGTACTCTAGTAAAGATATTTTTAGCCTGGAATATCTACTTTTAGCAGATCAGATAGATTTACCAGTATACTGCTTTTACTTTATGTGGAAAAAGAAGCCAAAAGCCGTCTCTTACAATCCCAGTCTTCTAAATCAAAAGTTTGAGTGGCCACCATTATAATTCTCCCATATCAATGTTATCCCGATTTACTTTTATAACCCCATGACTTCACATCTGAATATAACACTCAAATGCTTGGCTTTGGAACCTACCCACTGGAACTGCTCTTTCTATCCTCTTCTTCCCTGTGAAAATGTGACAGGTTTATCTCTCACTAAATCCACTATTATTTTTCAGTTCTCATTATTGTACCCTTAATTCTATCTTACCCATTTATTTCTAGTCCTTTGCAATTTCTCTTCCCAGTTACAAACCATTATCTCTCTTTTATTAAGATTTCCCCCCTAATCATCTTCTATTATCTCTTATTTTAGTACTTGGCTTTCCTTCTTTTGATGTCTTTTGGTTTGAACTTCAGGTAATTTGACCCTTTTTGTTAATTCTTTTGACTTATCACAGGCCCATTATCTATTCTTTTTTTCCATCTTTCATTTTTTCCTATATATTGAAATTCATACAATGGTATGGTTTAGCTGCAGCTGGCAGGGTGATGAGCTGTGGAGAGCTGTCAGAAGGTGAACAAACAGGCTTTTATGATAAAAGGTTGAAGTAGAGCACACACAAGGTTTAAAAAAAAAGCTTCTATTTGAGGATTTAGGGAATTGAATGTGCATGACATGATTCCAAAAAGGGGAAAAATACATTGAGTAGGTAATGATATCATGACAAGAGGAAAGCACTATTTATCTCCTCAAAGCTCAGTGAACTTAAATGTGAAATCACATAAAGCATGGGTTCTAAAATAGTTTGCAGAAGAAGAGATCAGAAAACCAATGTCTGAACTTTGGATGCACCAGAACACTGTATGTTGGAAATATAACTGGACCTACTATGGTGGGGAGGGGGAGCGGAGAGGGGACCTGCTACTTGTTTCCCTTTTTTTTTCTTTTGGCTTTTATTGTTTTTCCCCTGTGAAATAGAGTTAACAGAATAGATTACACTTGACATTGAGCCTCTAGTCCCAAATGTTTGTATGCTTCATATATGTCAAGTTCTGGGTAAATGTTAAAACTTCCCTTTTTGTTTTTCTTTTCAATAAGCTTTTTATTGTGAAAGTACTGTACAGAGTGGTTACAATCATATGAGCAAGGCAATGAATACATTTCTTATCTACTTTGACTTAAACTTCTGAAATTCTTTACCTCTGTATGCCCTTGCTTCTATTTTTGTTTGGTAAAAAGAAGATCCTTGCACACTTATGCATTTCATAAAAACTTAATTTACAATAATACATTGTTTTGACAAAAATGGACCTCTTAGCGAGAACTTAGCTTTTATTCCCTTTGGCTCAGCAGCTCTCCCTCTAACAAATCTATCTAAGGAAAACTGTCTAAAACACAAATAAGTACAATTCACTGTTTTCTTTAAATCTGTCGTGAATGGTTAAGTAAATTAGCATAAAGGAATGAGTGCCATGGCACAAATTTTAAAATGTTAAGATAAAATTTCTTATGATGTTAGGTAAAAAAATACATGTTAAACAGCTATGTTAATAATAAAATCTTAAATGAATTAAAATATAAAGAAAAAGTTGAAAGGTATGGATCAAAATTTAAAGTATACAAAATTTCAGTTTGAAGATATGTACATTCTGGAAGACAGGTGTCATTGGCTCATGCCTCAAATCCTAACTACCCAGGAGGCTGAAATATTGAGTAGCAGGGTTCAAGGCCTGTCAAGGAAGGAAAGTTTATTAGACTTCATCTCTAAAACCAACTAATAAAAAGTAGGACTTGGAGCAATGTGAATAAATAGTAGAGCTCCATCCTATTGAACATGGTATCCTGAGTTTAAACCCCAGTGCTCTCTCCCCTGCTCCAAGATAAAATGAATAAATTCTGGAGATCTAATATAGAGCATGGGAGAGGGTAGTTACTGATTATTTTATGCATAAAATTTGTTGAGAATAGATCTTTTGTGATTCTTAGCACAAGAGAAAGAGAACTGTGGACTCTAAATTTGTTTTGTTACAATCATTTTGCAATACTTTTATATAGCCCCTGTTTTTACTGTATTTAATGTTGGTATAATTTGGGGAGGGGAAGGGAAAAAACAAAATGTTTAAATAGGGATACAGTGGACCCATTCTAACAATGAGATGTATAAGACACTGTTGAACATGAAACTTTACAATTTAGGTGGGGGCAGGAGGGGTAAGTTATGGAATTAGGAAGGAAGATATGGCAAGGGAAAAACAAAGGAGGAGGCAACAATGCTTGATAAGAAATGTACTCATTACCTTTTTCATGTAACTGTAACTCCTCTGTACAGTATTTTCACAATAAAAACTTAAAAAAAACATTATTTGTGTACATTAACTTTGCAGAATAATGTGAAATGATTTCCATGAAACAATGTCAGTACTTCTAATACATATTCTAAACTTTTAATGGTAGCAATGTTTATTTTTAATTGATAAGGGTAGTAAAAACTTTTACTGAATCTTGTAGAGTATATTAGGAATTTTTCTTGACCCTTATAATGTCACAGGATTATGGTTCTGAACTAATGAGATTAAGAAGGATGCTACAGTTGTAAATTTGAAATCCAAACTAAACAAAGCAAAACCCCCAAATAACCGCAATGCAGCTTTCTAAGACATTTTATTTACTGCTCAGAGTTTTATCTTTTAGCATCTTATTGACATTGCATTATATGGAAAACATGGTAAAGTCACTGTTCTTTCTCTGGAATTTTATTTGTCTAGTTATGTTCCATACTGGAGCGTGGTCTTCATCAGGCTAGTCTTCCCTCTTATTTGCCCTTTTTCTCTATGGTTTGACTTAATACACACCCCTTCACATTTCACCACCTCCATTTGTCAGCCAATATAAATTGCTTAGAGGTGGGTGAAAATGTTTGTTTCCTTTGGTGGGAAGTGTGCTGTCTTCCGGATATTTGTTGCTTGTAATATCCTTTTCTGAACACAAATCAGTACAAGTTGGAGGATGTGGATGGGAGAAAAAGTACAATTACTGTTACTTCTAATGGCATTTTAATGCAGGAAATGAAATTTTATGGCTTAAAAATGCTTATAGATCCTGAGTATAATCAAAAGTTATAGTTACCCTGGTAACCCTTTAAGCATTGACATAGCAATAAAAACTTCCCTTATTCTCTTGCTCTCCACCATGGAATAGGGAAAAATTAAACCATACCTTCTATGAGGCCTTTAGTGTATCATCTTCTTCAACTATATCATTTTCTCAGGTCATTTTTATTCTGTAAATGGCACAGTCACTAAAAAAAAACCCTCATTAGAGTAGGAGATTATACCATCAGCATTATGTAGAAATACTAATTGAGGACAGTAAAAGACAAAATATTACACTTGTACATAATTAATTCTGCAGGACTCTAAACATTCACACAGTGAGACCAAAGGGGGATAATCTTAGGAGAGGATCACAAGAGGTTTTAGCTATGTGTGCATGATTATATAAAATGATGCTTATTGAAATGAATTTTGATTTTTATTGTAATGTTTGCATTTTCCCCTTTCTTCTTTGGTTTATTCCTTTATGCCGCTGTTTTTTATTTCTGTATCTGATTTGGGGAAGGGAAGGGAAAGCACAGAAATGGACAAATGGGAACTAATTCAACAATGATACTCACTAGACACTATGCCAGAAATGAAAGACACAATTTGGGGGATTGGAGGATTGAGAGATAGGGGATGACATTACTCAAAAAGAAATGTACTAATTACTTCACTTATGTAATTGTAACCTCTCTGTACAGCACCTTTAAAACAAAGAAAAATATGAAACTAATTGAAAGACTGTAAATAGCATTTGAAGCTTTTCTTTAAAATAAAAAATAAAACTGGGCTAAGTTTAAAAATCCCTAAAAGGAGTTTCCCCTTACATTTATTTCTTCTGCTTACTTACTGACTCTTAGAGATAGGAGAGAGATTGCTGGGTTTTGAAATTTTTCCAAATATGCTACAGATTATTCTACAGAATAGGAAGTTATTGGCTGAAGCATATGTTTTTGGAGTCACTACTACATAGGAGCACATTGAGAAAATTTCTAGTGCACAGACCTGTTTTAAATCAACTCATGTGGCCTCCATGTTCCCCAGGGCTACTTGAATCAGATTCTGCATTGCAATAAACAGGCTCTCCATGTCACTGGTTTATAAGATATAAGTTAAGACACATAGGCAGTAGCAGAGATCTTCACATCATGTCTTGTCTCATGGCAGTAGCTGAAAATTTTTCACTCTGCTCTCCATCCATTTAACATTTACAATTTCCCTTTGTTCCAAATAAATGGACCCTATTTTCAAGGATGACTTAAAAAACAAACAAAAAACCCACATGGATATTATTCATGTCTATCAATATTTAACAAGATTGTTCTATTATTCTTTGCAGTCTAACATGTTAATCTAGTGAAAAACCCAAAAACTTGCTCAATAGTATAAATGTATGCATCATTATCAAAGGCTGGAGTTTTTGTCGTCGTTGTTGCATTTTTTTGTTTTATTTTGTTTGTTTGGTTGATCATGGAGTTTGAACTCTGGGCCTGGGCTCTGACTCTGATCTCTTCAGTTTTAAGCAAGTGCTCTACCATTTGAGCCACAGCACCACTTCCAGTTTTCTGGTGGTTAATTGGAGATAAGAGTCTCTCAGACTTTCCTGCCAGGGCTGGCTTTGAACCTGATCTTTAGATCTCTGCCTCCTGTGTAGCTAGAATTACAGGAGTGAGCTACTGGTTACTGGCTAAGGCTGGGATTTTGTAGGAATTTATAACAAGTTAGTTTTTCAGTCTATGTAGCCACTGGAACCTAAGAAAGCATACTTGTACAAAAATCATGCTGAAATATTTGAAATATAAGCTGAGATAGATATGAAGAGATTTAGGTAAAAGTTCCAAAATTTTCTGAAGACAGTCTTGAATGTTTCAGTGCTTTAGGTTCTATTTCAATCTTGTCTTTGACTATCTAACAAGTTTTATGTTAATATGTATTATTGTATTAGTAATAACATGACCCAATTAATCCAGAAGCAGCAAGAAGAGAATTATTATGTAATATTGTAATTAAGTTCCAAAGGGACACAAATCTCTGTGAAGCCAAGTACAAGTATATAAGAAATACATCACTGTGTATGACTTTCCACAATTTATTATTCATCATATTATGTTGCAAGAATTACAGAAAAGGTTGAAATTTTGAATAGTAATCAGTTTATTAATTCCAAAAATATCTATTGATTTAAATAAATCATGAATGTCTCTAAGACATCTCCAGAGACTTGCTTGAATGAAAATTAAAAGTACTTACATAATTGGCAATTATGTGTCAATTATGCACATCAAGATTTCTTTCTGCCAAGGTTCTCATTTTAGTGACAGCAATATGTTCTTCACTAGGTGAAGTTGGTGATATCTCAAACATATGATGTATCTGTTCCACTTCCCTATGAAGAAAAGTTACACTGACAGGTGTAATATTTAAACATATACCTCTCCATAGAAAAATTTAAACATATACCTCTAATCCCAGAAACCATTTTTTTTAAATTTCTTTTCATTGTATCCCATGAAAGTCCCATGAACTTCCTGGAAATTCAGATTACTAGGGCCCTGGTTGACACATTTGTCACCTGCAAAACAAAAACAAAAACAAAAAACCTTGGCAGTCATTGTATATACTCACTAAATACTATGTTGGAAATGAACTATACTACTTGGGGAGAACGGATCAAGAGCAAAAAACTGTGAGAAAATGAGAAGGGGGGAGTGACACTCTAAAAAAGAAATATACTAGCCGGGCACCGGTGGCTCACACCTGTAATCCTAGCTACTCAGGCCGCTGAGATCCGAGGATTGCGGTTCAAAGCCAGCCCGGGTAGGAAAGTCCATGAGAGTCTTGTGTTTTTTTTAATTAAGTTTTTTCTTGTGAAAATACAGTACAAAGGGGTTACAGTTACAAGAGCAAGGTAATGAGTACATTTGTTATCAAGCATTGTTACCTCCTCCTTTGTTTTTCCCCTACCATCCCTTCCCTCCCACTTCCACAACTACCCTCCTTCCTCTACCCCCCTGCCTAAATTGTAAAGTTCGTTTTTCAACATAGTGTATTGTACATCTCATTGATACCTGTATCTCTATTTAAATATTTTGTTTTTTCCCTTCTACTCCCCAAATTATACCGACATCAAATACGGTGAAAACAGGAACTATACCATGGGGGAGGAACATACAAAGCAACAACAACAAAAAAGTGATACCTTATAAATATCTTAGAAACAATAGCAAGAAAGAAAAAAAACCACTTGTGTCCCTATCTTGGGGTATATTTCGTTTAACTTCACCTTATCTGGTCATATGTACATAGTTTTTGACCTTTTCTGCTTGTCTCAGACATATACTAGTTATTGCAAATAAGGGAAACCATGGGGCCTATGTTTCTTTTGGCCTGGCTTACTTCACTTAATATAATTTTTTCCAAGTCTTTCCATTTCCTAACAAATGGGGCGATGTCATTCTTTCTGATGGAGGCTCTTATCTCCAATAACCACTAGGAAACCGGAAGTGGCGCTGTGGCTCAAGTGTTAGAGCGTTCACCTTGTGCTGAAGGGCACAGGGACAGTACCATAGCCCGGAGTTCAAGCTCCATGACCGACAAAAATAAAATGTACTCATTACCTGATTTGTGTAACTGTAACCTCTCTGTATAGCACCTTTACAACAAAAAAGTAATCCCTCTGTATAGCACCTTTACAATAACAAAGTAACCCCTCTCTATAGTACCTTTACAATAAAAAAAAGAAAGAATGAATGTGATGATAAACTATAGAACCCTCTCAGAATACTGATCTCATTCTGGTTCTCTAGCATCTGGTCTTGTGCCTTGGCCAGGACATTTAGCCTTCTGGTCTATTTTCCAGTAGAATAGAGACTGTCCTGTTCACTTCTGCATCACAATGGCTAGAAGGTAACATATATTCCCCTGTTCTCTTTTCTACTGTGCAAAAAACAAGGTTTCCCAACTGTGGTAACCCATCTTAACAATAATACCAACTAGTTACAGATCCGTGGAACAATGTTTCCCTTAGCTGTGGGGACAACAGGAGCTCCAGAAACAATATTCTTCCAATTGCCACTGTCTTCTTCCATTAGTTCAATAAATGCAGAAAGAAAGAATTCTTGTTTTCTCACTGTAGGATGGCATAAAAAAAAGGTTACAAAAACACATTTAAAGCAAGAGTGAGAATCACAAAATATCTACAAAGACCTCTCAGGCTATTTGAGTGAAGCCAGGCTAAAATAAATGCCTGCTCACCAAAGGCTTTATTATTATCCCTGACTTCGAAACAAAATGCAGCAAACGTGAAAGTGTTGTATGAAACTTAAATCTGGTAAAGCGACAAATCTTAGATGCTGCAGAGTAAAATGTAGTACAGAAAACCAATCCTGTGCTTTAAATAATGTATTCATTTCTTGGTTTGGCGTATAGATATTGGCCTCTGATGATTATAAAATTGCAGGGCCTTCTGTTTGTTGGTTTTATCTTTTCCCCTTCATTTTTTCTTCATCTTTTTGACACTTAAAAAAATCACCAAGTAGATTTCATTTTTATTTCCATCTCCCCTGCATAGAAGTTAATTCACACAGGGTTTTATGCCGACATTTTTAGAGAGTAGCAGTATTTATGCATCAGCACTTTTCCTGGCATCTTTTATATAACTTGCATGCGGTTTACTAAAGTCTGAAGGGGAATTTAGCTGGATGGGCTCTGGGTATCAAGAAACTCCCACTCCTCTGAGGAGACCATGCAACAAAACTTGAGTTAAAGAAGTGAAAGTATGACTCAGTTAGAAGAGAACGAGCCAATGAACAAAAGTGCCAGGTATCAAGTTCAAGTACCAATTTCAGATCTAAACAACAACAACAACAAAAACTTACTTAAAGTAGAATGAGGGAGTGGGGCATGGTAAGCGGGAGAAAATGTGAGAAGGGGTAACAGTGTTAAAAAAGAAATTTACTTATTACCTTACTTATATAACTGTAACCTCCTTGTTCATCACTTTTACAATAAATTGATTAATTAATTTAAAAATGCTATTTTAAGCAATTTTTTATTATTCATTTAGTTATCATGGAGTACATATCTAAACCCTATGTACTTACTTACATTTTTCAGAACCTGCAAAAACAAAGAAGTTAGATATCTAAGAAATAAATCCTCAGTTGTGTCCTTATCTTGGGGTTCATTTCGCTTAACATCATCTTATCTGACCTTTTCACAAGTGTTTTTTTTCTTTCTTGCTATTGCTTCTAACATATTTATAAGGTGCCACGTGATTTTTTTGTTGCATTGTATGTTCCTCTCCCACAGTATAACCCCTGTTTTCACTGTATTTGATGTTGGTATAATTTGGGGAGCGGAAGGAAAAAACCAAATTGTTTAAATAGGGATACAGGTTGACCCATTGCAACAATGAGATGCACAAGATGCCATGTCAAAAAACTTTACAATTTAGGCAGAGGGCAGTGTGGAGAGTGGGGGAAATGTAGTTGTGGAGATGTGAGGGAAGGCATGGTAGGGGAAAAACAAAGGAGGAGGCAACAATACTTTGTAAGAAATGTACTCATTACCTTGTCCATGTGATTGTAACCCCTCTGTACAGTATTTTCACAATAAAAAACTTATTTAAAAAAGAAAGGAATCCCCAGGAGTTTGGCAGTTTCTTTTTCATCAAACTAATAGGTATTTGCATAGCCACACACAGTTTATTTCTAACATTTGCCATGCTGTATGATATGCTTTCTATTTCAAAGACATCAGAGGGAGTTCACGTATGCCTATGTGTTTGCATATATCTAGTAAGAACCATCAATGAGCCAGGAGTTCTGTCTAGTTTATTTCCCCACTTGAAATAATCAAACAGGTTAGGAATAATCATCTATATTATAAAAAATGAGCCAAACAGTGAGTAATTTATCCAAGATCACGTACTAGTGTGTGTCAAAACTGAAATGAATACTTATACTTATTTTACTTTAAAAAAGTCTACAAAATTTTTAGTACGTTCTTCTTTAACCTTTCATGGCTCCTATTTCCTTCCAAGGCAACTTGGATTACTCTCAACTTTGAAAGCTAGATTATCATGGTTATTTTTTTAAGTAACATTTCTTTCAATAAAGATGGTTCACATTTACTTCCATGAGCTGTATGCAACTGGTTGGCTCTTTGTCAAGATTCCTTCCATTTTTTCCCCTAAGTTCTTTTTTTCCAGAAAACCTGCTCACTTTGAACCTATCCCACACTGGAACCTATCCCACACTGGACAGTGTCACTGGGCACAGAACTGATCATATGAACAACTTCTCACCAACCGTAACATCACATCTCACTTATGATACTGATTGGATCAAAGGTCTTTATATGATATACAGTGTGATCAATCAGTTTTCCTCAAAAATAATGTCTTTATGAAATGGACTAGGGTGAGTCCAACATGCAAACTGAAGCGTTGATGAGCAGAGATAAGAGACTACAAGGAGACCTGGTGGTCACAAGAGAGGTTATATTACATCCCTGAAGTCCAGGCTCCAACAGTTCTTTCTTTAGGTCTTGAGAACTCATATACCTGTCCACATACTAACCAAATAACACTTTTCCTCATCCTTCCCCCTCTCCTTCCTCATCCGTCTTTTCCCTCTCTCTCTTTCTCTCCAGTACTAGAGCTTGTACTCAGGGCATTGTACTCTCTGTTTGCTTGTATGCAGCTGGCAATCTACCACTTGAACTATGACTCCAGCCAGACTTTTTTTTATTTTGGAGATAAGAGTCTTGCCTGGCCTGGCTTTGAATATCAATCCTCCATCTCAGTCTCCTGAGTAGCTAGGATTATAGCCATGAGACCCTGGCACCCAATTTAGAAGTCTTTTTTCTTGTACTCAGAAGTCCAAAGGGATGAACCGCAAGATATAATCCCTTGTATGAGAACATGATGCTTAGAATGTAAATGATACATGATACATACTTCACAGTCTTATTCTGCAATATAACCTAAGAATCTGAATTTTCATAGCAACCATATTCAGGTTTTGTATTTGCATTGAGTTTATCAACAAAACACATATGAATGTCATATTGACTCTGGCATACTAAAATGTTTACATTCTTTATAGTCAAATTTTATAACCCAGAATATTTATCCTTTCTCCAACATGACATAATTTGCAAATTTAAACTTACCTCTGGCTTGGTGAACTTGGATAAATCTCTACATTTTTCTGATATAAAATTCAAAGAATATTTATCTTATTGGTAATTATGAGGATAATATTTGTCATTAGGCAAATAAAATGGCCTAGTCTATATTTGAAGTTCAAATATTTAGAAAGAAAGGAACCAAGAGTAGAGGTCTTTAAAAACAGTACAAGCTGTGCTTTAAGTTTAAATCAATTCATTAATTTTAATCATTGATGTGGTTGTTTAGGGACCTAGGGATCTAGTTCCTAATATAATTGTCCAAGTTATATTGCTGGTGACTATGACAAATACCTTTTTAAATCCATATGGACACAATCTACTTTTTAGAATACCTATCCAAGGAAGAATGATGTCAGTTTAACCTGACTCATTCTGATTCATCATTTTATTTTATTTTAGCTGAGATTTAATATTTGAATGTATTTATGGGGCAAAGTCTTGTAATTAAATCCAAGAATGTAATATGCAATGATTAAATTAGTGTGATTAGCAGTTCCATCTACTCAAATATAATCAGTTCTATTTCTTGGAAATTCTTAAAAACCATCCTCTTCTAGTTTATTTGGAAATGTCTATTTATTTTTATATACTGTAATTACCCTACTTTGAAATAGGATTGCCAGAGTTATCCCTTGTAACTATGCTTCAGAAAACATTACCTGTGCCTTCTCTAAGCTTATTTGATAAGTATTATACTTGGGACTGATTTTCAAATTTTCTTTTTCAGTTGGTTTATGACTATTTTATAAAAATGTTACTTTTATATCCTAGAGTTTTACTAAATTCATTTATCAGTTCCATGTTTTGGGACTACATTATGTTTCAGTTAAAGGTAATTCCTCCCCACCCCCTTCCGCAATCAAGGAAATTTAACTTCTTTTCCATCATGAAAGCTCCCCCTTCCTCTTTGTTACGTAATTTCCATTACAGCTTCTAGTGTTAATCTGAACATGAAAGGTGAAAGGGAATGTCCTTGGAGTATACAACATAAATGAAATGTATTCAGCTTTTCCACACTTCGTCTTTATAGTGATGAAGTATGTTCTTAAATTTTTTACATGAGGTTTTACTTTGTTTTTCTTGGTGCTAAGGTTTGAACCTAAGGTTTTGAGTGTGTTAGATAAGCACTTTAGAACTTGAGTCAATTCCCAGCCCTTTTGGAAGGTTTTATTAATTGCCTTTTCTACATCTATTGAGAATGTTATGTATTTTCTTCTAACAATCTGTTCATGAAATGTGTAAGGTTATTTGCTTCTCAGCTGTAAACTTTACTCAGTCATTGTATATGACCTATTTGATATGGTGTTGGATTTGGTTTCCCAATATTTTGTTTATACTGTATCTTGATTTTGGTATCAGGGAAAGTTTGACTTTGTAACACAACTCCATCCTTTCACATTTTTGAATTGTTTGAGAAGAATTGTTTCTTATTCTTTAAATGACTTAAAATTTTAGCATGTATAATGTCAGGTACTGGGCTTTTCTTTGTTGGTAGTTTTTATTGCTTATTCAATACCATTAATTCACTATTGGTTAGATAAAATTTTCTATGTCTGCATGGTTCAATTTTGTTGAGTTGTGTATGTACAGTGATCTATCTATTCCTTTTAAGTTTTTTCAATTTGTTTGTGTATAACTAGTTGTTCAAAATGATTTCTGATATCAATTTAGCCTCTTTTTAATATTTGAGTTTATTTATTCAGATCTCTATTTTTCCCTTTGGTTAACTGATATAAGGCCTATCAATTTTATCTTCTCAGAAATTAGCTTTTTCATTGATCTTTTGATTTATAGCCTCTTATTTCTCACTCATTTATTTCTTCTTATTGATACTTAGTTGAATTTGTTCTTTCTCCTCAAATTCCTTGTATTGTAATGCTAGGTTTTGTATTCGAACACACATACTCTCTCTTTCTTTCTCTCTTATAAGGGTTTATTGTTATAAACATGTCCATTAGTACTGCATTTGCTGCATACCACAATGGAGCAAAAAAAAAGTGTAATTTGTATGAATGGAAATAGAGATCATTGTAACAAACCTAGGCCAGACTCAGATAAATACCACATGTTTTCTATTATTTCAGAAATCTAGTCCAAAAAAATTGTCCAGTGACATGAATCATAGTGGGACACCTTTTTTGGCAGGAGGAGAATACAGAAAACAAGGATGAAAGTTTATGGGGTGTACATGACAGAAATACCAAACATACATGTGTGAAAATAAAATAATGAAACCCACTGAAATATTACAAAGCAGTAGTGGAGTGGGAAAATACTAAATCAAGATGGCTTTGATAAAAGACATTATTTATATGTGTAGATATATCACAACTAGTTCTCTGTATAATTAATATATGACGATATAAAAACAGGAAAAAATCCCCTTGATTTCTTCATCAACCAAATAGCAATTTATGAGAATACCTTAGAATTACCATGTTTTTTATGATGTGTAATGTTCCCAGTTACTGTAAGTTTTGTAATTTTACTCAATTGTATTCACAGAAAATAGATAGCATGACTTTGCTTTGAATATGTTAAGACATGCATTATAATCTAACATATTCTCTGTCCTTGAGAAAATTCCAGGTGCTAGTGAATATATATATATATATATATAATATATATATATATATATTCTCAAGCTGATACATGTAATATTCTGTAAATGTCTATTGGTTCATTTGTCCCATGTCATGGTTTAACCATGATATATTTGTTTGGATAATCTGTTTACTGATGAAAATGGAATGTTGTATCAGAGTCCTATTTCTCTCTTTCTATCTAGCCTTTTTTATTTCTTATATTCAATATGGTATATGTTCATAGTTGTTATATACTCACATTGAATTATTTATTAGATGGTTCCCTTCTTTCACTTTTTTTTTTACAGCTTTTTGAGCTCTTCAGCTAAGGCTGGCACTCTACCACTTGAACCACAGTGCTACTTCCAGTTTTCTGAGTGGTTTATTGGAGATAAGAGTCTCATGGACTTTCCTGCCCAGGTTGTTTTTGAACAGTAATCTTCAGTTCTCAGCCTCCTGAGTAGCTAGGATTACAGGCATGAGCCACCAGCATTCAGCTTGTTTGTAAAGCTTTTTAATTTTTAATTTGATTTACAGATACTTTTGGTTACCATTTACATGGACAAGATTTTTTCTGACCTGTCACTTGAACTATGTGTATCTATATATGCATTTATTGTAGGTAGTGAATAGTTGAATTTTATTAATTTATGCATTCAGCTATTCTATATTTCTTGCTTGGGAAATCTAATCTATTTGCATCCAAATTTATTATTGTTGAGCAATAATAAATTCTTGCCACTTTGTTCATGCTTTTCTGACCATTTTACATATTCTTTGTTAATTTACCTCTTACTACTCATTTCTGTTTACATCTTCTCTTTTATGTATTTACCAGCCTTAATCTCCTCTCTCCCTAATTCAAGGCCTTGAACTCACAGCATTTGGCTCCCTTAGGTTGATTGCTCATGGCTAGCACTTCCAACTCATTCTGTTTTGCTAATTAATTGGAGATGCTCTCTCAAAGACATTCTGCCTTGTCTGGCTTCCAGTCAAAGTCCTCAGATCTCAGTCTCCTGAATAGCTAGAATTAAAGTGGTGATTTACTGGAACCAAGCTCAGTTTTTTTTTTCTGTCATGTGTTTTTATTGGTAGTTGTCCTTTCAATTCTAGACATAGAATTCTTTAAAGTATTTCTCAAAGGCTGGTTCAGTGATTAGATCTTCATTCAGTTTTGCTTATTGAGGAAGGTTTCTAGTTCTTGTTCATTTCTGGATATGTCTTGGCTATAATATTCCTGTTTACAAAATTTCCTTTCACTATTTTGAAACTATAGTTTTCTTTCCTCTTGGCCCATAATTTTGTGCTAAAAAATTCTACTGCTAATCTTGTAGGATGTCAGTTTGGCAAATTATGTTGGTTTAGATTCCATTTGGGTGCCATAATGTAATATAGATTTTTGGCTCTAAGTGATGGAAGCAGGGACAGAAATGTGTGCATGAAGTGTGTATCCTTGGTTGTGGTGATGTGGTTCAGGTAGCAGGGGAAGGAAGAGACAGCTCAAGTCCTCAATGACAGGAAGCCTGATGAGGTGGCAGAGGAGAGACAAAGGCTTCTTTTCCTTACTCCAGGAGATAGCACATGAAGAAAACAAAAATGAAATAAAAGGCACAGACCCCAAGTAAGAACCCCACCAACTCAGGTTGGAAGCAACACACACACACACACACACACACACACACACACACACACACACACACACACACATACACCCTCTATTCCCCTTAATCAATATTCCTCCCCTTAGCCATTATTCCTCCTCATGGGCATGGGTATTGTAATCACAATGAATACTGCCTTTTGCTAGTGTGATGAAATATTGTTAAGCTATGAAGAATAGGGTAATATAGAAACTTTGTACCATAGAGTGAATTCTAACAGTGTTGCCTTTTTAAAATCCTTTGTTCTGGGTGTTAGTGGCTAGATAATTTGCGCATCTTCTTCTGAATCTAAATCACTGTGTATACTCCAGATATTGAAAGTACTCCAAGCATGTGATAACTCCACAATAATTTTATACTAAGATGCTCTTTTCTAGCAGCTACTACGATGGGATCCATAAGACTCTCCTGTTTTCCCCCATGTCCCTTTCATGAGGAATATTTCCCCACTCCTCCTTAACTTTCTCATGCCCACTGCTTTGTTGCCGGTATTGGGGGAGCTGGGGGTACCTATGTGCTTTTTCTCTCTATGCTACCATCCCAGGTGTCCATGTCCGCTAAGGTTCTATGTCTCCCTGGATGAGTTGCAGCACCCTTCTCTTGCCGCCTTTCAAGTTCAGCTATTCATTTAGTGTTTTGGTTCCCTATAGAGAAAGAGTTGAGGACTGACCATCACTACTCAGCCATTTTTGACTCTGGCCCGTTCTCCTTAAACTCACCGTAGCTCCAGCTGATCTTTACTCGCATTTCCTATGCTCACAAACAGACCCTTTTACACATGTATCATATTTGTGATTTACTTAAACTCAGAAGTTTGAAGTTAGTGGGTAGATGATTATATAATTTAAAAAATGGAATAACCACTATAATTTGCTCAGGACCTGGGCATTATCCCAGGTTCAACACTACCATTCTACCACATTGAGCTAGAGATCCAATTTCGGTTTTCTGGTGGTTAAATAGGAGTTAAGAGTCTCAGACTTTCCTGATTGGCTTTGAACCATGATTGTCAGATCTCAGCCTTATGAGTAACTAAGATTACAGTTGTGAGCCCCTAGTTTCTGGCTCTGAAAAATATTTTGATTGTTTAATAAACTTAGCTGGTTACTCAGTAATAAATCTATACTTCATTGCTAACCATAAGATGAGATCCTATTTACTAGCAATACTTATTATACTTTATTTTAGCCTAAAGGCTATCCATTTTAGCTAAAAGAATGCACATATGTATACAAATACATACATAAATGTAAATATTTATATACACTTAGAATTTATTTGCAGTTTAAAGATACCAATTTGGAGTTGAAGCCTTAAATTTACTTTATTATCCATGCTCTGATAATTGGTATGTATGCTTTACCAATTACAAATATTACTTTCTGACTGTTCCTAGTTAGTTTCATGTATGAATCAGCAAGGACCACCTACACTGGGTTCTCATATCCGGTTTGCAATGACCTTCAATAATACGAATCAAGTTCACTGGTTTATCTGTACATTAGTTTCTTTCTACTCAACACTCAATTAAATAGCTTGATTATAACACAGAGAGTTATCTAATGATCTAATGAAAGTCATTTTACATCTAATTATGGCTTTACTTTATAGGTCCTTATGATCATATTGAGTAGGATATGTTCAATTATTATAATAAATTGTCATATTTGTTTGTTAATAAGACACAATAATGATTTCTACTCTTTAACAGTTCTTAAGTTTCAGTTCTCCTGATTCAAATTATTGTTTTCAAACTTCAGGGTTTTTCTCAGCTGAATCACAAAGTTTTGCCCTTTGTAGTTTCAACTCAATAAGCCTTATTAAATTAGAACAGAAGCCACTGCCAATCTCTCCGTCTAAGCTATGTGCTTCTAACTTCTCTGTAATAGTAGCATCTAATTGTAAAGGAAACTTTTCTTATGGTATTAAGCACACATTTCAGAGTTAATTGAGAGAAAACAAAATTACAACCCAAGAAAGTCATTTTAAAAAAGTTATGTTGAAGGATTGATGACTGTCTCTTGCACATCAGCGTGAATACATTTCTTGCTCTGTCGCAAATGACCTGCAGTTCAGGATAATTGGAATTGTCCTTCATTATTGTCTTCTCCACGTATTTTAACCTTCACCTCTCTGTTTGCTCTTTTGCTCTCTGCCCACCTTCCCTTGCTTATAGCTCAGAGCCGCTGAAGTAAAACCTACTGTTATGATATGGAGGTCTAGAATATTGTCCATTCTCTGTTTTCATTAGTTATAATACAGCTCCATTAAAGCATTAGATACAAAGCTCATAGCATCCAGATATCCAATATAGGACATATACAAATTGGTAGAAAGGAAAGAAGAAAAGAGCTTTAACTGTATATATTTTTCTCTTACAAACCTGGGTATAAATTTTGAAATAAAAATGAATGAGAATTAGTGCTAAAAGGAAAAGCACTTAACATTCACCTATGTTTTCTCCAAAATATCATTCGAGGTGTGTGTGTGTGTGTATGTGTGTGTGTGCGCGCACACACCAATACTAGGGCTAGCATTCTCTCACTTGAGCCACATTTTGACTTCTGGCTTTTCTGGTGGTTAATTGGGAAAAAAAGAGTTACATGTTCTTTGGAATCTGATCCTCAGATCTCAACCTCTTGAGTATCAAGGGTTATAGGTAGATACATATTCAAATATCTTTAGAATGTAATTATCTCATTTGAATTGAATCCTTTCCTCTTATATATTTAATAGTGAATATAGATTTTCTTATTTCTCCCATAGGCATTGCTCTATTCTCTTATTGTATCTCCCTGCTTTCTATATGGGAAAGTATTACTCCTTCCTTGTCTTCTTCTAGTATACATATGTAGCATAGGCAGGTGAATGGTTTTTCCTTTAGGCCATAAGGATGGATGCAAAGATAGACACAACCTAAATTGGTCTAACTAGAGTTAAACCTGGGGTTTCTGATAAAAAGGGACAAAAAGAAGCACACTTATATGCTTACTAGAAAAATAAAATGTAATGCTGCAGATCTTGACGTGTATTTTGGAACTATGAAATTCAAGAATGAAGCTCATATAAGCCAAAGTGTAACCATTTGTCTTAATTAGCTTTCTGTTGCTAGATCAACTCATAAAGACAAAAAATTTATTTTGGCTCACAGTTTTGGATGCTCCAGCTCATTATCAGTAGCCTTGCTGCATTAGGGCCTGTAACTAGTCATTATATCATAGAAGTAAGAGCCTAGGATGGAGCAAGGCTATTCACTTCATGACTAAGGAATGAAACATAGGAGAAGGAATATATCAGGTTTCTGACTTTTTGATAGTGGGGCTTGAACTCTGGGACTAGGCACTGTCCCTCAGCTCTACCACTTGAGCCACAGTGCCACTTCCAGTTTTCTGAGTAGTTTATTGAAGATAAGAGTCTCACAGATTTTCCTGCCCAGCCTGGCTTTGAACCACAATCCTCAGATCTCAGCCTACTGATAGCTAGGATTACAGGCATGAGCCACTGGCGCCCAGCTGACAATTCTTTTTAAGGATATAAACTTTAGATATAAAAGCCTCCACTAAGCTCTAATAATTTGAGATTAATTTACTTGCTCAGTGACATCAGCCTGGGGACCAAATATCTAATCCATTTGCCTTTGAGAAACACTCCAGAAGCAAGTTTCGATATTAAGAGATGAATAGAACTGACCTGCCCTGTACTATAGTTTCCCGTGGTCAGTTATCCTGAAGAAACCTTAATCATATAAGATATTAAAGCCTATTTCACTTACATCTATGAAAACGGAATGCCCTATTTCTTTGTAATAAGAGGGGCAGGCAGCCATGTCTCTCACCTGTAATGCTGGCTAGTCAAGAGGCTCAGATCTGAGGATTCAGGTATAAAATTCTCCCATGAAGACAAAATTGTAAGATTTTTAACTCAAATTAACCAGCAAAAAACTAACAGTAGAGATTCAACATGACACACAGAAAGCCAGACATGAGCAAAAATGCTTACTGTGAGGGCCTGAGCTCCACCTCAAGTACTGGCACAAGCACCGTGCCAGAGACATCATTTACCCACAGTAACATCTCTTTGGTTTCTCCATCAGCCCCCAAAACATATTATTTAATGGTAATATGTTTGTGATATTTTATAAAGAATAGATTTTTAGCCTTGTCTTTCCCCACTAACCATAAAGATTAACCCGATTCACCTCATACTCCATTGTTATAGCTGTTGCTTTTTACTTTTATTACTATATGCCTTGAAATATAACTGATAAATGTGTGGTTATTCTTCAATATTATGTATTTATCCTATATGAACTTTGGATTCTTATAGCTTTGTATCAATATGATTTTTGTGTCCTTTCACAGATAAATGTGAAATCAAGTCATCTGATTCCTCCTTGAAACTTACTGGACAGGTCATGTTGAATGTATAATGAATCTCTTCATTGTGACTGGGAGGAACTTTCAAAGTTTAGTAGCCTAAATATCAAGAAGTAGCTTTCTCACTCACTAAAGATAGGATTTACAGTTTTGTATTCCAATAAAAATTAACCTTCACCATGATAAAATAATTACAATTCACATAGTTAAATTAAAATATTTAAAAAATTGATGTTGGTCTAGGTGGTCATTGCTCTAAAGTACACAAAGAACACTCACACTTTTCCTGGGATACTGTTCTATTGTCACAGTTTCTTCCTTCCATCTTTCTCTTCTTTTCTCATTAGCCCAACTAAAGAGGTACCTTTTTACCAAGAACCATTCTGAAATTTGACTGCTTCTTAAAACAAAGGCGCAGAGACAATGTAGTATATACATACATATATATATATATACACATATATATGTATATATATATACATATACACACATATATACATATGTGTGTGTATATATACACACAAAATAGAATTTTACTCAGCCATTAAAAAGAATGATACTGTATCATTTGTAAAGGAATTGCAGAGACCTGGAAATAATTATGTCAAGTAAAGTAAGTTAGGCCCAGGAAGACAAAGGATGCAGGTCTTTCCTTATTTGTGGAAGCTAGATTTAGCCTATAAACTTATAAGTAATCACATTGGGTGGTATGCAATTGTATATAAATGTATTGGACTGAAATGCAATAGATTCAGGGAGAAATCAAATAATCTAATTACTTAGAAAGGCAAAAATCAAAGTTTAACAAAATAAACACCAGGAAGCTGGTATTTGAAAAGGGTTGGTGATGCTAAAGAGAAAAGAAAAGGAGCAAAGGAGGAGAATGCAGCAAGAATTCAACATACGTTAATGCGTAAGATTGAGACACAGTTATTCTTACCTTAAAAAGGGATTTAATGTATAACATACTTTAATTTTTTTAAATTTTATTGTAAGGGTGATGTACAAAGAGGTTGCAGTTACATAAGGCAAAAAGTACATTTCTTGTTGAACAGTGTTACACCCTCCCTAGATTTTCCCACTTTCCCTCCCCCTGCAACTTTCTTCTCCCCTAAGTTGTAAAGTTAATTTCCAACATAGTGTCTTGTCAGTACCATTGTTGCATTGGTTCTTTACCTTTGTCCTTTGTCTCGCCATATTATTATTCTCCTTTTCTTCCCCAAATCAAATAAATATATATACAAGACATAGGGTACCAAAATCATAACAGTGACAACCGAAAGAAAAAAGTGAGCCGTTATCATATATGAACAGGCTAGGCCCATGAGATATTCTGAAATGAAGATAATTTGTACACATTGTGATTGTTAATAGAGGATCTGATGTCTGACACTGATTCTTTAAAATGCAATGAAGATGATTATAATTGGTGATACAAAGCAAAATCCACTTTACCTAGGACATTGTTCAGAAGTTTATTGAGATTTTATGAGTCTCCTTGGGAGAAGGCAGTATATTTCCAAAACTAACATTTGCTGTTAAAATACCAAATAATGAAGGAATAGCAACCTTCACAGAAACATGTTCTTTATTCCAACTACAGTTTGAACATTTCCAACAAACTGATGATGTGTCATTTTTAATATTCTCAAGTACTTTTTTTGTAAAGTATATGAAAGGGTAAAGGAATGTTTGGAAAAACCACATTTTAAAAATGAATAAATAATCTTTCCATTTTATGTAAATTGGGATGGAAATCCAAGTTCAGAGAAATATATGCATGGAAGGAATAGAGAAGAAAAACAGTTAAGATGAATAAGGAGGAAAGACACTGTGAACTTGTAGCAAAACAGCTTTATTAGACTTGTTTTTTAGTATGTAAAATGTATTCCCTGTGGAAAGGAAGATTTGGATAGGAATGGAGAGATAGGGGATATAAGAACATGTTGTCTTTTGAAGCTTTGTTAAGGATGTTGCAATGAGCCTTGCTACTTTCTATTCAGAACTGCTGGAATTTCAACACCTCTCCCATGCTTTGAGTCCTGGCTCTTCATTTTAAATCCACCCCAGAAATGATCTAGGCTAGAAAGGATTGCTTCATGGTAAAAACAGTGTGTATCCAAAGACGGAGAGATTCCTGATATAGATACAGTGCTGGCAAATACCAGCAGCAAGTTCCATCTTGCCCAGGAGGCCAGCTGCAACTTTGGTCAATGATGAATCAAACAGTATCTGCCCATCTCTACATTGTTCCTGTCTCTTCCCATCCACAGATGCTGATGCTTTACTTTAAACTTCAACATATGTTCTACTTGTAATAGAAACCAGATTTCATCAGACTGAAGATTTATTTCTGCGGGTTGTTAATGTTCATTCATCATAAATATATTGTCAGAGTGTATTTATGCAGTCTATATAGATTTTGTCATTTGATCCTCACTAGCTAACTGTACAAGGACCCATGGGTTTTAGCTAAGGAAATATAGATGAAGTGACATCCAATCATTTCATCTAAGTCTGTGGGTAAAGAAAGGCTGAGTCTAGACCTGGACTTTAGAATACTTCCAGGCAAGTGTGGAGACAACTTTTACTAGAAGATTATAACTGTCTTTGAATTAGAATCATAAAAGAACCCTTTCCAGGACAGAAGTTGTATGGTAATAAGTGATAATAATTGAATCCCTAAGCTTGGAGACTGTCACTAACTGAATGTTAAATACAGTTTAGATGTGTTGATTTCTCATATCAAAGTATATATTTTTAATAATAAATTTTACAGTTTGAAAAATCAGTAAATCTAAGAGAATTCTGATGTTAGAATACTCTGTTACCATATTGGAAGCTATTAGGAAAAAATAATTTCATTCCTTAAGAAAAGCATTATTAACAATAGAGGCATATATAGGTACAGAAAATTCAAAAAGTTGCTTTCTGATTAAGTACAATATGAGTTTATCAGTACTTTTATGGAATCATTTATTTTCTTAATACTGGTGTTTGAATTCAAGACCTCATCCTTGCTATGTAGGTACTCTACTATTTGAACCACTGCGCTAGTCCCTTTTTTTGCATTGATTATTTTCTACAGTCTAAGCTTTCTGCTCAGGCCAGACTGACAATTCTCCTGTTTGTGCTTCACACTTTTTTCAGGCATGAGAAGCATATTCCAATGCCCCAAGCCACTGTGCTTCTCCATAGTTTAGACTGAGAGGCACACAACTGTGCCAGGCCATTGGATGAGAAGTAGCCTTGACATGTGATCACTGTCAAAGTAGTTAGTATTACATGTTAGACATGTAGTGAGATCTCATGATAATACACATTAGTTAGTAGTCTACGTTATTCAAACTTGCAATTTATGGTAAAAAAAATAGTTTAAAAAATACTACTAGGGGCTGAGAATGTGGCTCAGTGGTAGAGCGCTTGCCTTGCATGCCTGAGGCCCTGGGTTCGATTCCTCAGCACCACATAAGCAAAAAGAAAAAAGCCGCAAGTGGCGCTGTGGCTCAAGTGGTAGAGCACTAGCCTTGAGCTGAAGAGCTGAGGGACAGCACTCAGGCCCAGAGTTCAGGCCCCATGACTGGACCAAAAAAAAAAAAATACTACTAATCTAGACACTAAAGGTAGTTAGCTGGCTTCAGCTTCTTTTCATTCTTTCCGGAAATGACAAAATGTTCAACCTTTTTAGAAAACTTAACTTTATGTTCCTGCAGTCAATTCTGACACTGATAGGAATGAATCATTAAATGTGAGAAGAAGGTTAAGAAGAGAAATGCTTAACCAACTGTCCTTTCTGGGTGCTACATTTAGAAAAACTATTTCGAAATATATAGAGTACATTTTAATAGCTGCGTATAAGACTGACAATTTTCTTATAAATTGTTGGTGATTTAAAAGTCATTATTTGTTCATTTATGCTGGGAAATGAGGACTGATGCTTGAAGATATAGATAGATAGATAGATAGATAGATAGATAGATAGATAGATAGATAGATAGATAGATAGATAGATAGAGTTGGTGTGGTGGTGATTGTGGGGCTTGAACTCTGGGCCTGGGCACTGTCCCTGAAACCTTTTTGTTCAAGGCTAGTACTTAACCACTTTGAGCCACAGCACCACTTATGGTTTTTGAGTGGTTAATTGGAGATAAGAGTCTTACTGGGACTTTTATGCTCCGGCTGACTTCAAATTGCTATCCTCAGATCTCAGCCTCCTGAGTAGCGAGGATTAAAGGTTTGAGTCACTGGCACCTGGCTTTGAGGTGATACTTTAAAAAAATATTGTTACAGTTACATGAGTGAGGCAATGAGTACATTACTTGTGGGTCATGGTTACCCCTTCCTTTCCTTGTGGTTATCCCACTATCCCTTCCCCCCACCCAGATCCCACACTCCTATCCCCCCTCACCCACTCGCCACCTGAAGTTGTAAAGTTCATTTCCAATATACTGTCCAGTAGGTATCTTCATTGTAATGGGTCATCCTGGATCCTTATTTCAGCATTTTATAATTGCTTTTCTTCTCCCCAGATTAGGCATATGTATGTACAAGATGCAGTACAGTGACAACAGGGGATATGCCATAGGGTTAAGAACATACAAAGGAAACAACAACAACAACAAACAACAACAATAAAATCACATGGTGCATTTAAAGCAGTAACAATAAAGACAGACCTCTTGTGTCTATATCTTGAGGTTCATTTCAATTAACATCAACTTATATGGCCATTTGTACATGATTTTTGAACTTTTCAGCTCATCTGATAAGATTATCTCATATAGATGCTAATAATTCCAAATAAGGGATACCATGGGACCTAAGTTTCTTTGGGACTGGGTGACTTCACTTAATATGATTTTTCCAAGTCTTTCCATTTCCTAGCAACTTGGGAGGGGTTGAGGTAAACTTGATCAGGCACTCTGGAAAGCTGTATGGAGGTTCCTCAAAAGACTCCACATAGAGCTCCCCTAGGACCCAGCAATCCCACTTCTGGGCATTTACCCAAAGGATCACAGACAAGGCCATCCTAAAGCTACCAGCACAACTATGCTTATTGCAACATTATTTACCATAGCTAATTATGGAACCAACCCAGATGTCCCTCAGTAAATGAGTGCATCAAGAAAATGTGGTACATTTTAATGTTTATTTATTATCTTTAAGTAGTTGTTCTGAGTTGCCATTCAATAAAGCAGTTTATGAATACTGCTCTTCATCAATGTCAACCCTTTCAATATTCTTATTCACTCTTCCCAACTCTCCCTTTCTTAATTTTCAAGATATGTGTTGAAAATTTTTGCCATATAACAAAGCAATTTATGTATACAATGCATTTCTGAATGCCTGAGATGAACCAAATCCTTGGATAAACTCTTTGGATTTAACAGTATTCAAATTTGTTCTCATGATGTTTAAAGTCCAGTAGGAGAAAGAAATGAAAATTAAAAAAATTAGTTTAAAAACAGTGTAGAACTTTCCATTTCCTAACAAATGGGGCAATGTCATTCTCTCTGATGGAGGCATAGAATTCCATTGTGTATATATACCACATTTTCTTGATCCATTCATCTACTGAGGGACATCTGGGTTGGTTCCATATCTTAGCTATGATAAATAATGCTGCAATAAACATAATTGGGCTGGTAGCTTTAGTATGGTCTTCTTTGTGATCATTTGGGTAAATACCCTAAAGTGGGATTGCTGGGTCATAGAGGAGCTCTATGTGGAGTCTTTTGAGGAACCTCCATACTGCTTTCCAAAGTGGTTGAACAATTTACACTCCCACCAACAATGTAGTAAGGTTCCCTTGTGTCCACATCCCCTCCAGCATCTGTTGTTATTAGAGTTCTTGATTATCGCCATTCTAACTGGGGTGAGGTGATATCTCAATGTTGTTTTGATTTGCATTTCTTTTATGGCTAGAGAGGTTGAGCATTTCTTCATGTGTCTATTGGCCATCCTTTCTTCTTCATATATATACAATGGAATTCTATACCTCCATCAGAAAGAATGACATTGCCCCATTTGTTAGGAAATGGAAAGTCTTGGAAAAAATTATATTAAGTGAAGTAAGCCAGGTCCTAAGCAACATAGGTCCCATGGCTTCCCTTATTTGCAATAACTAGTATATGTCTGAGACAAGCAGAAACGGTCAGATAAGTTGATGTTAGGTGAAATGAACCTCAAGATAAAGACTAAAATGTTTTTTCTTTCTTGCTATTGTTTCTAACATATTGTATGTCCCTCCCCACAGTATAACCAACCCCTGCTTTCACTGTATTGGATGTTGGTATAATTTGTGGAGGGGAAGGGAAAAAACCAATCGTTTAAGTGGACCCATTGCAACAATGAGATGTATAAGTCGTTATGTCGAAAAATGAACTTTACAACTTTGGTCGGCAGGGGGGAGAGGGGGGGAGATATGAGGGTGTGGGGGGAGATGAGATGGGAAGGAATGGGAAGGGGAAACAAAGGAGGAGGCAACAATGTTTGATAAGAAATGTACTCATTATCTTGCCCATGAAATTGTAACTCCTCTGTACAGTATTTTCACAATTAAAAAAAAAGAATTAAGAGAAAGTGTCTCAGTGAAGGAGTAGTTATTAGAGATAAAGAATTATATGATCCTGGACATGTGATCCACAGCTACTTATTATATGAATTGGTTAGGTTCTGATTCAACACAAGCCTGGATAAAAAGTGAGTGTGCCGGGGCTGGGAAGGTGGCTCATTGGTAGCGCGTTTGCCTTGCATGCATGAGGCCCTGGGTTCGATTCCTCAGCACCACATAAGCAAAAAGAAAAAAGCCAGAAGTGGCGCTGTGGCTCAAGTGGTAGAGTGCTAGCCTTGAGCTGAAGAACTGAGGGACAGCGCCCAGGCCCAGAATTCAGGCCCCATGACCGGACCCCCCCACCCCCCAAAAAAGTGAGTAAGACCCTATTGCATTAAAAACAAGCCAATGTTGTAGATGATGCCTTTAGTCTCAATTATGCAGAAAGCATAGTAGAAGTATCTCACTATGAGATGACCCTGAGAAAAACACCAGAAGATCCTATCTGAAAAATAACTAAAACCCAAAATAAAAATAAAAAAGCAGGGCATTTGAGGGAAACAGGATATGGCAGTACACCTGCCAAAAAGAGCAAGATCTTGCGATCAAATCCCAGTACTACCATGATAAAAATAAAATAAATAAAAAAGAAAAAAAGAATGAAGTGGTCATTTAAAGGATAAAGAAAGGATTTCCAAAGAAACAGTTTTTAAAATTAATTCTTAAGTATTTCAGTCTATGTGAAAAAATACATATAACAAAGGTACCAACACATTTAAAGTGTTCAAAATATTTCTATATTAAAGAGTTCCAATTTATTATTATTTTTGTGTGTGTGTGTTGCTAGAGTTTGATCTAAGACTTGTGTTTTCCAGGCAAGTGCTCTTCCCTTGAAGACTGCCCATTATCCTTATGTTATTTTCTGTTAAGTAAATACTGTTTACCTATATCCAGAAATTATGTTGATTTTGAAAATGTGATCATAAACAAGAAAGGCAAAACCCTTCCACCTTACAAATCTTAGCTTCTGGTAACTCTAGACAAATTGACCACTACAAAATGACTTCATATATTAATAAATGAGATATGGGAAATAATCCTGAGTTAGGGCATAGATATTGCCCAAGGCACAAAAGGGATTTTGTGTGTATAAATGTCAATGCATATATTTGAGTATCAGGTGACTAATACACTGTCACTGAATATCCACTGTTGAGTATATGTAGAAATATTGAACATTAAAGGAGAGATTAGAAAACAGAAAAATGTTAGTGGAGGGAGGTTCATATGGGAATTAAACCAGGGCAGGACAGTAGGAGTCCCAAATGAAACACTTCTTTCTGAATGTTCAGCCTGATTGGAACATGGGGACTCAACAATGCCTTGTTGACAATGATAGCATGGTTTATTTGTGTGTAAATGTGAAGTTTTGCAAAGTGTTGAGCAATTTCAATAACAGAAGTTCTAACAGAAGTTGGACCATAACCAAATAGCATATCAATGTCAGAAACAGTGAGAGGGAGGGAGAGAGACGTGGCCAGACTAAGGATATCGAATACTTACAGAATAATTGGATTCAAGATCAGGAATAGAGAAACTAGAAGCAACTCAATGTGATAGCCTGGCCAAGGGAGTCAACCAGGGTATCATTTTTAAGACAGTACCAGTTTTAGTAAAATTCTTCTTTCCTTTCACCTTACCCATTTACGCCTTCTTTTATGCACTGTTCAATGCTTACCTAGTGCCATGCAAAAAGATACTGTTCTACAAAGGTACAAAGATGAAAGTCTACTAAGACCCTGCCCAAGTAAGCTTATGTTCTAAGTAGGAACAGGTGCACCAGAAAACAAGTACAATTACAGTATTTTTGCATAGTGATAAATAGAATTGATGGCATAAAGCAGGTCTTGTAGTGGAGAGTATGTCAGGTACTTAGTTCAGGAAAGATTCTGTGAAATCATACATAAGCCAATACATGCACACAATGAAAGACTCAGACATATGTAAGAAGCCTGAAGAAGGCTCTTTAAAGATTTTAACTCGTATTTACATCATTCTCTACCTACAAAATGAAATATCCTCTGGAAAGACTGTCATCTTACTGGACGTTTGTGAGCACAAAATCACCATCATCCTTGACATTTCTCAGTGTGCAACCACTCACTTCCTTTGACCATTTATCTAATGTGTTTTCATATTTTCACAATTATAAAAGTATTAAAGCTATAGCAAATTATGACAGTACAGTATACAAAATACAATATGTGTCCAAATACCTTCTGAATTTTAGTGTTAACAGTTGTAAGTCCTAGTCTATCTTTGCCATACACTTTTTATATATAATCTATTTTCTTCATTCTAACAAAGTAAGGCAAGATTAAATATTCTTCTGCAACCTCTGGGCTTTTGTTTAAAACAAAGTTTAAATAATAGGAGAAATAAAGTTAATAACATTGATATTGTACAAGATCCTTAGACTAAAATATTTATGTTTACATACTGATACAACTAAATAATTTTATTAAATGATTGATTTGAAATAATATAAACTATAAGTAAAATTCATAATCAAAGGTAGGATAAATGAGTAAAGAAAAACTCTCATTAAAACTTTACATTAAATAGAAACTGGGGTATAGAATGTAGCTCCATGCTAAAGCACATATGAAACCCTGTTCAAACTCCATCACTATAATAAATAAATAAATAAACCTTTAATTATTGTCAGAACCATCTTTCAATGAGTTCTAGTATCAGTAGACTCAATTCTGAGAAAAGTATATTTATGTAGGCCCAAAACTTCCTTTAGGATACTTATTTATTGCATTGGGTAACTAAAAGAAAGCAAACATAATTCCACAGTGAAGAAATCTGATGGACAGTAATTTAATGAAATAGTCAAGTTGAATATTGCCATTAAAATTATATAGTGACATCATACAGATTTTTATATATGAAAAAATATATCACTTCATGTTACCTCTCTCAATGTGTGTTATGTCAGGGTAATAAGATGTAATTACCCAGCAAGGCCACAGATTGAGGAATAACACACCTAATAGTTAAGCTATACTTTTGAAGTTGTCAAGTTATGCAAGACAAGGAAAGACTAGGGAGATGGCATAGATTTAAAGAGAATAAGGCAACAATTATACGAATAAGTGATCCCAGACCAGACCCTAGAGAAGGGTCACACGTATACACATATATGTGTACATATGTGTATATGTATATATACATGTATATGCATGTTTATATGTACATGTGTGTACACATACACACACATTATATATATATATATATATATATATATATATATATATATATATATATATAAAGTCTATAATCCTAGCTACTCAGGAGGCTGAGATCTTAGGATCACAGTTCAAAGTCAGCCTGCACAGGAAAGTCAGTGTGACTTATCTCCAATTAACCACCAGAAAACTGGAAGTGGCACTGTGGCTCCAGTGGTAGAGGGCTTGCCTTGAGCTGCAGAGTGCTTGCCTTGAGCTGCAGAGCGCAGGGACAACACCCCAGGTCGCAGGTTCAGGTCCCACGATGGACAAAAGAAAAAAGAAAAAGCACAAAGTTATTCATGCATATATAAGTCAAGGGTTATAAAGACCTATTTATTGCAAGAAGAGAAAACTGTAAAGATTAATGTATTATATAGGAGAAGATATCCTGAAGCATACAGTCAAAAATAAGGACTGGTGACCTATCTCTATAAGGTGCCCACAGTTAAAAAAATTAAGGCAATGATAAGTATGAAGAAAAAAACTACAAAAACAGAGAATAGATACTATATACTATTATTTATGTAAATATTAAAAGAGACAAGATAAAATGTTACAAATTAAAATGGTTGTTCTCTTTGCTTGAGCTAGAAATGTTCTTTTTTATTTATTTTTTTTGTTGATCATGGGGCTTGATCTCTGGGTCTGGGCACTGTCCCTCAGCTCTTCAGCTCAAGGCAAGTGCCCTACCACTTGAGCCACAGCACTACTTCCACTTTTCTGGTGGTTTATTGGAGATAAGAATCTCACAGACTTTCCTGCCCGAGCTGGCTTTGAACTGAGATCCTCAGAACTCAGCCTCCTGAGTAGCTAGGATTACAGGCATGAGCCACCAGCACTCAGTTGAAATCTTTACTTTTTGACAAGGATACATTGACGTCTTCATATTGTGATCAGTTATTGAGTTGTATAAATCATTGCTTATTCAATTTTCTGTCTATATTGTAGATTATTAAAAATAAGCAAAAAATACAGAGTAATATAGCTCATATTTGCAAAAAGGACTTCCTAAAGAAATTGAAAATAATATTTAAATGAATAATTATTATTTAAAAAAGGCAAGTAGTACCTTGGGAAAATATATAGTAAAACAAAAGCTTCCTATCCAGATTAAGAAAAAAACAGTTCCTTTAAATTCTATTTTTAAAATTAAATTGTAAAAGTGATGTACAGAGGGGTTATAGTTATACAAGTCAGGTAATTGAGTAGTGTCAACCCCTCATTTTCTGTCAGTTTTTCCCTCAAAACCCGATTACCACTCAAATTCTATGGTGTATTTCCAACATAGTGTTTAGTGAATATCACTGATGAATTAGTTTACATTTGTCCCACTGTTTCTGTCCTTCTCTTTCCCTCCCCAAATCAGATAAACTTATATACAAAACAAAGGATACAGAAATAAAAACCAGTGACAAAAAGGAATAAACTGAAGTAAAACAGAAAAACGATAACTGAAGCTACAATGAAAACCTCTTATTTACATTTCTTGGAGTACATTTCAATAAGCATCATTTTATATGATCAAATGCACATTACTATTGAACCCTAGTGAACCTCTCCTAGGAATATCCTTTGTTCTCATTGTGTGAATTTTAGAGTGCTATTTAATTATGTCCAAGTACAATTATTTGTATTTTACTATCCATTGGAATTACTTTATAGTCAAATCCTATTTTTAAGAGTGAGGAGTGTCAAAGTCTCTGATCAGTCAAATCATAGGAGAAATAAAATTAAGAACATGCTCATGGAAATGGTTTATGATTATTACTAAGAAAAATGCAAACAACAAACAAAAGCTTTCTAAAATGAGTGACAACATCAACTGCTGGCTAACGTGGAGAAATAGATGGCAGTAAAATGTGTGCAACTTTTTGGAAAGTTATTAGGATGCCTTTATCTTTACAATTTTTCATCTAGAAATTAACTTTTAGTTACCTAACCTACAGGGTTAAATAAACACCATAGTAATATACATGGATTTTAACTAATAAAGTAGTCAAAATGAGAATAATATACAGCCAACAATTTAAGAGCTTTACAAACCTTTTAGGCTTTCATATTGTATAGACGCAAGAAAATGATAGTTCTATATCCTCAACATGAAATGATCATTATGTCATGTTGGGAAATTAAAGGATCAAGTAACAGGACAATAGATCTATTCCATTTTCTTATACAAGATAAAATATGTTTACTTCTTATCATCCCCATATATGATTTCTCATGTGCAGTTTTGCATTTTCTTTGTTTTTGTAAATGTAAAGAAAAAGGTTTAGACAAATAAAAAAATAGAAAAATTACAATTGAAGTTCTGGGGAAGGGATTGAGGAAATAGTTCATGAGGGCATTCAGCTTCCCTTTAGTGTTTGAATTTATTTCCAGTTTTTACATCAAATCTTCATCTTAGATTTATTGAAAAATTAAATATAAGAAAGCCACAAAACAACTTGATACAAATGTGACTCATGATTTTATTGTAATAGCTATGTTTTACAACACCATTCTTTGGTGGTACACTGAAGGGGTTCTCATTTGCCCAAGCACGAGGCCCATCCAACATAAGAGAAGAAATTCAGGGGTGATAAATGAGTGCCTACTTGTTGCAATTACAAGTTGTTCTCAAGGAAATCACACAGGAAATACAGCTAAATGAAGACAAAGCAAAAACTAAAGAATACAGACACAGCCAACATTTCCATGGCCTTTATTGTATAGGTTTTTCAATGCACCCTAATTATTTTTCTCTTTCAGGGACACATTAAAAAATGAAGTAGCTGCTTGCCACAAAGAAACTACTTTAAAAAGCTCTGCTAGAATGCTAAATATGGATTTTCATGAGTATCTGAAGAATTCTCAAAGCCAAAGCACATTCATCTGAGCATTCAGTATATGTATTTTAATTACATTAAGTGAGAGATCTGAACATCTGACATCTGTTTACTAGTAAACATTTAATTAAGTATGTGAACATAAGGATCTTAAATGAAATGTTTTCAAGTAACTATTAGAGCTCCGCAGTTGTAAATGCAAACCTTACAAGCTCACAGGAGAGAAGTAGAAGCTGAAACTGCCAGCAAACAATGGAACCCATTTGCTGTGTGCTCTTCTTTATCCTTTAGTTTCTCTGCTTGTTGCCTGCTTTTTCTTACAAATTTGTTTCAGTAATTCATCAGGACCTATGGAGGATAAGGATAGCATTTTATAATCCAAGCTGTGGGGAACAATCTGTCTGTTCAGTGACCATTGTGCATATATACATTTAATAATCAATTATTTTTCCAGTAAAAAAGGGAATCTATCATAGCTATTTTTGCTATTATAGTGTCCAAGCTAGCAGGTGAAAGCCTCATTTTAATATCCAGTCTTTTCTCTACCTCTGAAACTATACGCTTTGTGTCTTGCAATTTTTTCTTTTGTGGAATGTCAGCTCAATGGATAGTAGCATTCTGGTCCTTTCTCCACAAAAAATAGCAAAATATAAAGTTCTCAAATTATTTTACTCAATTCGAGAGGCACTTTAATGCTGTTTTTCTCTAATAATAATGAGGAGAATGGTTAATGTTTATTGATATCTTACTCTGTGCTTCACACTGCACTAAATGCTTTGTGCAGATTATCCTGTTTAATCTACACAACACTATTGAGTCAGAGAAATTGGATATCTTGTTCAGCCTCATGAAGCTAGTTAGTAGAAAAGGAAGAATCTAAGTTTAAGCTTTACTTTTTAAGTTACTGGGGCTTGAACTCAGGTCTTCATGTTGCTGGCCAGGTACTCTACTACTTGAGCCATGTGCCCTGCCCATTTTGCTCAGGTTAGTTTTGAGATAGAGTTTTGTTTTCTCATAGATACCCTAGGCTGTAATCTTGTTAGTGAACAATCTTGTTGTTTTGAGACTATTATATACATATATGTTTTAAATTTTCTTTTAATAAGAGAGATGAGGGGGGCTGGGAAGGTGGCTCAGTGGTAGAGCGCTTGCCTTGCATGCCTGAGGCCCTGGGTTCGATTCCTCAGCACCACATAAGCAAAAAGAAAAAAA
>NW_012267262.1:7896145-7909542 GCF_000151885.1 Dipodomys ordii
TATTTTTCTTTCATGCGATTGTTTCTAACACATTTATAAGATGATTTCTTTGTTGCTTTGTATGTCCCTCCCCCACAGTATAACCCCTGCTTTCAGTGTATTTGATGTCAGTTTTACTTTCTTTGTGACATTTGCCACTATCTGTCAAGGCAGGAGATACAGAAGTGTCACCTCAACATGGCATGGAAAAACTGCTGAGATTTAATGATCTCCGCATCTTTCCTAATTTTCCAGGCTGAGAACAAGATTATATTTTTTAGCCTCCATTGTGTACAGACCAAGTTCTAGACAATGGAGTGTGAGTAGAAGAGATAGTCACCTGAATGCAGACTTACAAGAGCAGAATAGCTTAGTTGAAATACCTACTAGAGTAGAGCTTTTCTACTATCATGTTTTTATACTGGGATATAAACATTGCCCAAAAGTTGATTTAGCTAAATCACTGTTTCTGACACAGTCTAAATAGAATATGGAAGTAACCTAAAGTATTTACAGGCAATAAAAATGAACTGAGGAATTAGTTGATAGAAATTATTTGGAAAGTGAGGGAAGGCCTAGGTTGAAAGGGATGAAAGGAGTGACATTGATCAAAAATGGAACTTCATTAAATGATCAAAATACAACTTTATTAAATGTCAACTCCTTTGCAGAACTACTTTGTAGATAATTATAAAAAAGAGAAATGATTTGGGAGCTTAGATTAAAATAAGAAACAGCTGGGTGCTGGTGGCTCACACCTGTAATACTAGCTACTCAAGAGGCTGAGGATCACAGCTCAAAGCCAGCCCGGGCAGGAAAGTCCATGAGACTCTTATCTCCAATAAACCACTAGAAAACCAGAAGTGGTGCTGTGGCTTAAGCAGTAGAGTGCTGGCCTTGAGTTGAAATGCTGAGAGATAGGACCCAAGGGCAGAGTTCAAGCCCCACAACTGACACACACACAAAAGAGGCATAACAATAAACCAGAAATTAGTATTGGCAAGAAATGTCTATCATCTTAATCAAGATGGCTGGAAAAACCTAGGATCTGTCAGAAACCAAGACTGTGGAAAATACATTTGGTGGGAAAAGAACCTACAAAGAAGTTACCACCATTGTGTTTCAGAGAAGCCGTCTAGGGCAGGAAAAATACTTAAAATTGTCTCTTCCTTTGTTGTCCAATTTCTTGGAAGCACCTTTCATTGGCTGAATTGTATTGGAAGCTAATGAGTTGACAATATGGATGGTGAAAAGTATTGTACAAAGGGTAGTAGGAGAGAAACAAAGAAGGGTGTAACAATGCTGGACAAGGAATGTACTCATTACCTTACTCAAGTAACTGTAACTCCTCTATACAGCATCTGTACAATAAAATAAAAATTTAAGAAAAGAAAAGTATCGTGCGTGAAGGGTCTGCTCACCTGCCATCAGCAGATTGAGAAGGAAAGAGGTTTTGGCAGACATTGAACTTTTGGGCTCCATTCGATTGTAGTAACATAACTTCTATCGTCAGTAGAATGAAAGCTTCTAGAGTTGAAAACGCTCTCAGGCATTAAGATTGAGAGACTGAAAAAAGAGAAGTTACTAGCTTATCGAGATATCTATAGTCATGCAGTTTTTATTGGATGTCTTAGATACTATTGCTTGTCTGATAGAGGACAGTGGTTATTTAGAACCACTTATAACAGCATCTTGTTCCATTACTCATATGTACTTGTATTGTGGTTATCCTTTAGGAGATGAAAATAGGTTTACTTCATTGGTGATTGATCTGTCTTTATAGTTACCATTTCACAATATCACCATGTCACAATGATAATGTCAACTTAATATGGATTCTTCAGTGAGTGTATTAGTATTTATATTTTTCTTCTTGAAAAAAAAAGAAGAGTAGGCAAGGGTAAGGTCTGAAATGGGGAAGAGTGTAACTGAGAAAGGAATAAAAAAGTCAGTTTTTATATCAAAATGGAATTGAGTCATCCAAGTAAATACTGAAAGTATTGACTTCAATTTGTTCCCAAAGCACTGAAACTAATCAATAGCTGTTATTTAATTTAAAATATCACCAAAAATACCAAAATTAAGTGTAAGATAATGAAGCTCTGCCTATGATTTGTTAAAAGAAATGCATTAATTATGAGGCTGCCTGTGAAGATATTGAATTCCATCATTTTTCAAATCACTGTTTTTCTCATGTGTCATAATTTTTCCATCATTACTCACATTTTAAACATTGATTTCTCTTAAAATAACTCCTATGTTAGCATTTCTTGGATTAATAATAAGAAGCGGTTTCAGTCTGTTACTACACTAGTTGCCATTCTTAGAGGTTTCAAATTAGTCACGGGTCCTAATAACTGGTAATATCTTCAGTGACAACAATATTCCTGATGAAGGCAAAATAAGGTATGACAGAGAGATATCAAGTTCATTGATTTGGAAGTACTAGTAGATAAACATATGATAGAATTTTCCACATAGGTTTTTAAGTACCTGCTTTGCATCTTACTGGCAATGTGACCGATTTAAATACTTCTTTCATTTTTAAAAAATCATCCCTTTTTAAAAATCAATTATATGGCTTGAACTCTAGGCCTGGGCACAGTCCCTGAGCTCTTCAGCTCAAGGCTAGCACTCTACCACTTGAGCCACAGTGCCATTTCCAGCCTTTTCTGTTTATGTGGTGCTTGAAGAATTGAACCCAGGGCCTTATGCATGCAAGGCAAGCACTCTACCACTGAGGCCACCTTCTCAGCCTCTTAATCTTCCTTTTCTAAAAGCAAAACAAAGGATGGGTTGGGCAGGATGTATGAGAATACTGAAAGGGGTGATGCTGATCAAGATGAATTGTACCCACAAACTGTTTTGGTGAATGACAACTCCTTTGTACAAGTAATTAAAGATAATAAAATAAATACGCAAACACATAAATAAAAACAAAGCAAACAAAAAACAAAGTCACATTGTTGTAGCCATTGCTTCTTAGCAATGAACAATTTTTAATTCTTGTACTCTCCCAAAGTAAAATAAAATCTGCTAACTCAATAAAAACCTATGACAGCCATGATCCCAAATGAATTCAATGATCCATGACATAGTTGATTAGTACTAACTATTAGGACAAAGATTAGACACGTGATAAGTTCTTTCTATTCTGCAGTTGTAGGTAGAGTTCATCTTGTAATTGTATTCTTTTATATTGTCTATCACTTCTTATGTATTGTGCTAATTATTGATAAAGATTTGGAATGTATATTTTTCTGCGGGAAGATTATATTGCATAGGCAATGCAAATGTTCACAAACTTGACACCTACTGGGGGTGGGGCACAGATACATATTGAGTCAATATAGTGAGAGGAACAGCTGTTTCTTTTGCAATGTCATATATGGCCGTGGTCTCATTAATTTTACTGCCTGTGTCATCTTCATTAACCAGCATCTGCATCTGTAATCTATTCCCCAAGCTTCTGACATTTTCTTCATATTGAAATACCATTATTTTATTGACTGAACACTTCCAAAGCATCTATTCTACAAAGTTAATAATTGATTTCATGTTAGGGCAACACAAAGGTTAAAAATGACTCATACTGAGGTTTAATTCTTTCCAATACCCGTGTTGGTTTTTTGTTTGTTTGTTTTACCTCTGATCATAGATATATTAGGAAAAAATAAGCACATTTTCTCTTCTCTTCCCTCCAGCTGCCACCCTCTTTCTTCCCCCCTGCTCACTTTCCTTTCTTTCTCTCCTCCTTTCTAATTCTACAAGTGTCAATGACAACAGCAAAAATAAGATCTTCCCCATGTCTGTAATGAACATATAACTAAGCTTTACATCAATTCGGTTTCAGTTGTAAAACATAACCAGTGGTTGACTATGCAGATCTTAGATGTATTTTTACACTCCAGGCATATTCTCTTGCCCTTTTGATGCCCCTTCAAAAACTGCCCACCCAGGGTTTGATCTGCTTCAACTATGCTTCCTATTTAGTTCTCTGATAAGAAGGAATGGGGAAATCTATCTGCTTTTCCTTCATATAAATGTGAGAAACTGCATGTGAATTTTTGTGGGGGTGAATACAAATTATTTTACCTGCTAAAGACCTCTGGTGGGTGAATTTGTGGGAATGGTACTAACTGTGTACAAAAGCCCTCTGAACTGTGCTCATTTCTCTTATAGTTCTTTCAAAGGACGTCCCTTGGCCACCAGCTGATTGCTCAGCCTGCATTATCAATGGCCTATGTAGGTTCCACAATTTAAATTGGCTCCCTGGCTTCTCAGAATGATAGCTAATATTTCTAAGGGCTATAACTTTCCATGCCAACAGAATATTATTTAGAAATGGAAAGTTACAGATATATAGGTTAAAAATATTCATTTTTATAGAAGGAAATATGTTCCTTTAATATGCTGCAATTATTTTTAGATGTTGAGATGGAAACGTGACGCACCACCTTCCATTTCTTCTCTCCCTTATGCTGGGCCCCACTCATCTCTCCTGACACATCTGCTGACGAAGGGAAGAGCAGCCTGTTTCCCACAGTGTGGTCATCACGGCATGTTGCATCTGCTCCAGGAAAACACAGAATGCTCTCTTTCTTAAATAAAGATTTCCAGGCTTCACATCAATATTCTGTGGGTCAGTACTCACTGTAGCCTAAAATATACATTAAGCCCAAAAGCAACGCAGTGGGAGTACTTTCTTCGATTAGTTAACAATCCTCTTCGCATTTTTTTTTAAAGAGTATTAGAAATATAGTTTCCAAAGTGGTCTTCACCACTTAAAACTTCCTTAGCATTACCTAAAGTTTCTGTTCTGGACCATCTGTTGTATATTAGAATGAACAGTATCGGTCCAGTGGAGCTACCTGAAATACTAAATGAGCTCATGATGATAAAGAATGGAACACAAAACTTTGCAAAGTTTGCAAGCCACTTCTGACCTAATAGTGAGGACCTGGGGTTTTGAACATGGTATTCCAAAAAACATCACCTTGGAAATTGAGAAACATACAGAAATCAAGGTCACTCTGCCCTTGTCCCACTTTTCTACCCTGCAGTATGGTTGTGGAGTAATTTGTAAAATATCCCCTTTACCTAGTTTCTGGGGGAAAATGATGCCTTGCAGAAATACAGGGAATAGCATGAACAAACATGCTTGCTGGAGATTCCCAATTTATTACCATTTGATACTATCCCTTAGACTGATCATGACTCTCAACACTAACCACATCTTTCACCAGAATTACATTCAGACATTTTCTATGGATCTTCATGGTCATTTATTTATATTCTTAATTCCCTTTTTCTCTCCCTGTGCTGTGATTGACCAGTGATCATGGCCTTGTAGATGATAAGCATATTCTCTAACATTGAGCAACACCCCCAGCTGTTTTACATTTCTTATAACTCCAATGTTATTCAAAACTTTTATTAAATATATCCATTCTTTTTTCCATTTTAACAGAGGTGTCAGCTATGAATTTTGCAACTGGTGAAGGCAAAATAATACATCTTCTCCCCTACATAGTCATTCATGATACTAAATCCAACTTTTCCCATTTTTTCTCAACTATAAAATTAAGGTATGTAATTGATATATTAAAATATCATAGAGCTAAATTTATGTATTTCTATATAAACCAATCATCTTTGGGATGGGAGTGTCCTAGAAAAAAAATCTAGATTTAGATCCTTACTGGTATTTAAATCTGGAAGACCAGAGTAGTTTTTGATGAGAGAGCTTTTTGCTATGCCATTTGATTTTTCTTCTTCATAAGAGGCAATTATTTATTTGTAGTCAGTTTTATCAAGCCTTAGTCATGATTCGTGTTCTACCCATGCCCAGCCACGATGCCTGCCCACCTGCTCCCCCACACTCCTCAGTTCTGTTCCATTGCTGCCCCACTGCTCATATTTTCAGAATTATGCATTGCCAACTTTTCTATTATTCCTCTTCCCACCTTGCTCCTTATAAAAGTACCCTGTCTTTAGGCAAATTTCTCAGACTGATCAAAAAAGTGATCACGGTATGTCACTCTAAAAAATATTTTTTAAAAGAAAGAACAGAGAAGTATTCTAACTACTGCATCCATTGTTATCTACCTCATGCTGTACACCCACCCCTGCAAAGTCTCCATGTTCATTCTTCATATGTATGATAAGAATGATGGAGAAATAAATAAAATAGGTTTTGTCCATAAATGTGACTAAGGAAAAATAATTATTTTGATGGAATCCATCAAATTATTATTATTATTACTATCATTAACAACTTAGCTATTTGATGGTACTGGAGTTTGAATTTACATCCTTGCACTGGCTTTCTTGCCATTTTTGCCATTTTTGCATTCAGTGTTTTCTGAGAAAAAAAGCCTACCTTTATGCTTGCACTTTGTTCCCCTATTTGCATATATATATGTATATATATTTACATATATATATATATGGGATTACATCTTAACCAATGACAATCCTCCAATATCTATCTCTCAAATAGTTGAAATTACAACAGTGACTATGCCTTTCATAGTTACTATTTTTAAGGAGTAATTAAAATGACATAGATCACTCTCTTTCCTTAGTCAGAAATATGTCTTGATATAAATTTTAAAGTCCTAAAATGATGGCTAGCATATGATACTTTCATTGGTAATTCTTTCCATTCTCCCCTCTTTTTCTGTCTTGAAGACAATGATAAAGGACACTCTCAAAACTATCAACATATTGAAAAAAATTAGGAAACTTCCCTCCTTAAAAGAATGTGAAAGTATCAGTTGAATGTTAATGACTAAGGAATTAAAATGCAGTATATTCAAGTCCACATTAGATAGAAGAATGGAAAATATAAAACTTAAAAGACACAATTAAAGACAGATTCTCTGAGTCTTCCAGTGGTGTGGAGTTCCTATGTTGTGAACTGAAGGAAGGTAATCACTAAATACAGATTTCACACTGATCCTTCTGGTACCCAGAAGCCAGCCAATCTGTAAATATTTCCTACAGTAGAGAGCCTCTTTTACTGCTTGATCAAAACTATCTTAGGAAACCCTAAGGTGACAGAAGTACTAAGTGATAGAAACATGTCAATCAATGTTCACCTTCCTAGACATATCATACATGATCTAAACATAGCACAATACTCAACTTTGAAACACAAATATTAACTTAGCTGCCTTCCAAAATGACCTCGCCTATTTTCTGATGTCTTCCTTAATGATACCTTAACTACAGGATTCAAAACACCCAATCACTCAAAATTAGGCAAATACAGGGTAAAAATTTGTTCAGTGGTTATAAATATAAAACTTTAGAGTAGATGTTTGTATGGAGAATCTGGGGCAGTTTTTCTAAGGTTCATTTTCTTAAGTAAACGACATAAAGACAGTATAGTATGCACAGTTGTCATGAGGATAAGTAAAATAATACTATGACTTTTAGCTGTTATTATCAAGATGATTTGATCCCTAGACTGTTTATTAGTGACTGAGAGCAATATGGCCATGTTACTGGAGACACCTGTATTTCTCTTGGAATATAATAATTTTGATTTCAGCAAAATAGGGTTAACAGAAGGATGGTACTGTAAATTGGTGGAGAAAAATTACATGCATTAAACATCCTAAGAGTGTCACACTAATAAATATACAATAAATCTCAGCTCTCTAACAGTGTACCTTGCCAGTATCTTAGTATCAATGTGTGCTTTGCTCTTGGGTTCTAGAATAAATTGTATATTACAAAGGGACTAGAAATCAGGAGATTTGTTCTCTCCTTTTAATCTTGATGATTCAAGAATATTTTACCAAAGATAAATTAGAACAGGGAAAGTTTTGTATACATCTTCCCCTATGACTGGGGTTTCACAGAATTGATTATTTATGTATTTATTTAGTTATGTATTGCCAGTATTGGGGCTTCAACTTAGGACCTCTAGTTCTCACTTGGTTTTTTTACTCAAGGCTGGTGTTTTACTTCCAGTTTTGTGCTGGTTAACTGGAGACAAGAGGTTCATGGCCTCTTTTGCCCAGGCCGGTTTCAAACCACAATCCTCATATCTCAAACTCTTGAGTATCTAAGATTACAGCTGAGAGCCACCAGTGCTTGGTTTCCATTGAAAATTTTAGTAGAGAAATAATCCCATAATATTATAGAAAATTAAACCCAAGAGAGTAAAATGTGAAACTCTGAAAGGCATGATTTTCTCCATAGGTAAGCTATAAAAAAAATCTAAAACTTTAAAGACAACCTGAGGGTTTATCAGTCATAAACCATTGCCTTAATTTCTTTCTTATTTTCTAAAATATTGCATTGTTTAGATTGGTAATTACGGATGTTTCTGGATTACTTTTAAAAATTGAGTAAAGTCAGCAAAATTTCTGAATGTGATAAACACAAAATATAAATTTGATTAAATGTTTAATATCCATAAAAAGACACTGATCATGTCTTTCCAGGTTTTCTTTAGAGGCTGACATGTTGTTATGACCATTTTAAGTCCATTTTGAAAAAAGGCAATTTACAAATGTTTTTATATAATTAAATTCCATAGCAAACTTATTACTCACCACATCCTATTATAAACAGTATATTTAAGGATGTATTACTTAACATATGTGAACTTCTTTAAAATTAAATAAAAATAAAATAATAGGCACTACCTTTATTTTTTATGGGACAAATGTAGCACAGTAGATTTATTAACTTTGTCAAACTTTTCAATCCAGGATGCAGTTCCAATTCCTGGTTTTCATTGTTTTTCTATATGTTCTCCCTATTGAACACACATGAAAATAAAAATTTATTTCTTCATCTATAGTTAGACTTCTGAGCCAAAAATAGGAAAGTGGCAGAGGAAAGGCAATTTTCCAAGCAACCACAGAGTAGACAATATATGTGGATAATTTTTGAACCATTTACCAATGAGTGACAGGCATTGAAACCTCATAAACAGAAAATAAATGATGAGAATCAAATGAGTTACCCAGATTGCTTACTTGGTAAGGGAGTTTCCAGGCCATGGTACAGAAAGGGGAAATTTGTATGGTTTCGAAGACTCCTAAATAAAAGAGACAAAATAGAGAACCTGGACAGAGAAAAGCAAGTTGAAGATAGGACAAAGTGAGAGTCAATGTGGGCAGAACACAAGGCCTTAGAGGCCTTAAAAGCTCTTCCTCAAATAATCACCTAAGGACTGATCAGCAACACATGCAGTTGAGAAAAGTACTTAAACCTAGCACAAGGACCACCAAAAGAGACAGTGCCTGTCATTTTCCTAGCACCAAATAGAGTATTTACATTAGTCAGACTGAAAACAAATCTCATGCTTCACACAGAATGATCAGAATACTCAAGATGGTCTTATTTTAGTCATTGGGAATAATAATATGTAATCATATGTAACTAATACATGAAAGGATAAAACAGTTTCCAATAACTTGGTTCCAGCCCAGAAAAAAAGCTTAATAATGCTTATAGGCATTAGTTATACCAAAAAATTCAGTATTGTAGTATTTATAATACCTTGTATAAAATCAAATATTACCACATAGGTAAGAGAAAAATCAGTCTATGCAAATGATTCCAAGTCTGATGTTAGAAAAAGCTAACCAGGACTTTTAAAAAATAGAGTTATTACAACTGGATTCTAAATGTTTAAAAAAATTAAGCAGAGCAATACAATAAAGGCCCAAGTCAAATTCTGTGAGATAAGAAATGCAATATAAAATATATGCATATAATATGTGATAGAATAAAATTAATTGAACAGTATAGAATAAAGAATAAAGGCTGAGTGAATCTAAATCTGAATACTCAATAACACAAATTAACCAGAAGAAATCAGAACTGGAAATTTAAGAATTAATGGTATATTCCTAAGCAAAGAGACATCTTTGAGTGATCTAGTGAATTTGGAGTATTTGGAAGTATGTGGGGGTCGCGGGGAGAGAGGAGTGGAGTGTTTGGTAAATTTGATCTAGTAGTATTTTTTTCAATTTGTGTAGAAGTAATAAACAGTTTAAGAAACTAAATAAAGGTAAGCACTGGAATCATGAAAAATTACAACAAACCACATTATACAAAATTGTTCAAGGTCAATGATTAAAAGGAATACCTTTAAGGCAAATGGAAATAAATGCACATTAAAAACAGAAGAGCAAAATTACCCATGATCACAGATTCTTCAAAAACAAGGAAGTGAAAAAGGCAGAATAACAACGTTAAAGTACTATGGAAAAAAATCACTTGAATTATGCTTCCAATAAAATATTTTAAACTATGAAGAAATAAAAAATTTAGATAAATAGTGTCAAAGGAATAAATTTCCAGAAAAACCTACATTCTCCTCAACAGTAAGTCCTTGAAGTCTGAATAAATTTGAGGCAGATAAAAATATAGATCTACTCACAGTATTGAAGTGATCTAGAAATGGTAATCATATGAATTCATTTCCTAGACCTCCCTTTAATCTTCTTGCTAGAAAATGTCAGCATATCAAATTATTCAATCTGTAAAAAAAAACAGTCTTTAGTAAACTTAAATATTAGACCCTAGCAAAGAATATTAAACTAGTGGCAAAATAATGAGAAACCTTATTATCTATTTTTAGTTCCGTTTTTTGTTTGCCTGTAGTTCCTCTATGATAGAGACTTATCCATTTGGATTTTACAAATATATGAGAGTTTGGATTTGGATTTTACAAATATATGAGTGTTGGATAATGTGATGTTCCCTTAGAGGAATTCAGCTGAGGATTCACTGTGATACTAACTTTTCCAAGTGAAACATACAATTCATGATAATACATAAATAAATTTTATTTTTTATTTATAGACTTTAATTTTGAGCCATAGTTTTTGAAAAGTGCTAGAGCATGGGTTTGAACTCTGGACCAAGTCACTGTCCCTGAGCTTTTCTACTGGAGGCTAGTGCCCTACCACTTGAGCCACAGTTCAATTTCTGTTCTACTTAATGGTTAATTTGAGACAAGAGTCTCATGGGCTTTCATGTCTAGGCTGTCTTTGAACCATAATCCTCTGATGTCAGCCTCCTGAGTAGCTAAGATTACAGGTGTTAGCTACCAGCCCCTATCCGTACTAGTGTGTTAACGAACGAAGTATTGATATTTCCAAATGAAATACAAATGAAGCCTGGTGCCAGTAGCTTATGGTTGTAATCCTAGGTACTCAGAAGGCTGAGATCTGAGGATCATGATTTAAAGCCCATGCAGGTAGAAAAGTTCTTTTTAATTTTGTTAAATTTAATTTTATTGTCAAGGTGATGTACAGAGGGGTTATAGTTACATATATAAGGTAATGAGTATATGTCTTATCCAACTGGTTTTGAGCCTCTGCCACCATTTAACTAGCAATACTAGACTGAGAATAGAGATCAAGTGGTAGAGCATTTGAGAATAAACAAGCAAACAAACTGTGAGAGTACAGATTTTTGAGCTCAAGCCCCAGAAGTAAGAAATAAGAAAAAGAAGTAACAAGCACCACTGGAGAAAATTTTCAAGTTTCTGGCATTGCTTAATAATATCAGTTGCAGATATCTTCATCAGGATTGAAAATGGTACCAAGTGATCACACAGATCAGATGATCTGATCATAAGAATTTTATCCATTAAAACTCCTATGTATGTCAAATCTTCCCAGTATCCAAGCACAGTGGTATTAAATTTCTACTTGGATATTGCTTTATTTTCACTTTTATTTCCTGAAAATGATGGGAATCTGTCTCTTTCTTAATTGGTTGGCTTCCGACAGCTTTACAATTTTCAGTTGAATTAATTGATCTTCAGTATTTTCTGTTCTAGTAGATGTGTCTCACTCCCTTAAAGCCTTTAAAACCTTCTTTTAAGGAAGTGAGGTATTATTAGTTTTACTATTACCTGATGTTGAATATTTTAGGCCAAAGCCTCTTGAATATCAAAGGATAGAGCAATCTATTTGACATCTGGATTTCTTTAAAGAGGATATAGCTTTGACCTCAAATAACCAAACATTGGAATTAATAAAGCACAGAGAAATATAACACATTAAATAAGTTGTGCTATAGAAAAGAAAAATAAAGTATTTTTGTTGTGTGTAGTACACGGTCTCTCCTGTTGGGCTCACATTCCTACTTGTTTATTTACAAATTATACTGTCACTCCCTTGAATCTTGAACATGCCATGGTGACTTACATCCAGAGTTCTTTATACACTATATTCCTTTTATATAAAATGCATTTTATCAGGTCCCACATGTTAACCTTTCCTCTTCAATAGAATTTCATATTCTTTCCTTTGAGCGTTTTTTATTTTTATTATTTTAAGTAGTTGTACAAAGGGGTTGTCATTTACCAAAGCAGTTCATGAATACAGTGTCTCTTGATCAACATTCTCACCCACCCCTCACAGCATACTCCTCCCCCTACTGATCATAATTTTAGGTTATATGTTGAATTTTGATTTTTTCTTTGCCTTTTAACAAAGCAGTTTATGCATACAATAAGACTTTATCTATGCCATCATTACCGCCAGCCTTGCATTTCTCAGCTCTGTGATATGTACAGTGAATTCTTTCCTGCATTCTTATCCCCTTTCCGGGCTTCCTTCCTCTACCTCTTTGCTTTGGCCCCACCCTCCCCTCCTGTGAGTCCTCATTTCCTGGTACTTATTTTGTTGGGTTTTAACATAGTCTTATTTTTTTTTCCATTCCTAGGGCTTGAACTCAGGACTTGGGCTCTGTCCCTAAGTCTTGATGTGTTCAAAGGTAGCATTCTACCATTTGAACCACAGCGCCACTTCTAGTTTTTCTGTTTATGTGGTACTGAGGAATCAAACCCAGGGCTTCATGCATTCTAGGCAAGCACTCTACCACGAAGCCTCATACCCAGCCCTTGACAGAGTCCTTTTACAGAATGATATTATTCACACTCTCCATAGAACCTATTACACTTCAATTAATTAATTTGTGACCTTTTGTTATCACCCAGTGTGCTTATTTGTAGATGTATGGCACATTCTACAACAAGTGAGGAAAACCATGACACCTGTGTTTCTCTGGGTCTGGCTTACTTTGCTTAATATAATTTTTTCCCAAGATTTTCCTTTTTCTTGCAAATGGTATAATACCATTCTTTGTGAAGGATGCTGTGCAAACTCTGCAGAATGTAAGCCTTCTGAAGGAGGAAATGTTTCTCTTTAGTTTACTTAATATCTCTAGCAAAAATTATGCTGCTCCATGAATACTTGTTAAGTGACAATTAATTTGACATCTCCCATACCTCTGAGACTTCAGTGGAGACCAAATCCTTTTATTTATTTATTTATTTATTTTTGGTCTGGTCGTGGGGCCTGAACTCTGGGCCTGGGTGCTGTCCCTCAGCTCTTCAGCTCAAGGCTAGCGCTCTACCACTTGAGCCACAG
>NW_012267262.1:7909592-7910520 GCF_000151885.1 Dipodomys ordii
AAAAAAAAAAAAAAAAAGAATAAAAGAATAAAGAAACAGCAGCAAAAAGAAGGAACCATCCCTAAATATTGATTGAAAGTCATCACCATAATAGTTTGTTTTTAATATGCTACATTTTGTACAATAATGGAAAAATAAGGAGCTGGAAGTATAGCTCAGCAGTGGAGTGTATGGAAACCATGTATAGGACAATGAGTTCCAAAACCAGAACTGTGAAAAAAGAGATGAGGGGGAAATATACATATAAGCCTATAAATCTATATTAAACACACATACATAGGTATATGGATATTACATAAATGTGTATATTTTCAAAACCAAATATAAAACCCATATACAAATAACTTACATGAAAGAAGAGAAATTATCAAATTGGAAAGAGAAGTAAAATTCCTATTAAATTCATCTTAGTATAAAATTTTAACTATGGAAGTTTTTCTCTATAGTAAAAAATAATTCTGAAGATTGTAAAGTAGTTCATTGAGGTATTTTACTTTTTTATTTAAGAACTAAATATTAACCATATGCCACCTACTTACTAGTTCTTGAAGAAGCCAGTGCTTCTTGCCTCAGTGCTTTGGCATTTAGCCTGTTCTATTTGGAGTAGTCTTCTCTGTCTTCCGTAACTTTCTCCATTAGGTATCTGATTGTATTTAAAGTACAGTTTTACTTTATTTTTCTTTTTTTATTGTCAAAATACTATACAGAGGGGTTACAATTACATGGGCAAGATAATGAGTACATTTCTTATCAAACATTGTAGCCTCTTCCTTTGTTTCCCCTTTCCATCCCTCCCCATCTTCCCCCCACCCCCTCACCCAATCCTCCTGGTCCCCCCCCCACCAAAGTTGTAAAGTTCGTTTTCGACATAACGACTTGTACATCTCAATGTTGCAATGGGTCCACCTGTATCCCTATTTAAACAATT
>NW_012267262.1:7916117-7991042 GCF_000151885.1 Dipodomys ordii
CTGAACTCTGGGCCTGGGTGCTGTCCCTCAGCTCTTCAGCTCAAGGCTAGCGCTCTACCACTTGAGCCACAGCACCACTTCCGGCTTTTTGCTTATGTGGTGCTGAGGAATCGAACCCAGGGCCTCAGGCATGCAAGGCAAGCACTCTACCACTGAGCCACCTTCCCAGCCCCTGGAGACCAAATCCTTTAAATCAACATTTCAAAATATACCATTTTAAAATAATTTGTAGCCAGGTGCCAGTGGCTCATGCCTATAATCTTAGCTACTCACATGCTGAGATCTGAGGATCGTGGTTCAAAGCCAGCCCAGGCAGTCCATGAGACTCTAATCTCCAATAAACAACTAGAAAACTGGAAGTGGCGCTGTGGCTCAAGCGGTAGAGTGCTCACCTTGAGCTGAAGAGCTGAGGGACAGCGCCCAAGCCCAGAGTTCAAGCCCCACGACTGACCAAAAAAAAAAAATTTTGTACTGTGATGAAGTGATTACATAAATATCACAAATTTCACAGTATTGTGAGATAGTGATACTTAGTTAAAGTAACAAACATATTCTAACCTTCATGAGGCAAATTGTCATTATCATGGCCTATAAACTTTGTAAATTCTATGAGCTTTAACAATACAGCTATTTCTTCCACATCTGGTGGTATGTACATTTCTTTCCTTTTTCTTAGTATTAGCTGTTCCCTCTTTCCCTCTCATTCCCTACCTCCCATCACTGCCCTTGAGTTGCTTAGCTCATTTTCATCAATGTTCAGTGCAGCTGATGAGTCCCTCTGTTGTATGTTTTCCCATGTTTTCCTCTGATTCTGTGTCCTTCTCCCAGTTTCCCTTAGATGTGTGCATATATACCATATATGTGGTCAACAGCATGGGTTATTTAGTAATGATACGACAAGATGAGTGGAAGTCCCCTGTTTCTTGAGACCTGTTTACTTCATTGTATCTACTTACATTTCATATTTAACATCCACATATCAAGGAGACAATGCACCATTTGTCTCTTTGCTCTTGGCTTACCTCACTCAAAATGATTTTTTTCTAGTTCCATCAATTTCCCTGCAAATGCCATTATTTTGTCCTTTCTCTCTTTTTTTGTCAGCTCTGTCCCTCAGCTTTTCAGCATAAAGCTAGCACCCTACCACTTGAGCCACAGCACCACTTCCAGATTTTTCTGCTTATGTGGTGCCAAGGAATTGAACCCAGGGCCTCATGCAGGTGAGGCAAACACTCTATCACTGAGCCACTTTCCCAGCCCTATTTTGTTTATAGGTACCACAATTTTTGGATCCATTCATCTGTGGTGGGGCATCTGGGTTATTTTTATATCTTGGATATTGTGAACAGTGCTGCAATAAACATGGAGGTGCATGTGTCCTTCTATACTGGTTCCTCTTGCTCAGGTAGATACCTAGGAGTGGTATGGCTGGGTCATAGGGGAGGTCTATATTTAGCTTTCTGAGGTACATCCAGACTGCTTTCCAAAGTGGTTGTATTAGTATACATTCCCACCAGCAGTGCAATAGGGTGCCTCTTTCTCGGCATACCCTCCAGCATTTCTCATTGGCTGAATTTAGGGTGCAGGCCATTCTGACTGGGGTAAAGTAGTATCTGAGGGTTGTTTTTATTTGCATTTCCTTTACAGCCAGGGATGATGAACATTTCCTCATGTGTTTCTTTGCCATTTTTATCTCTTCTTCTGAGAAGGCTCTCTTTAGTTCCTTTGCACATTTAGTAATTGGTTTGTTAGGTTTGGACATACTTTCCTGAAATAGAGAAAACAATCCAAAAATTCATATGGAACAACAAAAGACCTAGAATAACCAAAGCAATTCTAGGCAAAACAAAAACAAAACAAAAACACATGAGAGGGATCACAATACTGGACTTCAAAGTCTACTATAGAACCATAACAAAGACAGCTTGGTACTGGCACAAAAACAGACCCAAAGGCCAATGTAATAAATTAGAAGATCCAGAAATAAAATCACACGCTTACTGTCAGCTGATATTTGACAAAGGAGCCAAAGACATACAATGGAAGAAGCTTAGCCTCTTCAAGCACTGGTGCTGGGAAAACCCGGCAGCCACATGCAGAAAACTAAAAGTGGACCCAAGCCTGTCACCATACACCAACATCAACTCAAAATGGATTAAAGAAGGACTCATATTTTTTCTTTCTTGCTACTGTTTCTAACATATTTATAAGATATTTCTTTGTTGCTTTGTATGTCCCTTGCCCACAGTATAACCCCTTTTTTTCACTGTATTTGATGTTAGTATAATTTGTGGAGGGGAAGGGAAAAAATAGTTTTAATAGGGATACAGGTAGAACCATTGCAACAATAAGATGTACAAGTTGTTATGTAGAAAAACAAACTTTAGCTGGGGGGGGGTGCTGGGGGGGATTGGAGGGGAGGGGAAGGGGAAGGGAGGAGGCAATAATGCTTGATAAGAAATGTACTCATTACCTTGCTCATGTAATTGTAACCCCTCTGTACGGCATTTTCACAATAAAAAAATTAAATTAAATTAAAAAAAACATCAAACCTGAAACTCTGAAACTATTGCAGGAAAGATTAGGAGAGACACTTAAACTTACAGGCACAGGCAGGAACTTCCTGAACAGAGTCCCAGGCTTACAACAGATTAGAGAGAGACTTGACTAACTTAAAATAAAAAGTTTCTACACAGCTAAAGACATAGCAACCAAACTAGAAAGACAGCCAACTAATTGGGAAAAAATATTTACCAGCACTATCTCATACAAGGGCCTAATATCCATTATATAAGAGGAACTCAAGAAACTAAAAATATTCATTTTTTTATATAAAAGCAAAAATGATAGAGCTATGTACTTAGAGTTCAATAATATCTTGAGAAGCCCTGTTGAGCTTATTGTCCTAACAAGAAATAGAAATAAGTCACTCCATATATCAGAACAAATAAGAAATATTATAAATTTTTTAAATGGAAAAATTAAATGTTTTTAGTTTTGAAACTTCATTTGTTGTCCTTCTCATTTAGCCACTTTTCTGTAAAGTAAATTCCCTGAATAAGAGTTGTCCATTTTTACTATGTACTGTATTCAGGCTATATAATCTAGAATGCAAATAGAGAACAATATTTGAATTGTATTTACTGTGAGATATTTTCTAGGTAGAAATATCTTCAATATTAGGAATTATATTAGCATCTTACATTATCTCACATCCTTGCTAAGTAGTGAGATCCTTTTTTCTTTCTTTCTCTTTCTTTCTTTGTTCTTTCCTTCCTTCCTTCCTTTCTTCTTTCTTTCTTCCTTCCTTCCTTCCTTTCTTCCTTTCTTCCTTCCTTCCTTCCTTCCTTCCTTCTTTCCTTTCTTTCTCTTTCTTTCTTTCTTCCTTTCTTTTTGCCAGTCCTGTGGCTTGAACTCAGGACCTGGGTCTCTGAGTTTCTTTTGATCAAGGCTAGCACCCCATCACTTCAGCCACAGTACCACTTCCAGAAGTGGTACCTTTCTGTTTATGTGGTACTGAGGAATTGAACCCATGGCTTCATTAATGTTAAGAAAGCATTCTACCACTAAGCCACATTCCCATCCCCTCTCTTATAGTTCCTATTGATAACAAATTGTCTCCTCTGTAAAGCCCTCTGCTCAATAATACCAAACTGTGTTTTCTACTTTCACATATAACACAGCTAATTAGATAAGTAGCATCAGGGTGACATTTATTAAATGTCATAAACCTCATTTTATGTTGATATCAGTACCTATGCTGTCCTACACTGACACCAGTGTGAGCTCCTGCTGATTATACTTTAAATAATACTGATGCAATTCTGAAGATATTTCAATAATTGATGTCATCCTACATAGACAATGCCAATATTCCTCATGCCATCATCATCATCATCATCATCACCATTATCACTACCATTTACTCATTTTAAGCTTATGTTTGAAGACTTGTTCAGCAAGAAAAATTACACAAAGCCAAGATCAAGCAGGATTGGGGAGAGTGATAAAGTGACACTAATTAAGACTCACTGTACTCATAAACTGATGTGTTGAATTGAAGGCCTTTTGTACAATCACTTAAAGATAATAATGAAAAAGGTCTAATATGTAAATGCATACATGAACCTTTGTATGGTCAATGTATTTATTTATATGTGTATTCAGGTCCAGATAGTTCCCAGACTGCCCAAGAGGGAAGGAATCCATTTAAATGTAATTGGGAGCTCTTTTTGCACCATGGGGAAGCACTCAGTAGAGAGGAAGCATTTTTAGGACTGATTCTGACTGCTCTCTCCAGCATTACCATACTGTCATCTATCCCCATGTGCTTCTGATCAAGATCACCATACATATGCATGGCCATATGCTTCCTCCTGGTGAAGCTCCTCATCTCATCATTTGTTCAATATCAACATTGCTCTCCCCTTCCTTGCTATTTCACACATGGAGTTTTACTCATTGCTCCACACCTCCTAACTGTTGCTATCCAGAGGGAAATGGGATTGCTAAGTGAATGGGAGAGTCTGCAGATTCAGACCTTCTATGCTGTGATGGTTTTGTATAGCCTTTTCCTCTGATTTTTCATCATAGAAAAAAGAAACAGTGGCTTTTCCTGCTGTGTAAGTTGGAATGTAGGCTGAAGTTCTTTGCCACCCCTTCACTTTTCAAACGCAGTTAGGTTCTCAGAATAACGCTGAGAGGAGCTGAGTTTCGCATGTGTTTCTCGCAGTTTTGACTGCAATGGAGGTGATCTAAACTGCTAGGAAACCCAAGAGAGCATTGCTGAGAAATGCCATCTGACTCGTCATCACCCGTGAAATCCAAGTGTGAAATGTAGGGGTGGAGTCCAAGGAGAAGTGAAGGAAACAAAGTACAAATACAGAGAGCTACACTGATGCTTCTTTATCTCTATGTCAACAGAGAAACTATACAAACATTTTTGTTTAAACCAAAAACAAACCGACAAATGTCCTTCCTTTAAGTAACATCTCCCAGGAAATACAACTATCCAGAAAAGCAAAATGCTGTGTGAATTTAGAAGAAACAGAAATTTCTGAGGAGGCAAGTTAAGCAATAAGAAATGGCTCATTTTCTGTATGAAAATTCTCAGTTAGTGTATTCTATTTTTATATACACTTGAATAATTTGTGGTAGCAGTGTAAAATGAAAGTATAGGAGTGTTTACATAAAAAGCAGTAAAAGAAGTTATGTGAAATACGCTAAGTATAATTTTTTTCTCTTTCTTCTGTGGTCTTGTCAATTTACAGTTGAGTTTATTATTGTCTTTTTGTGTTTTTTCAATATATTTTTTATTATTTTATTTTATTGTAAAGATGCTTTACAGAAGGGTTACAGTTACATGAGTAATGAATACTTTTTTTGTCAAACATTGTAACCCACTCTTGTTTTCTCCCACTATCCTTTCCTCCTCCTTCCTCCCCCCACACACCCAAGTTGTAAAGTTCATTTCTGATATAGTGTCTTGTGAGTGTCTTTGTTGTAATGGGTCATCCTTTGTCTTTGTTTCAGCATTTTGTTATTTCCCTTCCTTAAATTAGGTAAATGTATATACAAGATGCAGGGTAACAGAATCAAAAACAGTGATTGCCAGGGATAAACCAGTGGAAAAAGAAAAATTAAATAAAATAAGAAGAAAAGAACTAGGTACAGTATATTGGTGACAACAAGTTCAACAATTAAAAAAGACCTGTTGATTCAATGTCTTTGGGCTCATTTCATTTATCATCATTTTGTATGGTCATATATACATAGATATTGAGCTATTATGATTCTCTGTCAGGACTATCCTAGACATATACTAATTATTACAAATGAGGGAAACCATGGAGCCTATGTTTCTTTGGGTCTGGCTTATTTCACTTAATAACCAACCCAGATGCCCATCAATAGATGAATGGATCAAGAAAATGTGGTACACATATACAATGGAATTTTATCCTTCTATCAAATAGAATGACATCTCCACTCTAAAAAAGCAAAATTTAAAAATTTAAACTCAACAGGAATTGCATTTCCTTAAATTTGTATAATGCCAATTTTAAAGTATAACTCTTAATGTAAAATTCCTGAAATTATATTATTTATATTTTCTCTTATATATGCATTTTTAAAATTTTCTTATCAGTACAGTAGATACATTGCACAAAGTTAATGTTTTTCTAGTGCTAGGAATTAGATCCATGGTCTCTGTATGATGACAAATACACTGCCACTGAGCTGTATGCTGATCCTTAACTTTGCTTCTTTAGGTATACATAACTACTAATACTGTGTCTTTGGCTTGTTGGTGAGAAAAACTGAAAAGAAGAGGAATTTTGAGTTTGTCTCATATTTCTCTTATTTTATCCTAAGTATTTGGCCAACATAAGAAATAAACCAGTACTTTTCAACTCTAAACATGAAGGAAATTCTTCAATTTATAGTAACATTTATGAAGCTTTGGGGATATTATGCTCAATTCAGAGAAAAGGGGATCCTTCATGGTTCCATTTATTAAAGATATTCAAGGAGTCAATTCAAAATAATCAAAGAGAGGAATGGTGATTACCAAGAGCTTAGGGGTGTAAAGTGGAGCAGTGTTGTCCAACCTATACAAAGTAGTAGTTATGAAAGTTTAAAAAGGAAGGTATGGGAATCTTCCATATGACATTAACCAATAGTCAACAATAGTAAATTGCAAACATAAATATGATAAAAAGATAAATCACATATTAAATATTCTTACCCTAGTCAAGAGTAAAAATGAGGAAAAAGGATAGAAAGAGAGGAAATTTAAATGAAATATGGCAAAGAGAAAAAAAAGACCTCCACCTTAATGGAGGGTGTTGAAAAGATAAATTCATCATGTTGAATGGGTAAAGCATTGAAGAAAGAGGTTAGGATGGTCTAATGACCTATTTCAGACAGTAGTGAGACAGCAGTAGTGAGAGACATAAAAGTTGCTATTTATGATTTCTCTTCTTAGAATTGTTGATAAGAGCCAGGTACCTGTGGCTCACGCCTGTAATCCTAGCTACTCAGGAGGCTGAGATTTGAGGACCGGGACAGGAAAGTTTGTGAAACTCTTATCTCCAATAAACCACCAGAAAGCCGGAAGTGGTGCTGTATCTCAAGTGGTAGAGTGCTAGCCTTGAGCTGAAGAGCAGTGGGACAATGCCCAGGCCCAGAGTTCAAGGCCCACGACCGACCAATAAAAAAGAATTGTTGATAAGAATTTGTGCCCCACCACTGAGTTGGCTCTATGAAAACAGAAGCTCAACATTTAGAGAAATGTAAACAAGAAATTTAAAATAAACTTTGGAACATCAACTACGCCACCAACTGATGTACTTCAAGACCCGTGTTATTTTGCTTGAAGCATGGGGGGGAGGGGCTGTAGTTGTGGAGATGGGAGGGAAGGGATGGTAGGGGAAAAACAAAGGAGGAGGCAACAATGCTTGACAAGAAACGTACTCATTACCTTGTTCATGTAATTGTAACCCCTCTGTATGGTATTTTCACAATAAAAAACTTATTTAAAAAAGTTATTCAATTTTGGCAAAAATAAGTTAATTTATGTACTCTTGGTCCCAACATAAAGATAAAGGACTTCAAAATAGGGCCTTTCACATAAATTTGTGAGCATATCAATGGAAACTAGGAATCAACCAACTTCATTAAATACAGTGATAGTGGCCAAAGTAATCAAGGGCATTGGAATGTCAAAATAGGGAAAAAACCTGAGTCTTACTACTTTAATTTAGAGTTGTTCCATTCTAGGTAGCTCTGTGATTACAATGGCTAATATTATTTAAAGAGACTGGTAGATTCCTAGAGACTGAGTGAAAAGTTGAAGATCATGCTTGTAGATTTTAAATGCACTGTGATCTAGATTTGTCTTCTCCCTATGGCTAGGCTTACTTGTAAATTTATTTTAGACTTTTCTATTTATTGTCTTAGAGGAAATAGATCCATGACTTCTGGCTTGCTGCTTCAAATTTCTTATTGCTAGACAGCCCAGGGAATCAAGTCATTTTAGTATTTCTTAAAACTTGCAGATTAAGAAGGAGGGAGTAAGAGAATATAAGGGGAGGCTGTTTATCAATTAAGGTCTTTGAAAATATACCATTCTCAAACTATGTAATTTGAAATTTTTTTTTTGGGTCCGGTCGTGGGGCCTGAACTCTGGGCCTGGGCACTGTCCCTCAGCTCTTCAGCTCAAGGCTAGCACTCTACCACTTGAGCCACAGCGCCACTTCCGGCTTTTTTCTTTTTGCTTATGTGGTGCTGAAGAATCGAACCCAGGGCCTTGAGAATGCAAGGCAAGCACTCTACCACTGAGCCACCTTCCCAGCCCTGTAATTTGAAAATTTCATAAAGAAATTCTTTGAGTAGAATTGAAGAAACAAATCTCCTGGGTGTGTATATGTTTATGACAGATAAACAGCTATTAGGATTGATGAAATTGAAACAGGTAGAGGAGAAAGAATGAATGTATTGTAAATCTCTGAATAGTCCTGGCAAGAGGATTGAGGGCAGTAGGCACACTTAACTCCATTTCCCCTTACCTCTCTTCTTGAGCAACTCATCCAAAAGCCATAGAATAAAAGGAGCTTGCTGATACAGTCCATCAAGTTCAGCCTGTCTGCACACAGAGCAAGGTGGAGAATATAACTAGGGAATCAAATTGGAGAAACATCATAAATACCCTTTTTAATGGCAGAACAGGTTAATAGTTCCTGCTTTTTTGTTCAAGTAAGTTGGACAGACATTTACTCAGTGAAGAATAAGTACAAAGTACTGTGCTATGGACATTAGGGTATAAAAAGATGGTTAATACTTAGAATGTTTCCTGGACCAGACAAGTAGCCCAGTGAGTATACTATAAAGGACAGAAAGAAACAGGAGAGTAATTAACAAGAAGGAAATATTGAAGGTAACATATTAAGAGATTTGACCATGCTATATAATTCTTCTTAGATGAAGAATATTGAAAATGTATCTGGGGTTATTTAAATAACATCTTAGCAGCTAATGTCCATAATGCTTTGTGCAAATTGTTTTTTCTAAAGGTAATCTAATTAAAGCAGGGAGGAACAAAGAGAGAGTGAGAGAGAGTAAGAGAGCAAGAGCAAGAGAGAGGGGGGAAGAAGAGAGGCTAAAAATCTGTCATTACTTGTGATAAGAATCTGGAAACTAGTGGCACTGTAGTTCAAGTGGTAGAGCGCTCGCCTTGAGTTGAAGAGCTGAGGGACAATGCCCAGGCCCAGAGTTCAAGCCCCATGACCGACAAAAAAAACAAAAACTATATAGAACACTCAGAACCTCGGCGATTTAAAAAAAGAATCTGGAAACTAACCAAAATTTCAAGTATTTTCTATGTAATATATATGAAGCTAAGCATTAGAGATATAGTAGATATAGTAGAAAATAGTATTTCCAATATTTACAAATTTAACAGTGTAAAGGCCAAGATATTGCAATGTAAACTGATAAGTATTATGATGAACAAATAAACTAAAGGGACTAAGAGATCATATATGGAAAAGATAAAAACTTAAGAGTTTGTAGTTCAGGATATACACATTAAGCGAGACTAACTAGACAGGTATTATGCTTAAATTGTTCTCTGAAAAAGTAAGTTAAATAAAATGTACAAAGAAGTCAACAGGAAAAGTTTTCATGGCAGAGAAAATATGCATATAAAATCAAATGTTTAGGAGTGGTGTTAGTATAGTGCTTTCAAGGAGATCCAAGAGATTTGATATCACAACAGTTCAAAATGGAAAGGCAAAAACTAAGATCAGGAAGTGTAATGAAAGTCTTGAAGGTCAACAAAGGACTGTGTATGAGGTCTGGCTCAGAGTAACAATCTTAAATTTTATTTAGAGGACATATATAAAGTCATTAATGGGTTTTAAGCAGGGATTTAAAATTTTTTAATCTATGTTTTAGAAGACCATTCCATAAGTGGGATTGATTAGAAAAGATGAGAAATTAATACATAGTAATTGAGGTAAGAGTTAATGAAGTAAATTACCATTGTAGAAGAGAATTGAGGGAATAGTGTAAATGTCATTAATATTACTGGATTGTAATTACCAATTATAATTACATTAATTGACATTGGATTGGATGGGGTCATGGAAGAGAAAAAAACATGCATGCCTCAGTTAAGAACTGAGAATTGATAGTTATTGGCTTCACTTGCAAAGATAGCAACTAAGAAAATAAGCAAGATTTAGGTGGAAAGAGATGAATTTAATTGTGATATTTGAGAAACAAGATCTTGTCACTTGAAAGTGCTTATTTTTCTTGAATGTATTTAAGTGAGAAAAAGCTAAAAAGAATTTAAACATGGGTCTGAATTCCCTGTGACCTCTAAATGTAATAGCTATCAACACTTGGATGGTAGCTATGTTATAGAACATAATAAGGTCTTTGTGAAAATGGTGAAGAGATGGGAATGAAAATGTCAAAATACTAAAAATAACTCAGAATGGAGCTGAGTGTATCTGAGTCTGAGGGCAGGTACTATGATGCGTAGGAAATCATAAGAACAATGTGCTGTCAAAATAGGAATTTTATGAAAGAATATTTTCAGAATTGCTTTTCATGGTTGCATATATTTTCATCACTTTTTAGTAGCATGAATCAAAATAATATGCCGATTTTCTTATGGGAAAATAAGATTTGTATACCTTTCCCAATTTCCACCTTTTATGTGTTCAAAGCCTGTGAAGAACAGCTTCCTTCATTTGTCAGATACTTGAGCCATTTAGTTGAAAGATAATCTGCGACACTCAACAGCCTAACTAAATGACTATTCAATGGAAAAAGTAGATTCAAGACTACTTTTGTCACAACTATATACTAACTATATACAACTGTATAATAACTATATACTAAATGCTCTTGTACATGGAGCAGTTTTTATTTTTGGTTGTTTCATGGGAATATTGAGGACTGAACTAAGAGTCTTGAAGTTCTACACCATCTGAATCAGAAAATGTATATTTAGTTTGTTTTTCAAATATTGTCTCATGTTTGGTTTTTTCCCTGCTAGCATCAAACTGTCATCTTCCTGCCTCTGCCTCCTAACTAGTTGGAATTATAGGAGTCTATCACCATGCTGCAATTCTTTTTGAGATAGAATTTGCTAACTTTGCTTGTTCCTGAGTAGCTAAATTGAATCCCTCTTATCTCTGCCTTGATTATTCAAATAAGTATTTCTGAACATTAATGCTAGAATTTCATGGCTAAAAGAAGGGGAGGACACTTCAATTCCAAATGCTGAAGACTACAAAAGGCTGAAATATGGAAGACCATGATTGAAAGTCAGCTCTGTCAGAAAACAAACAAACAAAAAACAGCAAGAATCCATCTCCAAACCAAACATCAAAAAGCAGGATTGAAGTTATGGTTCAAGTAATAAAGCGCCTACTGAGTCAAGCTCAAGCTCTGATTCAAAACCCATCACTGAAACAAAAAGAAGGAAAAAAGGAAAGAAGAAAGGAAAGGAAAGGAAGGGAAGGAAGGAAGGAAGGAAGGAAGGAAGAAAGGAGGGGAAGGAGGGATGGAGGGAGGGAGGAATGGATGGAAGGAAAAAAAACAAGGGTAGCAGAGAGGGAGCAAAGAAGGGGAGGGAACAGAGGAATAGAGGAAACAAGAGAGGGAGGAATGAGAGAAGGGACGAAAGAAGCAAAAAAGGAATTGACAATGACAACCTAGAAAGCAAATCACAATATATTATTTCTCAGGTATACATTGTATAAGAGGTATATATGTAATACATTCATGTAATTCCATATTACACATAGGTAATATGTAAAACAGGTCGTATTGATATTATAATATAGAATTACATAATATATTAAATCATATATATACAATATGTATGCCGTATGGGAAGACACTTGTATATTGACATCACTAAGGCCTTTGCCCTAGAATTGTCAAACAGACATTTTTCAGAGTTGTCAGCTTCTGCATTTTCTGACTTCAAGAGTAGAAAATAGCTTTAATTTAGTTAGACACACAATTCTTAGACTGAATGGAAAGACAAGCTGTAAGTTTTCTTTGTTGTATTCAAACATATTGATTAATTCCAATCCATCTAAATTAATTAGACCTCTTGATACCAAAAATCAAAAGATTTTCTTACCAGGTAATGTTAATGGCTTACTACTGGGTAACAAGGGAATTATTCTGTCAAATGTAAAAGGTTAAACTTGATTACAGAAGTCTTCAATGGAAATATTTCTTCTTAAAGAATTTATGAAATCTCTTAAGAGGCAAGAAGATGAAACAGCTTAAAGTATTTATCCTAAAATTTATCAAAAGTATCCAATTACAAAACTATAAAATATAGCTGTCTTGTTAGCAATTTATTATTTTGGAATATAAACTCCCTGAGGGCAGTGATCAGGTCCATTATATTTATTGCTAAATCCTTAGATCTTAGAACCGAATCTTTCATGGCTCATAGCACATGTACAAAAATATTTCTTAGATAAAAGCTCTACTAAAATCAGTTTAATTCCAAAGATTCTCTTAGATCTTTCTGTCTAAGAAATGGTAAAACCTATTTTAAGTAGGGTTTCTATTAGTAAGCAGTGTTTCTCTACCCATAAATCCATATTATGTTGAACTGGAAGAAATATTCAGCAGCATTTAAAAGTAATTACACTAGAATGTCCACATCTATGCGTTCCATATATATATATATGTAAAATTACACACATATATGTATATATTACAAATATATGTTTATATGTGTATCATAATAACGATCTTTTAAAGTTAAATCCTATATGTTTCCAATAATTTTATAGTCTTTAAAATTACTAAAGCAGAATATTTTTGCTACACATGATTATTTTCTCGAGAGACTTTAAGTACACCCAAAGTTTTAGTGTCCATTCCCAAATACAAATATAGATTATTAAGATTCAGTTCTATCCCTACTACGTTAGCACTCTTGTGGAGGATATAAGATAATGATATCAACAATTATAATACAGAGATAAATGTCAATTATAATTCAGAGTTTTGTTGTACAAACTAGTCAGGGGAAAGTAGATTTGGAGTCTGGGAACATAATCAAAGCTTTTAGAAGGAAAAGACATGCCAGTGGGACTTAGCGTTGTTCATTTATTTTTATCATTTTTTGAGATTATTTAGCTTACTTTATCCCTGCTATATTTCAGACAATGTGTTATATATACAAAAACAAATTCTTAGTATACAATATTTACTTGTTAAATGAGTATGGACCTTAAAACAAATCATTACCTTAATGATTATATGAATAGAGCTAATATTCCCATGTCCTGAACAAATGAGTTCCCTTCCCCAGTCCACAATTTATACAGAAAGAGCCACACAAAAGAATTTATTAGAGCTGGAACTTTGCATAATACTCTGCATGCCAAGATGAGCCAGCTACTCTGAAAGAATGAATACAACAGAATTACAATCTAGAAATTCAGTAGATTGAAATGGGTAAGGAAGTCTTCTGGACAAGACAGTTTTTATAATGAAAAAATTATTACAAAATATCATTTTGCTATTTCAATTATTTTAATTATGATTTCAAAAGTATAAGACAAGTAATCATTATTCATATTATTAATTTTTCTTCCTTCTGAATAATATTTTTGAACAGTATTGTTAATATCAGTGTAATATTTTTGTACTATTTGTAGCAGTACTAAAATTATAGTGAGCTTAGAATAAGTCCTCAATGGGTTATATCTGTTGTATATCTATTGTATATAATACTTCCAGGCTCCTTCAAAATGCATTTATATTATCCACAGAATAATATTCTATTTGGGGATTTCAAATGTGTACTGGATGGTGAAGACAGAATAGATGGACTATAATAAGAATTTAGAATATGAAGTGAGGAAACTCCATGAGGAGATACACTAATGTAAACTCTTTTCCATAAGGCACAACTGGTGTGCAAAGTAAAACTATTTGCCATCTGAAGGCTAAAATATCCTCTTGTATAATATGATTCTATGATTCCTGCAACTCAAATAATACAAGTGAATATAAAATGAAACTACTTTAGTGTCCTAATTACTGATTCATGCAACACACATACAAAGTAATTGAAGATTTAATGATAAAACCTTTTGCTTAAATGTAACTATTACTGATATAAATTTTAGCCAGTATCTTCTCTATTCAATTAGACTCTTCTATGCATTTTGGTTTAGCTTAATTACTGAAGAATAATTTTCTCTTTTCTTAATTGTATACAGTGAAAGAAGATAATCATTTTTTTAGGATTGTCAATACAGTAGAGGAGTAGACAAATTAAATGTGCAGGTATCTCTGTTTGCTTCTCTTCTATTTTATTTTTCTACATATAACTTTTTTTCTTTTTTTGGGGGGTCCTGTTGTGGGGCTTAAACTCTGGGCCTGGGCGCTGTCCCTCAGCTCTTCAGCTCAAGGCTAGTGCTCTACCACTTGAGCCACAGCGTCACTTCCGGCTTTTTTCTTTTTGCTTATGTGGTGCTGAGGAATCTAACTCAGGGCCTCAGGAATGCAAGGCAAGCGCTCTACCACTGAGCCACCTTCCCAGCCCTCTACATATAATTTTTAAAATTATCATTCAGTAGTTACATGAAGTTGTGTGAATGCAACATGTTAGTTTGTGAGATCATTGTGTTTTGATCAGTATTACCATTCCTGCTCCTCTAGTTTCAGTTCTCAGAGGAATCTCAGATATACATAATCCAAAAACAGATATAAAAAGTAGGGGGAAAAAGCTGTCTTAAAGTAAATACTGGCAATGATAGGATCTCTTTTTATTCTTGCATGTACAATAGAAATACTTAACCCACACATGACCATAACAGGATGAAGCACTCAAGTCACAAAGTAATGAAGGAACCAGTAAACAAAAATAAATAAAATATAAACAAATATAGAATGATGAATTTTAAAAAAAACTACAGCCAGGAGCTGGTGGCTCACGCCCGTAATCCTACCTACTCAGGAGGTTGAGATCTGACCATTGCGGTTCAAAGCCAGCACAGGCAGGAAAGTCCGTGAGACTCTTATATCTGCTAGACCACTAGAAAACTGGAAGTGATGCTGTGGCTCAAGTGGTAGAGCGCTCACCTTGAGCTGAACAGTGCAAGGACAGTGCCCATGCCCAGAGTTCAAGCCTCATGACTGACCCCAAAACCCCAAAAAACTACAAATATAAAAAATTCAAATATAAGAAAAAATGTAAGTATACACATTGGCCGGTATGCAAAAGGTTACAAATAAATTAACTGAAGTATTATAGACTCATATGGAGAACTCAAATAATATATTTTTTTTAGGAAGCCTAGATCAAAACTCAACTGAAGCAGGAAATAAGCACATGCATGCAGGGGGATGAAGCCAAGGGAAGAGTAGTAGTTGAATGAAGGGTAAAAGCTGGGGAGAATGTAGTCAAAAATTCATTGCATATGCCACAAAATCAAGAAAAGTGGGGAAAGAGGTAGGTCAAAGGAGTTGAAATGTTGAAGGAGGTGACACTGATCAAGATGAATTGTATTTCTAAACTGCAAACTGCTTTGTTAAATGGTACAACTACATAAAGATAATAACATTTTTTAAAAAGACAAATATATGCTTTGGAATCGGGATATTATTCAAAGATGTCTGAGCTAATAAATTCTAAATAGATAAAAATGTGGATTAAAATGTGAAAATTAAAATGTGAAAAAATTGAAAAAGATCAGTTTACAGGAAGGAGGGAGGATGTAGTATTAAAAGGAATTTAAGGATTTGTGGTCTTGTAGATTCATGGATAGATATTCCTAAGATTACTTTAAAAGTCAAGAAACTGTACATGCCAAAAACCAGTTTTAGAGAAAAAACATTGATTGTATTTATTAGCTTGTGTGTGTATGTTTTTATTTCTTTCTGGGAATAGCGTTTGAATTCAGGGTCTTACCCTTTTTTGGCTTACTTGACTGGCACTCTTCACCACTTGAGCAATCCTTCCAGCTTGATCATTCCCCCTCCCCTCCCACTGGAGGAAATTTTATTTTATTTTATTTATTTAGATTTTTAGTTTTTCAAAATTCTTTGACCATTATATTTTTAAATAAGTTCTTTATTGTGAAAATACTGTGGAAGAAATTGAAATGATTTACAAAAGAATGTACAATTGTACAGTGCACTACAACTTGTGTCCCCTTTTGCCTAACATTCAATTCTTAAAAGACTCAGTTGGGGATAAATGGGAGAAGAGAATTCATTATTTGAGGTCTGCAGAGTCTGGTCTGTTCTTTCTGTGTCTGTTCATGTGATGGTTGAAAAACTTGCCTGGGGAAGGAGTTTTCACTAAGCAAACACTTCCACGACCTCTAGTCTTGCACTTCCACAGGTACAACTCATTTGACAAGCACAATTGTAAATAAGTCTGCATGTTGTAACAGGAACACATGGAGTTCTCACTAATTATGAATTACTTAGTCTCAAGATGGAGCAAGATGCTTTCATGAACGTTCAGAATGATGGCAGATCTGGCACCAAATCTGTTGAGTGCTAATTATTTCACAGAGATGATTTTAGGCAACTGTAATCAAACCATACTTCATCCAATGTAGCCTGCTATTTCCAAAAGGTCAGGAAATCTCTTTTCTCACCTCTAACTGATCACCTTTCTTGGGTACACTATAGAAATGCATTGTTCCAGTGGAGTGGAAATTCAGTCACTGAATGAAGTCTTTGCATATATATTCCTCGTTAAAAAATAATTGAATTAGAGTCTGGAGGAAGATGGTAGAAGAGAAGCTGGGGGATAAACAAGCTCTTGCTTAGAAACCAGTGTTAGTGTTCCAGTGAAAAGTCCAAGGCTAGAGAGTCACACCAAGTGTCGCATCATAGTACAGACCGTTTGGCCAGAGAGGAAAAAATTCAGATAGCTTGGTTAAGAAGACAGATTCAAACACTCAATGATGTCCACAGCAGCTGCTGCTACAGCTGCCATATCAACAAAAAGAGCCCTGGACAAAGGTGTCAGAAGGCAGTGTGAGAGTGGAGTCTACTCACTGCCAGCAAGAACTGACAAGGAGCAGAAATCTTCATCCTGCTGACCACAGACAGTCACAGACCTTGGATGGCCCTTAAACCAAGGGAAAGGTGTGAGTACCCCACAAGACATCCTCACTCCTTCTCATGGAGCAGCAGTAAGAAGATAGCCCCTCCTCCACCACCAGAGAAGAACTCCATCTTTGATACTGACAAAGACCAATCCAGAGCAGCTAGCACATTACTCAGGCCTTGAAGAATAGGAGTCATTTAACAGGTCAGGTCCACCCCCTGGGAAAGTTGCCCTCCTCAAGCAGAAGTAGCTCTACCCATACAGGAGTGACTTTCTTCACTGGGTAAACAGAGCCAGAGGCTGCCCCACCCCACTGCAGCACTGGCAGCAGACCCATCTGCAGTAGGGTAGAAGAAAACAATTGAAACTCAGTAAACATGAATCCTAACAATGGCTCCAGGCTGGGCTGTGTGAGTGTCTCAGGATTTAGCCCCTCAGGGAAAAAGCTACTAATTACTGACAGGCCACAACTCTACCCAAAACCGAGCCCCATCACAGCAACTCCAAGCGAGAGGAAAGAGCCATCTCCTCTTTTGTGATACTCAAAGCAGATCACCCTCCAATTCAGTGAACTAGCCTGGAAAGAGACTCATAAAGTCCTGGTAAGACAGAGCTTTGTTTTACCTTCTCAAATAAACTCATTGAAGAAACTAATCAAGCCACAGGAAAGCAAACACCACAAGCAAACCAGAGACTCCAAGAGCCTGGTTATGGACACAGGGAAGACAAAAGATATCACCCTCCTTCCCCCCCCAAAAAAAAAAACAAGAACTTTTTTCTGCCCAATATTTTTTTTTTGTTGGTCATGGGGCTTGAACTCTGGGCTTGGGCGCTTTCCCTGCACTCTTTAGCTCAAAGCGCACACTCTACTGCTTGAGCCACAGCACCACTTCCACTTTTCTAGTGGTTTATTGGAGATAAGAGTCTCATGGACTTTCCTGCCCGGGCTGGCTTTGAACCATGATCCTCAGATCTCAGCCTCCTGAGTAGCTAGGATTACAGGCGTGAGCCACTGGTGCCCGGATTTGCCTAATTTTCTTTCAATTAAAAATTTTTCTTTTTTTATCATTTTTTAAAATTCTCTTTTTACTCTTTTCCCCTTTAGCCCTTTTTCTTTTCTTTCTTTTTTGTTTTGTTTTATTTAATTGTTGTTCTATTCATCCCCAGATATATACCCAACTTTGATTATTATACCTTATCCTTCATTGTGTGTATACTTAATTCAGATATATATTACTCAATTCACAAACTCTCAGCCTTAACATCTTTAATTGTAGTATTATTTCTTTATACTTATATAATTTTAAGTGTTTCATTTTTAATTTTTTTATTTTTCCTTTTTCCTTTTTCTGTATCTTTCTTCCCCTTTACTCCTATCCTTTTCCTGTTTTTGAATTTAGGTCTTGGCTAAATTCCATACCTCCCTTTCCCTCCCCACATTCCTCTAATCTATTTTCTCCTCACAATCTTCCCCGAACCTATTAATTTCTGGTTTGTTGACTCTTTCTTTGATTTTCTTAGTCCATTGATCCCTAGTTGTTTGTTGTTGAACTAGATTGTATTGACTGAGTAGATTGTATCTATACTCATTTTGACTGCATTAAACAATCTGTGCAACTACAGGGCTCTGGTTGATGCTTGCCTGAAAATAGTGTTCTAGTGTGGAATTGGTTTTGTTTTCATACCCAAATGGGCATAACAAGCCAGAGAAACCCAAGAAAAATGGCAAGACCATGTATTTCAACTCCTGTTCATGATAATCAGACAACCAAGCAGTTAATGAATAATCCAGAGAAGAGCTCCCAAAATGCTCTACAAACACTACTGGTAAACATGCTGAATGAAAAGGTTGAAAGCGTTCAAAGGGCTCAGTGTGAGAGTGATAGGGAAATGCATGAGTGTGATGAAGCTAACCAAAGATTAATACAGGATTTTTTAAGTGTGAGGAGGCTAATCAAAAATTAATTGAAGAACTGTGTGAGCAGGGTGAGAATAAACAAACATTATTAGAGGCATTCATGGAATCCACAAACAGAAAGCTGGAGGAATCCATAGAGCCCACAAAGGGAATGCTGAATGAAGCCCAACAGAAGGAAAGGGAATCCAAGGAAACTATAACCAATCAACTAAGGGATTTGAGAATGAACACTGAAAACAAAATTAAGGAGGTAAAGAAGTCCATACAAGATCTAAAACAGAGCTCCAACAAAGAATTTGAAGCCATCAAATCTGACCAATTAGACGGAAAGGAATTAAAAACAATGTAGAAAGTCCTGACAGTATGTTAGGCCATGCAGAAGATCTAATCTCTGGAATTGAAGACAGCCTAGACATTATAGAAAATGAACAGACACAAGCAAGAAATATGATAGATCTATTCAATATTTAGAGGACACCATCAGAAGGCCTAATTAAAGGCTAATGGATATAGAGGAGGGCCTAGACACAGAAGTGAAAGATCTAGAAAATTTATGAAACAGGATCCTAGCCGAGAACCTCCCAAACATGCAGAAAGATAGGCCCATTCATATACAAGAATCCTTTAGAACTCCAAATAGACCAGACCAGAACAGGACATCCCACTGTCACATTTTAATCTGCACAGGATCAATTGAGACCAAGGAAAGGATCCTTGAACTGTCAGGGAGAAAAGATCAATTACCTATAAAGGGAAAGCAATCAGAATAACTTCAGATTTCTCAGCAGAGACAATGAAAGCAAGAAGAGCCTGGAATGAAGTATGCCATGCCCCAAAGACAAACAACTATCAAGAAAGACTACTGTACCCAGCTAAACTCTCCTTCATAATGGAAGTACAAATAAAAACCTTTCACAGCAAAGAAAAATTGGGACAATATATCTCCACCAAACCAGTCCTACAAAAGATACTTAAAGATGTCCTACACATAGAAAACCAACAAGAGCAAAATAAAGGCCAAGAATCATCCCACAAACAGAGAATTCAAGAATCATAGGAAGAATTCAGTTGGCACAGCACCCAAGAAGGTGGATAACATGGAGGGAACTACCAAACCCCTTTCAGTCCTGACTCAGTATTAATGTACTTAACTCTTCAATTAAGCGACATAGACTGTCTAGTTGGATCAAAAAGCAAGATCCTTCTATCTGCTGCCTTCAAGAGACACACCTTGCCCAAAAAACAAACAATGCAAATGACCCCCATAAAGAGGCAGGAGTTGCAATCCTAATATCACATAATATAGACTTCAAATTAAAATTAGCAAGAAGAGATATAGAAGGTCATTAAAGCCAGATGCTGGTGGCTCATGCCTGTAATCCTAGCTACTCAGGAGGCTGAGATCTGAGGATCACAGTTCAAAGCCAGCCCAGGCAGGAAAGTCTGTGAGACTCTTATCTCTAATAAACCAATAGAAAACCAGAAGTGGTGCGGTGGCTCAAGCGATAGAGTGCTTGCCTTGAGCTGAAGAGCTGAGGGATAGCACCAAAGCCCAGAGTTCAAGACCCACCATCGACAAATAAAAAAGGGTCATTACATACTAATTAATGGATCACTTCTTCAGGATGATATTACAATTCTAAATATCTATTCACTAAATAATGGAGCACCCAAATTTATCCAAGAAATACTACTTTTCCTAAAATCTCACATAGATTGAAAGACATCAATTGTTGGGGACTTTGACACACCACTATTCCTGCTGGATAAATCAACCCAGCAAAAACTCAACAGAGAAACCTCAGATCTAAACAACTGCATTGATCAACAAGATTTAATGGACATCTACTTAATATTTCATCCAGCAGAATGAGAATACACATTCTTTTCAGCAATACATGGAACATTTTCCAAAATAGGCCACATTTTAGGTCACAAAGAAAATTTGTTCAAATTCAGAAACATTGTAATTATTCCATGCATTGTCTCAGGGAATAAAATTAGAATTCAACACCAAAAGCCACCAAAAAAAAATTCTGTAACACACAGAGGCTGAACAATACACTGTTTGTTTGTTTTTTAATTTTATTTTATTGTAAAGATGATGTAAGAGGGGTTACAATTACACAAGTAAGGTAATGAGTACACTTCGTTTTTCCTTTTTTCTTTTTTTAATTTTAAATATATATTTTTATTGTAAAGATACTGTACAGAAGGTTTACAGTTACATGCATCCATTTCTATACAGCATTGTTACCCCTTCTCTTGTATTTCCCCTACCATTCCTTTCCTCCCCACCCCCCCAACTCCTCCCTCCCATCACCGCACAAAGTCTTAAAGTTCATTTTCAACATAGTGTCTTGTACATCTCATTGTTACAATGGATAATCCTGTATCCTTATTTCAGCATTTTGTTTTAATAAAAAATTATATTTATAGCCAGGCACCAGTGGCTCACGCCTGTAATCCTGGCTACTCAGGAAGCTGAGATCTGAGCATCGCAGTTCAAAGCCAGCCCAGGCAGGAAAGTCCATGAGATTCTTATCTCCCATAAACTACTAAAACTGGAAGTGGCTCTATGGCTTAAGCAGTAGAGCACTCGCCTTGAGCTGAAGAGCGCAGGGACAGTGCCCAAGCCCAGAGTTCAAGCCCCATGACTGACCAAATATATATATATATATATATATATATATATATATTTATACATATATATATTTATACATATATATATTTATACATATATATTTATATTAAAATAAAAAAATTAGAATTCAACATGAAAAGCCACTAAAGAAGATCTTGTAACACATGAAGGCTGAACAAAACACTGCTGAGCCACCAGTGAGTCTTGGAACAGATTAGAAAGGAAATTCAAATGTGTATGATATTTAACAAAAATGAACACACAAATTAGCAGCTCCTCTGGGAAACAGCAAAGGCAGTACTGACAGGCAAGTCTCTGAGTTCCTACATCAACAAATTGGAGAGTTCTGAAACCAACAATTTAATGAGGCACCTGAAGCTGCTTGAAAAAGACCAACAAGCTAAACGCCAACCCAGGAGATGGAAAGAAATAATTAAAATTAAATCAGAATTAAATGAATTAGAGTAAAAAAAATAGACTCAGCAAAACAGAGTTGACTCTTTGAAAAATTTAACAAAATTGACAGACCCTTAGCAAATCTTATCTGAATAAAAAGAGAAAAAAACCAAATAAACAAATTTAGAGATGAGAATGGAAACATCACGACAGAAAAAAACCATGATTCAGAACATTATACGGGAATACTTATCAAACCTTTATGTTAATAAGTTTGATTGGCCAATTTCTAGCAAATATTGACATGCCCAAACCAAGATGATTTAAACCAACTTAATAGAACCATATCAAGCATCAAAATAGAAACACCAATAAAAGACCTCCCACCCACAAAAGCCCAGAACCAGATGGATTTACAGCTGAATTCTATGAGGCCTTCAAAGTAGAACTCACACCAATACTCTGCCAACTCTTCAATGAAAGTTAAAGTTCACTACCAAACTCTTTCTATGAAGCCATCATATGCCTCATCCCAAAACCAGGCAGGGACTCTTCAAAAAAAGAGAACTATAGACCCATTTCTTTGATGAACATCGATGCAAAACTTCTCAACAAAATTATGGCCAATCAACTTCAGCAACTCATCAGCAGGATTCATTTCAGGGTTGCAAAGCTGGTTCAATATATGCAAATCAATTAGTGTAATTCATCCTATCAACCAGAGCAAGGATAAGAACCACATGATTATCTCAATAGATGCAGAAAAAGCATTTGACAAGATCCAACATCCCTCTATAATGAAAGATCTGGAAAAACTAGGAATCCGTGGAATATTCCTCAATATAATAAAGGCTGTGTATGACAAACCTACAGCCAGCATTATATTTCATGGAGAAAAGTTAAACCATTTCATCTAAATTCAGGAATGAGACAAGGATGTTCACCCTCATTTCTCTTCAATTTAGTATTAGAATGCCTAGCTAGAGCAATAAGACAGGATGCACACATAAAGGGGATCCAAATAAGGAAAGATGAAGTAAAACTGTCCTTTTCAGATGACATGATCTTGTTTTTAAAGCTCCCCATGGACTTCACTACCAAGTTACTCAACCTGATCTTAAACTTTGGAAAAATACCCGGGTATATAATTAACTCTCAAATATCAATGTCTTTTCTGTATGCCAATAACGAGAAGATCACAGCTGAAATTAGAAAAGCAACTACTTTTTTTAATACCCCCACAAAAAATAAAATACCTAGGAGTTAAAGAAGTGAAGGAGCTCTATGATGCAAACTTTAAAAAACTGAAAAAGGAAATTAAATCAGAACTAAGAAAGTGGAAAAACTTCCCATGCTCCTGGAATGAGAGGATCAACACTGTGAAAATAGCAATACTGCCAAAGACTATCTACAAATTCAATGTGATACGCATCAATATCCCAACCTCATTCTTCAATGAAATAGAAGCACCCCCAAAATTCAATACTCCAAACAATAAAATACCCCAAATAACAAATGCAATTCTTAGCAGAAAGAACAGTGCTAGAAGACTATCAATACCAAACTTCAAATTTTACTACAAAGCCATAGTAATCAGAACAGCTTGGTACTGGTACAAGAACAGACATAAGGAACAATGGAATAGAACTGAAGACCCAGAAATCATCCCACAGACATATAGCCACCTAATCTGCAATAAGGGAGCTAAAAAAATAGAATGGAAGAAAGAGTGACTCTTCAATAATTGGTGCTGGCAAAATTGGTTAAACACCTGTAGAAAACTAAAGCATAATGTACTATGTGATTGTTTTATTTCTTTTCTATACTCTTCCCCCATAGTATAACCCATTTTCGCTGTATTTGATTCCAGTGTCCTGCATCTTGCATACACATGTTTAAAATTTGGGGAAGGGAAGGGATATAACATAATGCTTAAATAAAAATACAGGTTGACCCATTGTAACAATAAGATGCACAAGACACTATGCTGAAAATGAATTTTATAATTTCAGGGGGGAAGGGAGGATTTGGGGAGAATGGGAGGGAAAGGATGGTAGAGGACAAACAAAGGAGGAGGTAACAATGTTCAGTAGGAAATGTACTCATTACCCTACTCATGTAACTGTAACCTCTCTGTATAGTATTTTTACAATAAAAATATATATGAAAAACAAGAAAATTAAAGCTAGATCCTTATGTATCACCTTTCACCAGAATCAACTCCAAATGGATCAAAGACCTCGAAGTCAATGCAGACACCCTGAAAACATTACAGGATGGAATAGGAGAATCTATAGGGCTCCTTGACACAGGTTCAAACTTTCTTAATAAAGACCCAGAAACACAAGAAATCAAAGAAAGGTTGGACAAATGGGATTGTGTGAAACTGCAGAGCTTCTGTATGGCAAAGGATATAGCAAGCAAGATCAATAGAAAGTCCAGGGATTGGGAGAAGATCTTTACTAGCCATACAACGAACAATGGTTTCATATCTAAAATATTCTTAGAACTCAAAAAATTAACTCCCCCAATAACAAATTCTCAAAGAAACAGCTGCCCAATTAATAAGTGGGCTAAAGATTTAAAGAGAAACTTCTCTGAAGAGGAAATAAGAATGGCCAATAGACACATGCTCAACTTCTCTGGCCATAAAAGAAATGCAATCAAAACAAAATTGAGATTCGACCTAATCTTAGTTAAAATGGCTACAATCAAGAAATCTATTAACAACAGATGCCAAAAAGGGAACCCTACTGCATTGTTGGTGGGAGTGTAAATTTGTTCAACCACTTTGGAAGCAGTATGGAGGTTCCTCAAAAGAGCTCCTCTATGACCCAGCAATCCCACTTTTGGGCATTTACTCAAATGTTCACAAATAAGACCATGCTAAAGCTACCAGCACGACTATGTTTTTTGCAGCATTGTTTACTACCATAGCTAAGATATAGAACCATCCCAGATGCCCCTCAGTAGATGAATGGATCAAGAAAATGTGACACACTCACACACACACACATACACACACACACACACACACACACACACAAAATGGAATTCTATGTCTCCATCAGAAGAATTACACCACGCCATTTGTTAAGAAATGGAAAGACTTGAAAAAAATAAATGAAGTAAACTAGACACAAAGGAACATAGGTCCCCTGGTTTCCCTTATTTGCAATAGCTAGTATATTTATAAGACAAGCAGAAAAGTTCAAAAGCTATGTACATATGACCATATAAGTTGATGCTTAGTGAAATTAACCCCAAGATAGGAACATAAGAGGTTTTATCTTTCTTGTTTTTTTTTTTTGTTTTTTGGTTGGTCATGGGACTTGAACTCTGGGCCTGGGGGCTGCCTCTCAACTCTTCAGCTCAAGGCTAGAGCTCTACCACTTGTGCTACAACACCACTTCCAGTTTTCTGGTGGTTTATTGGAGATAAGACTTTTATGGACTTTCAGCCAGCCCAGGCTGGCTTTCAACAGTGATCATCAGATCTCAGCCTCCTTAGTAGCAAGGATTACAGGCGTGAGCCACTGGCGCCCAGAGTTTTCTTGTTTTTAATGTATTTAAATTGTACTATGTGATTTTTTTGTTTCTTTTTATGTTCTTCATCCATGGTATAGCCTCTGTTTTCACTCTATTTGATTCCAGTGCTCTGCATGTTGTATATACATTTTTCTAACTTAGGGAGGAGAGGGAATTAACAAAATACTGAAACAGGTATACAGGTTGACCCATTGTAACAATGAGACATATAAAATACTACGTTGAAAATGAACTTTACAACTTGGGCATGAGGGAGGAATTGGGAAGGTGGGGAGGTAAGGGATGGTAGGAGAAAAACAAAGGAGGAGGTAACAATGCTCCATAGGAAATGTACTCATTACCTTACTCATGTAACTGTAACCCCTCTTGTATAGTATCTTTACAGTAAAAAATATAAAATTGAATTAAGAAGTCAAGAAATTAATCTATATAAGTTGTAACCTATTCCCAGCTGAGACCTATGATAAGCTCCAACAATTTACAAATACTTGATTAAAAATTTTCTTCATTGTTTACCAATCATTTTCATGGTGATTCCTTATTTATACAAGCACTTAGATACTCCACATGTACTTGAAGCCTCTCAAACACTAAATTTCCATGATACCTTTCCTTCCTAAAACTCTAATCCAGCTTGATCTTTTTGTGGTAGTTTTGGCAATAGAGTCACTTGCATTTTTTTGCCTGAGCTTGCTTTGAACTATGATCTGTGAATTCCAGCTTCCTGATTAGGTAGGATCATATGTGTGAACCACCAGTGCCCAACATAATCTTGTAAAAGTCCTGGAATTAGGAAAGTGAAGATAATACAACTTGTACAGTAGAGAATGAATATGATCAGTATAGAAGTATGCACACATTATTTATGGAAGTGTTGTATATGAGACAGAATTGAATATAATTGGAAGTGTAAGTACATATGTATTTCTGCAACAAACAGCACTTCCAATATATGAGGAAGTACTGGAAATATCTGGATTCTTCTGAGAACAGCAAAGCAAAAGCTTCCTCATCATATAGGGCAGTTCCACGATCGATTAAAAATGGCAACAACAGAAAAAAACACAATCAGTAGTTCAACTATACAGGCAAAACTTTGAAGGTTTCATAAAAAATGAGGTGAAGATGTGAAGACAATATCGCCAGATATCTGGTAGGTTCCAAGCAAACATTAGAGGAAGAATTGGGAAGCACTAGGAGGAACAATGAGGAGCCAGCTAACACAAAGGACATGTATGTTGTATGGAAAAGAGCATCCAGGTGCCCAAGTGTGTTTCCAGTAAAACAAGTGATGCAGGAAATATTGAAGGGAAGTCTAGGTATTTCATAGTGGGCCATTATGTGGACCTTATAAAGATTTTGGCTTCTGCTTTGACTGAAATTAGAAGCCACCAGAGTTCTAGAAAAAATTTAAAAAATATTTAGAGAGTAATTTAATAAGCTGAAATTTCTCTGGTACAGAGTATTTACTGTGTTGGGCTGGGAAGGTGGCTCAGTGGTAGAGCTCTTGCCTTGCAGAGTATTTACTGTGAAGACAAAATCAGTATGGAACAATGCTTTAAGGCCGAAGATAAGTACAGTGTGTTTATTATAACCGAAAACTAGAAATAGCTCAGTTTCAAAAGTAGGACAATGATTAAAGAAAGAGTGAAATATGTTAAAGGCTTGCAAATGTATTTCTGGAAATAATAGTATGAAAATTCTTATGGAAGAAGAACATAAAAAATGGGGACATACTTGCCTAAACATACTTCTTTTAAATAAAAATCAATTTGCATGAACAAATTATTAAATGAAGACAACTTGAGGTAAATTCTAGCACAGTGAGAGGGAATATATTTTGTTGGTACTGTGGGCATCAAAAGATTTCTTTTTCAGGGGCTGGGAAGGTGGCTCAGTGGTAGAGCGCTTGCCTTGCATGAATGAGGCCCTGGGTTTGAGTCCTCAGCACCACATAAGCAAAAAGAAAAAAAGCCGGAAGTGGCGCTGTGGCTCAAGTGGTAGAGCGCTAGCCTTGAGCTGAAGAGCTGAGGGACAGTGTCCAGGCCCAGAGTTCAGGCCCCACGACCGGACCAAAAAAACAAAACAAAACAAAAGTTTTCTTTTTCAATCATTTTTATCAATTTATTTTTGATAAATTACCAAGCATATTTAAAATGATAATAAATCATTTCTTAAAAGAACAAACTGACGATAAACCACTCCTTACCATAATAATATACCTTGCTCCTGTAATTACATGATTTTTCCAATATGGCACCATCCACTCATAATGTTATAACCTGTGGCAGAAATAGTGTATTTGTGTGTTTTCTAACTACATTGTAGATTGTGGGTGACTAAGAGCAATCAATGAGGGTCTTCTGATCCTTTCGTTGTCACATCTCTAGTAACTGATGGAGCTTCAAATTAACATTGGAAGAGTTACCTGGATTGACAAAGAGATTTGATTCTATGAACAAATAGTTGTGTGAATCTACACTTTCTCTAATAGAGGCATAACCTTGTGTGTCATTCAACTGATCCCTAATGAGTGCTATATCTAAGCATGTAATATGGCTAGTCTGTATCTTTTAGATAAATGAAAGGTGTTCGTGAAGTGTCACTGTATTCTCTACCATTAGTAACCCGAACAGAAGATATTTAAAACATAGCATATTTTAAGTATTGACTCTGTAATGGAGATGTAAAAATAATTTAAAGTAATATATTATGATTTTTCTACATTCAAGGAAATAATGCGTACAGCATGAGAAAGGACTATAATCTTATTTTGACAAGGAGACATTGGCTTGGAATTGCTAAGGCTAGTGCTCCAAACTTAACTGACTCTAGTAGGTAGAATAAATGAATCAAGTTTCTCTCATATTTTTTCTGATAAATTCCTCTTTCCTAGATGGCAATTCCATATAAGATGGTCAGTGTGGCTCTTGTGTCTGTCAGTGTATATTTTATTTACAGATAACTCCTAAATTTCAGTGAAGAGCACCTTGTCTATACTACATGCCCTATAAACACAAAAGAAAAGCCATCGCCTCTTCTCTGCTCTTAGGATACCTAGTGCCAACTTTGTAAAGGAAAGAAAGGAAGGTAAAGAAAAATTATTGGTATACATTGCGTCTTTCCTGTAGGTTCTTCCTACATTTTAGCTAGAAATGATTCTTGACAAGGCTCCAGATTTGCTTCAAGTATGGATTCTCCAAATGAAGATTTCTGTTCCGTCCCCTGATAGATCATTTTTTAAAATATTCTCTGAATTTATCCAAAGAGGATGATGAAGAGTGTGACTTGTTTCCTAGGAACCCTAAGCTATTTAAATATTGAGCATTCACAGCTTATTTAATAATTCTATTCTCTTACAAACTGAGTTCAATTCTAATCTTTTGGATTTTTATCAGCAGTAATAGTGACCACATCAGAATTTCTTTTCATTGCTTTTATCAGTCTCCATGGATTTAATTGTGAGCTTATTAAATCCCTTTTGAAACCACATACCAGTGGGAAGGGAAATTGTGGCCATTTCTCCAGCAATCCGCTACGCATGACACAGTCAATATTAGATATTTTGATATTTACCTTGGAAGAACACTAATTGTGATCCTCAATTTATCTATCAGTTGGGACATGTGGAAGACAATAGCAAAACATTCTAGACTTGAAAAAATATTTCTTTAACCAGCTGTTGTATGTCCATCCCAAGTGATTCAAGAACACAAGATGTTAATGAACTTGAAAACTGGGACATATGTAAAAGGTTCTGAAAAATTTCTTGATTCAATAAACATACAGGACAACCACAGAAGAAATGAATTGAGTTTGGGCTTTGAAGCTAGAAAAGAATGAGTTCAATTTTTACTTATTTATTTCTACATTATCATTAAGTAGTTATACAAAGGAGCTGCCATTTAACTAAGCCATGTATAAATGCAACGCATCTTATTCAATGTCACACTTTTCAACATTTTCACCCATCCCTCTTCTTCCATTTGCATCAAAATTGAAAGACCTGAAAAAATTATGAAATCAGTTTTTAATTCAGCTACATAATAGCCACATGATTCCATGTAACTTACATTGCTTATGAATCTGTTCTTCACTTATAAAATCTATTGAATGGGTTGTAGTGACACTGGGTTTTGAATTCAAGCACTCATGCTTGATAATCAAGTGTTCTATTGCTTGAGTCACTTTCCAATTCCTTTCTATTGAATTTGACAGCTCACATTTTCATGTGGTTGGCTTGGAACCATGCTTCTCCTTCCTTTGCTCCTTTTTAAAAAATTTTTAATTATATTTTTATTGTAAAGATACTGTGTAGAGGGGTTACAGTTACATGAGTAAGGTAATGAGTACATTTCCTCTTGAGCACTGTTACCTGTTCCTTTGTTTTTTCCCACAACTCCTCCCACCTTCCACCCCAAAGTTGTAAAGTTCTTTTTTAGCATAGTTTCTTATACATCTCATTGTTACAATGGGTCAGGCTGTATCTGTTTTTCAGCATTTTGTTATTTCCCTTCCCCTCCCTAAATTAGAAAGAATGTATCTATAAGATGCAGGATATTGGAATAAAATACAATGAAAATAGGGGTTATACCATGGGGGAAGAACATAGGACTTTGTTACTGGAATTACTTGCAGGTGTCATCAAGCCCATGATCTTAATGCTACCTTTCTAAACTGATATTTATAATTATTAATAGAATGGAATGAGTCTAACATTTAACTCACATGCATACCATCTGGTGGCAAAAAGCAGCACAGTGGGTAGTTGATGATAGTTCTTCCTAAACATTATAAATAGATATGAATATTTACATACACATATCTACAAATCAATGCAAAATGTTTACTCTGAATAAAATTAAATCATAAACCTAATTAAGAGAAAAATAGACACTTAGCAAGTACATATTGTGTGAAAGGCACTATAGAAGACATTTTTTTAACTAAGGATACAAAAAAGCACAGTTCTGATCCTTGCTCTCAAAAATTTTCTCACAAACTGAATGATGGGGAATATTCCTTGAAAAGTTATGCAATAACCTGGCAATAACACTATACCAAATGCTTCCACAGTGCAGGCTGACATTATTTGACTAATGACTGTCATCAACCAGAAAAGTTTTGCATAGCAATATTTCTATTTTTAGAGTAGAAACTATTAATTTAATTAAAATTGTACTCTGAGGTCAATTGCCAATTTTCAGGGTAAATGTTATATATTTTTGACAAAACTGTGTTTCAGTTCTTTTCTTTCAGTTTGTTTTTTTTCCAGAAAATATCTCATATTTTAGCTCAGGCCAACCTTAGATTATTAGTCTCTTATCTCCACCACCTAAATAGCTAGAATTACCACCACTTCAGGCCTTGTGTAAGTTAACTTTAACAGTATAAATAATTTTTTTCAGTATTATACTGCTCATACAAAAACTAATTTTTAAAAGTTTTCAGAATTGTTTATTATATTTTGATAGCTAAATTGCAACAGTGATAGTATGCCTACATCTCTTGCTCCCTGAGCAAAGAATTAATATCTTGACATAATTAGAATTCTAACTGAGTGGAATGTTCTGGGAAATTATAATTCTTAGTTGAATAATATTCAGTCATAATAATTTCTCTTTATTTTTCTGACTACTCTTCATAAATGAGGTTCTCTTAATTTTGACAGTAATGTTATATAATAGATATAATTCTTATTTTCCTCAGAGAAATGCTGAAACTGGTAGAAATTGTGTCAATGTTCATGTTAATATACTTATATATTATTTCTATCATTTAGAATATATAATAAATTATAGCAACTTAGAGCTGTAAAATAACATTAAAATATTTGTCCCATTTTTATATACACTTAAATCTTTGTCTTATGGAGAAAAGTAAATCTCAACATTAGGAATAAGTAATACCTTTGCCCTTCACAAATGTCTAAGTTTAAAACTACTAGTGTAAATTTTTGTCAGTTTTAAAATAATTTCTTTTTTTGGGGGGGGGTCTGGTCGTGGGGCCTGAACTATGGGCCCGGGTGCTGTCCCTCAGCTCTTCAGCTCAAGGCTAGCACTCTACCACTTGAGCCACAGTGCCACTTCCGGCTTTTTTCTTTTTGCTTATGTGGTGCTAAGAATCGAACCCAGGGCCTCATGCATACAAGGCAAGCACTCTACCACTGAGCCACCTTCCCAGCCCTAACCCAGGGCCTCATGCATACAAGGCAAGCACTCTACCACTGAGCCACCTTCCCAGCCCTAAAATAATTTCTTAACAGTCTTCATGTAGTCAGCTTGAGTATAGAATGGCAGAAATAGATAATTGAAGAGCAGATAGTGGCAGAAAATTTACCATTCTTGTATATTCTTAATATTGTGATTAAATATGTGACTTACAAAGACTGCATACTACTGAAGTCTTAGGTCTATAGCTTACCCTATGAATAAAAATATTTCAATTATTGATCTAATAAAAACATAACTCTTTACTATCTAGAGGCTTCCAATTTACTATAGTCCTGAATCAGAGATCGGTATCTACTAATATGAAAACAGAGTAGGTCAATAGAATAGTAGGCAAGTAGTAAAGAATCCAATCGCAAGATCTTTTATTTTTATTTTTGATAAGCCCATTTAGTTCTTTTCTTATATATTTTTCTTCCCTGATAACAATTTGGCCATTTTCTCTACTTCAATTCCTTTAACATGTTTTGTAGGTATCCCTATAATAAAAATAGGAGCGACTGAAACTATTGTGGCAAAAAGACAACACACTGAAGACTCAGATTAGCAAAATTTCAAAATTCATATTGGTTTACTTTCAATAGCCTTCAAGTTTACTTCAAGTTGGAAACATTCATACATTTTCCTTTGTCTGTGTGATGCAATGTAATTATGATACATAATGAGCAGTTTATTCTGATGTTTAAGGAACCCAATCACATATAATTAGGTTGATAAGACTACTGTGGAGAATAGATGATATAACCCATTCTAAATGTATTTAATACAATATACATTTTTAATACGTGTTAGCCTCTACATATGTTTAATTGGATTTTGACCTCAAAGGCTTACAATTATTAGCCACTTGAGGCCATCTACCATTACTTTATGCTATATATTTCTTTTCCACATAGAGTACTGAGCTGACCTTGTACTAAGATCTGACTATCTCTGTCTCTCAGGTAGCTGAGATTATAGATGGCAGCCATAGGGTTTGGTTTTAGGCTATTATATCATTTAGTTATATCACACATTATCATGATTGCATGTGCTAGTTCTTGTAGTCATGAACCCTTTACATTTACATTTGAATTGCCTTTAAAAGTCTCACATCTAAATATCAGAATATTCACAATTAGGATCTAGCATATGAGTACAAAGTGGACATAACTCATACTTCACATTTTATATGGGAAGTCACAGTTCTGATGTTGTTTATTAGGGAGAAATTTCCCTGATTCCTTAGTATTATAAACCATGTCTAACCAGAAGGGTCATTTTCCTCTCAACCTGACTGATAATTACTTCAGGAAACACAATCTAGCTTGAATTACTTTGGCTGTGGAAAAGGATTACAAAATCCTTAAAATTCATTAAAACTAAGAAAAATTCCTGTAAGGATATCTAATCCTTACAAAATATAATTTTAAGTCATGTTCAATTTAATGTACAGAATCAATGTGTTTCCAAACTGCTGGCATGTAATAAATATACAAAGTTAACACATGATACAGTGAATTTGGTGAACTTACCAAAGTTGAATTCGTTTCTTGATTACAGAATTTCTCTGAGTCTTTAATAATCTTTTGAAGATTATTATAGTGGAAGTAGTATACATTTATTTTCCCATACTCATTCACCAAAGATACACAAGAGTAAGCTGGTGTAGGAATACTTTTGTTGTTGTTGGTCGTGAGGCTTGAACTCTGGACATGGGCACTGTCCCTCAGCTCTTCAGCTCAAGGAAAGCGCTCTACCACTTGAGCTACAGCACCACTTCCGGTTTTCTAGGGGTTTATTGGAGATAGGAGTCTCATGGTCTTTCGTGCCTAGGCTGGCTTTTTGAACCAAGATCCTCAGATCTCAGTCTCCTGAGTAGCTAGGATTACAAACGTGAGCCACGGACGCCCGGCGAGGAATACTTTTTTCAGCAATTTGGGTGATCCCCAAAGCACATGTGTTGGAAATCTAATTCTCCAATTCACCTACTAATGGGATTTGGAGGTAGGCTGTTGGTAGGCCATTTGGTTGACAAGATGATGAGATGGAATGATCTTGAATGAAAGGATAGCTGACATCAATCCAGGTTAGGTTCTTCTCCTCATGGTTTCTCTTGCATACATTTCTTGCTCTCACCTGGCTGAACACTCTACCATGCTCATGACATACAACAGCCTTTAACAGATATGGGTGTGCTTGTGATACTCAACTTTTGTGCTTTAGAACTATTAGAAACAATTCCCTATTCTCTAAAATCTATGAATTATCAGCTATTTTATTATAGCAATACAAAGAAGAGTATAAGACGACAGTTTCTATCTTTGTAGTTTTATATCTCATATGTTTTTGTGTAGGAATATGTATATATATATATATATATATATACACACATATATATATGACTGGAAAAGAGAAAGGAAAAGAAATAAATCCCTTTAAAGCAAACCACGGATTTCCCACTTAAAGAAATAAGAAAAAAACTTCAAAAATCAATAATTGGATGGAGAAGGACTCTATCCTTAAGTTGCTTTTCATTATAATGCACACACACACACACACACACACACACACACACACACACACGGTGAAATCATTTGTTGCTCCAATATGGATGGCACAGCTGCCACTGATGTTTCCATGGCCTTGAAGGTAATTCAAATATTTACTCATTGTACAATTTCACACTTAATTTTTTGAACAGACTTTTTTGTAAATTCTAACAAAAGTAAGGAGAATATGCTTTTCAAGGTCCACTTTCGTAAGCATTGAATTATATTAATTATTTAAGATGCTTTGTGAATAAATATGGCCAATTTTAATTCCTATTGCCAAGAAGATTCAAAAGAACACATTTATTAAACTCTCCCAGTCTGTTCTTGTCATTGTTATTGGTATGAACATTCTGACCTTTGAAAAAGATGAACTATTCAGAGATTCAACATTAAAAGCAACAGGAAACGGACAGAGGATGGGTTATTTTAATATTATTGATTTTTGGAATTTGTGACTGTTTGCTATCAATATATTCTAGACTTCCTTTTAGTAAAAATTAATAAATTTCAAAGTAATTATGAGAAGACATATGGTACTTCTATTGAAAATCCAAATATGGAGATTTATGAATTATTTCCTGATTTAAGCACTCTGGTATAATACCTGAGTTTTGTTCTATGAATTACAGAATCCAATAGATGACAACAGTCAAATTTTTATCCAGCACATTGTGCTGCCTCTGTAATTACATTGCACCTCCTTCCTGAATGTAGTTGCTCAGTTACCTTCTGGAAATTCTACATTAAATTTACTGTGGTATTTCTACTAAAAACTCAACGTGCTTCTGAATACATAAATATATAACAACTATAGATAGGTAGGTAGATAGATAAATAGGTAGATAGATAATAGATAGATATAAAGAGATAACAACTAGCAAACAATGAAATTGTTTAAATAGAGAACAGCTAATAAGTAATATTATGGAAAAATATTGCATATAGGTTTTAAGAAAGAATTGAAAGAATGCTATTTTATTTGGGTCTTATAGCATGAGTGAGAGGTTCCAAAAGATAAAAAAAGGTTGATGGAGCGGAGAAAAATTGTGGAACATAACAGGAAGACTTTGTATATCACTTGACATACTAAATGAAATGGAACTAGCATACAGATATGTTTGAAGATTCATTTGTGTTTTGAGAGAATGATTCTGATTCTAATCCAATCTTGTATAATGCCACAGCAGCTATATGTGTTCTTTGCACATATCTCAGGACAAGTATTTTATTTATTAAAATGATGTAAAAATAAACCAGATACTGTGGCTTAATCCTGCAAGCCTGGCAATTTTGGAGGTGGTGATTAAGGGATCATGCTCAAGCCCAGCCCAAGAAAAATAAAATGTTCATATAACCAATGGTTTGAGCATGGTGGCATGCACCTGTTATCTCAGGTGTGGGAAATACACGGCACTGGTTCATGACTGGCATCATCAATCAAGTCGAGAAGAACAAGTATGAGGATCACATCCCAGGCCCAGGGATGAGCACCTACTAAGAAAATAACCTGTGCTGAAAAGAATTGGAGGAGCGAATCAAGGGATAGCAGGTTCAAGACTCTGAATTCAATCCTCAGTAACATGAAAACAAAATACAAACACCATAACTTAACATTTTAATAGTGACAATTACTTATTTGAGCAGTTTCTAATAGTTAAAGACTTTAGTTGTTTTTCATGGTGAAATGTGATAACAATGTTGGACTAAATACTTTTCAGTGTAAACTACTATGCAATTAATTCTTTTAATCCATTATTAGGAAGAATTGATAATTATTAGGAAGAATGTGATATATAATGTAGGAGTAAATACCTTTCATTGTAAAACTACTATGGAAATAATTTTTTATCCATGGTTAGGAACAATTCCAAAAAGAATCATTAGTTGGAATGTTGTTCTGACTTGTTCTAAGGTAACAAATACCTCAGAAAAACTTAAGAGAGAAAAGATTTATTGTGGTTCACAGTTTCAGTGCAGAGGCAGCAGGATCCATTGCTCTTTGCTGGGGGCAAGCAGAACTTGTCATTTCCTTCCAACCAGGAAGCAGAGAGATAGAGGAAAGCATGGAACAGGATGCCCTTCAAAGGCAAACCTCTCCCCTCTTCCTCCAACCAGGCCCCTACCTCTTAAACTTTCCATCATTTCCTATACTAGTGATCCACAGCTAGGGACAACACCTTCAATATATGAATCTGTAGAGGACATTTTGTGTTCAAACAGTCAGTTCGTGCATCTTTTAAGTCTCTCAATTTGCTAAAATAGTAAGAGCTAAGATTTTTAAACAATATTTCCTTCAATATTTCCTGCCCATGTAATTGTAACCCCTCTGTACAGTATGTTCACAAATAAAATAAATAAATAAATAAAAAGAAACAAAATAATAATAGTAACATATATTTAGTAGGTACTTAGTAATGTTTTTATTATAAACCATTTCACTGAGTGAGTCCAGTCACTTTCTGGGTTTTCTGATTGCCTTTTAAGGCTTTAAAATATGTTCTCCTGGAGAACATCCACATTTGCTTTTCCAGTTATGAATTCCTGAACTCTGGAAAATGTATTACATTCATTCTTCACATTTCCTGATTGTGTAATAGGCATTTCCAAGCTTGGTATTTCTTTTTTAATTAATTTTTATGATATATTTTATTGTAAAGATACCGTACAGAGGGTTACAGTTACATGAGCAAGGTAATGAGTCCATTCCTATAGAGCATTGTTAACTACTCCTTTGTTTTTCCCCTGCCATCCCTTAACTCCCCAACTCCCCCCACCCAAGTTGTAAAGTTTATTTTCAACATAGAGTCTTGTACATGTCGTTGTTACAATGGGCCAACCTATATCCTTATTTCAGCATTTTGTTATTTCCCTTCCCCTCCCCAAATTAGAAAAATGTATATACAAGATACAGGACAACAGAATCAAATACAGTGACAACAGAGGTTATATCATGGGGGAAGAACATACAAAGAAACAAAAAAATCACATAGTACATTATAAATACATTTAAAAGAACAGCAAGAAAGATTAAACCTCTTGTGTCCCTGTCTTAGGGTTCATTTCGCTTAGCATCAGTTTATATGGTCACATGTACATAGCTTTTGACCTCTTTTGCTTGTCCTAGACATATACTAGTTATTGCAATAAGGAAAACCATGGGGCATATGTTTGTTTGGGTCTGGATTACTTTGCTTAATGTATTTTTTCCAAGTCTTTCCATTTCCTAACAAATGGGGCAGTGTCATTCTGTCTGATGGAGCCATAGAATTCATGTATATATATCTATATAGATAGATAGATAGATATATCTATAGATATAGATATATCTATAGATATATCTATCTATCTATATAGATATATATCTGTAGATATACACATACACATATATCACATTTTCTTGATCCATTAATCTACTTAAGGGCATCTGGGTTGGTTCCATATCTTAGCTATGCTGCGACAAACATAGTTGTGCTGGTAGAAGCTTGGTTTTTCTAAAACTAGGCTATTTTACTGTCCTTTCCATTTCGACTAATGTCTCCATTTCAAAACCTTGCAGTCCAAATGAACTTTTTCCTTCTCCTTATTTATATGATAAATCAATAACCCTATTTTCCAAATATTTCGTGTTTGGCACTAAAAAATAAATCATTGTTTAGTTCGGACACTACTACCACATTGGCCAACATGTATTTACTGTTTATTACTAGAGTAGCCCTCTTTGGAATCTCTTCTTAGATACTTTCCTCTGCTGGAGACTTTCCCCATCATAATACACAGAAAGAAAATTATAGCAAGTGACTGAAATAATGTCGGTCATTCCTGTGGGAAAATCTTTCTATGGTCCCTGGTCAATGCACAAGTAAAGTTGAATTTTTGCAGCGATCGAAAAGTCTGTCCTAGAATTCTAGACAATTTTTTGTTTCCTTTTTCCATGACTTATTTTAGCTTTCTTCCTTGAGAATGCACTTCTTAAAGGCACAGATATTTGTCAATTGTGTTGACTTATAAACATAAGCAATTAGAACGATATATTCTTGTCACGAAAAAGTTGCTCAGTAAGCATTTTTCATAAGTATACAGAATTTTAACAGAATCCAACACAAAATAGGGGATTATGGTGCTTTTCAAATAAAGAGAGCAAATCACAGCAAGGTAAGACAGTCAGAGGACATGTAGCAGCAATTATCAGGGCTACAATTTGAATCCATAGATTGATTCTGGAGTCCGAATTCTCAGTCTTTGTTTTTTTGTTCTTGGTGATGTCTGATACAAGCTATACTCTGTATTTCAAGAAACTGTTTCCTTTTGTTCAAAATTATCCTGGTTTCTGTATTTGTATTTTAAAATATTAATCACATTTTTATTAGTTTTACATAGTTGTATAAAGGGGCTTCAATTAAATGTGTCAGTTTATGAGCACAATGCCTTGTGACCAACATTACCACTTGCATCATTTTCTCCTGCATCTATACCAACCTCTTATCTCCTCAAATTTTCAGTTCCATTTTCAAGTATATATAATGATGATGATGACTGTATTCACCAACTTCCTCTCTCCATTTACTCTTTCTCTTTAACCCTTACACCTCTCACACAGATATGCTCAGCTTTCTGATGTTCATTTTGCTAAACACTAAGTTAATTGTTCAAAGGAGTCACACCATGGATATCCACCTCTGTGTATACCATACATCAGTCAGTTTGGTTATGTATATATGTATGTGGTTCTGCATATTTTCAAATACATTTATATTTTATATCTGCCTTCTACATATAAGAGAAAGCATACACCATTTGTCAATGTTTGTTATTACAGTTCTATACCTGTAGATAGTAGTGGACTGCTTCGTGTCTTTGAAATCAGTCACACTATGTGCCTTGCTTTGGCTAATAAAGAAGCAGAAGTGGTAAAAGGCTCTGTTGAACAATTTTTATCTCACCAATTACTTATTCCTGAATAAGCCCTAAGTAGAGAAGAATCCCCTTCCAATTGATAAAAAACATGGAATAAAGGTAAGAAATAGCTCACAAGTTCTTGGATTACTATTATTAGTCACTGTTACATAAGCTAGAATATTCTATATAATAGAAATGTATTTATATTTTTCTTCATAAAAATTGCAGAATAATATTTGTGTTTAGTTATTGCATGTGTATGTTTGTAAAGGTTAGTCTTTTTAAAATAAGTTTTCAGAGTTGTATGATGTTGGCTTTGGGGTGCCAGATTGAAGTATTTTTAACATAGTTTGGGTATGTACTTAATTACAGGAAAGATTTTATTTTAAACACTGTTTTAGACAATTTATCTTCTGAAGATGAATTTAATCTAAGAGGATATCCTTCAATTGTCATACATTTGCTTATATATGTGTCATGTAAGTATTAACTTTGTCTTATAACCAATGTGTCCATCTCATATTTCATGTTTCATTGTATTGGCCAGAATTTGCAAGCAATGTTGAAATAATAATGATGTCTTTGGCTTGTTCTTGTTTTTAATAGAAATGGGATATAATATTTCACCATTAAGTATGGGATTGAGTGTTGATATACACTAATCTTTGTCATATCAAGCAGTAATCTTCCATTCTGGTTTTACTACATGTTTTACTTATTTAACCTAGAAGCCAGAATGTAATGGTAAGAAATGCTTTTTTGTTCTTTATTGAAGTTATCATATTGTGCTTAATATTAAGTAGAAGGATAATTCTCTACATATTAACTGATTTTTACACAGAGGTTTAAAGAACTGTCTGCTATATGATTTTTTACAGAGGTTTAAAGAGCTGTCTGCTATATGATCCTTCTCATTTTTTCTTAAATGCTTTATATCAATAAGATGAAGCTGCAACTTGAAGCCCCAGAGAAGACTGAATACTTTCCTCTGGAAAAAAGTATATTAATGCAGTTGCTTCCAGATTAGAAAATAAAATTGAAGCCCTTTAAGTTCAAAGATGTGTTACTGTCATTTCTTGTTTAGAGAACACCTGCTATCACTCTTTTAAATGTACAAATGATTCTAAATATGAAGAATCAAAGAATCTTCTAATATTCTAAAATTTAACATGTTCTCCTAACAAAATATTTTTATTTCTCAGTAAAATTAGAAGTTAAGAAATCCAAATATTGGTGACTATATATTTGCATTTGAGCAACTGAAAGATTTTAAAGGTCTTTGATACTTATTATTTATTATGGGGATGATCTATATGTTTAGTACAATACTCATAAGTCTTTGGTTGCAAAAGAAATGTAATTCGACTAAAGAAATTTAATGAAAAATGGGATTTATTGGTTGCAATTTTACCCTGTGTGTCATTTGATTTGGAGAATCAATAAATCTCCCTCAGAGAGCTAAATAGCTCCCAACCTGTCTTATTTTCTCCCATTCTTTCTCACCATTAATTTTCTCTACATGTTACCTATTGTTCTCAGGTATCATGGTACAATGAATAAGAAGGCATGGCCTTCATGGTCTAATGGAGGCAGAAAAGGGACAGTTGGTCTACTTTCCTATTGTTTATGAAAGTGAAAGTGGGATTGTATGATGGTTTGTTATCATATGAAATTTTGAGGAGAGAGGAGAAATATTTTGCTAGATAAATGGATAAATTAGAAAAATGCAAGAGTTCCTTAAATTTCAAACCAACTGATTTCTGGTTGCAAATAAGAGATGAAAAAACCATGGTTAAAAATGTTCTGATCAAACAAGACAAAACTGAATTGCAGATTAAAGACAAGGGTGCACCAAGAGTTCAAGAAAGAACATGTAATCAATATCCATTGACAACACAATCAATTGATTACACCCACTGAAAGTGAGAAGTGAAAGATTAACCAAGTATTAATAAGATAAATATGGTTGGGATTTTGTCAACTGAATGCAATAGTGAAAAAGGGTATTAAGAAAGTGTAGGCAGTAGCCCCTAGCAAATACTTGATTTTTTTGATAGAGCTGAAATCAAAACACATTTATCTCTACCAATAATAAAAAATAGTATGATGAGATAAGAGAATTTTCTGAAGGAGATAGAAAAGATATATGAAATCTTAAATGTTAATTGTAACTCTGCATATTGAGCTATGAGAAATTCACTGTGGACACAAGAAAATATAGTCCATCATTACTGTCCTGCCTTTAACTTAAGTACTCATGATTCTTAACAGATATTTTCAAGACAACATAATAATAAACGAAGGGTCATGAAAGATATACTAAAAATTAAATACATAATCTTACTAAGAAAAAGTGATTATATATGGAGAAATGTTTTAAATTAGGCATTGGATTTACTGTAAACATTATGGATATGAAGTTAATGCATAGGCAGTTGAAGATATCAAGGAAAAGCCAGAACAACTAAGATTTCCTGTCAAGATAAAAGACATATTCACCGAATGACTGTCATATCTGCCTTCTCAGCTTGCTGTCTTCTCTGAAACTTTTTCTTGAAATCCAGATGTGCCCAGGCCTCACCTCAGCAATATATGCTATACCATGCTTTCTGCTTACGAAATTTCATTCATGTATTTTCACAAATTTGCAAACAAATAACAAGTAATAACAGATCAACTTAGACAGACAGTTCCAAAGTGAATTCTATTTGAATTCTATTCTCAAGCAATTCTAACAGAATTGAGCCACATTTCTCACAGTAAGAGTGGCTTCTAACTGGCCTTTCAGATGATCTTTCTCTTCTTTCTGTCGATATACCACCTGGACTATTACTTTTGCTTTCAAACTAACTGCAGAAAACCTGATCCATGCTTATCTTGTTTTCTAAAACAACAAAAGGGGATAAGGTAATACCAATATGAATGACATAAATCCATTCACAGAGAGTGAGTTGAATACATGATGTTTATATGCTAGAAGAAAAACTCATAAAATACTGAATTTTTTAAATGGTAACCTGCTAAGAAAAGGATAATCACATTGTTTGGTGAGTTTGGTATAATGATAAGATTACAGTGGAAAAGAAACTGTATTTAAATTTTATAAAACTTTATTACTGTGTTCAGGGTCATGTGACAAAGAACAAAATGTGCAGGTTCTTTTATCCTTAATGTACAAATAATGACATTGTTTATATTCTAGAACTCATGATAACTGTGGTAAAAGATAAAAAGCCATGCTGTATTCCAAGGACAGTCAATTTTCTTTTTTTGTGTGAAAATATCATACAGAGGGGTTACAATTACATGAGCAAGGTAATGAGTACATTTATTATCAAGCATTGTGGCCTCCTCCTTTGAATAGATATAATGTTAAAAAACACAAGCCAATTCTATTTAGGTAATTCCATCATCCTAATTTTTTTTGAAAAGCCCACTGCTCATACTGTGTATGATTTCATTCCTATCAATATTATTAACAATCCTATCATCAATATGAGTTAATTTTTATCTATACTTCTAGGAACTAATAAGTCCCTTCTGTTATCAATACGAGTTTATTTATATCTATACTTCTAGGAACTAACTAGTCCCTTCTGTAGGCACTCAACAAATATTTGTTGAGTGTATAAATAAGCAGTTGTCTAACTATGTAGTTAGTGATAGAATAATTATCGCTAAAAATAAATAAATAAATAAGTAAATAAGAACTGACACCTCTAGCGATATTGAGTCTTCCAGCAGCCATGGCTTCTCTGGTGGCAATAGTGTACTTGATATAATAATATATCAAAGACAAAGATTAACGCAATGGACCAGATCTGAGAAAAGGTCAAATCATGGTATGTGTCCCTGTTACATCAAGGCATCGATCGAATCAACAAGGAGGAGCTAGTTTCATTTTTATTCCATTACAATAATTAAGACTAGATACCAGGATTATATCCTACATAAGCCATTTACAAAGGTTAAAAATATTAACACTGAAATCACAACTGAAAATTCTAAAACATTCTGAAATAAAATATAATGTTGAATGTCCTAAAATAACACTTAGCCACAAATACTATTCATGTAGCCTTCTACAGTAATGGTAAGAATAAAGATTGTAGGGAAAGACTAGGCAGGTTAAGCCACTGAGATACATGTAAAACTTTACAGAATATTATCCTATCCTTTTTTTAGGTTTTCTGTTCAGCACATGATTCTGCTTTCATTCAAATTCACTTACTTTTGTAATTCTCCTAATAAAACTCAATGTAAATGGGAATATAATTTGGCTTCTCAATATGAAAGCCCCAGATACATCACATTAAAGTGTGAAGAATAAACTTTCACTTAAGCGTCCAGTATCCTCCTTTAACAAATAATTGAAGCCAATAAAAATGTAAGAATAAAGATCTGACTATCACTGGTACTTAATTTTGGAGAACTATCATTCAATTAATTGAAGAATTGCCACAAGAATATAGGCAGGCATATGCTCAGCTGATCTATACAGAATAAGAGGGAATAGTAAAATGTCTAATGGAAAAGGTGAATGTCCAATTTAACAAGGTCAATAGTTGTTTAACCTATAATAGAATGTGTCAAAGTGATTCACTAAGAAAAAAAATGTCAAACTAATGAAATTTTTTAAACTACTGTGTCTATTATATATGGTGAATCTAAAGTGCTTTAACTTCATCAGGATATTTTTAAAATTGAAAAAAAATGTTAAGCTGGAGATGATAAGGTGAGCCGAGACCTGAGTGATATATGACTGAGTAGAGATATATGGAAAATCAGATGAAAATGTGTCTCTGGATAAGGAAACATTACCAGCAAACTTCCTCGGGTAAGAAAAATACTAGTAATGTTAAAGGAGTAAGAATGTCAGTGAGAATGGTTTGGTATAAGTAAGGAAGAAAATAATGGGAAGTTGAGAGAGAAATAAGAGGAGACAGACAGTTTTGATAAAGACAAGTCAAAGTACAGAGAATGTATTTGATTAATATAGGAAGCCACTGAAATGTTACAAACAGAAGAATCATGGTATAAGCTACTGTTTTTTAACTTCTCATGGCAATGTGAAAAATAGATTATAGGGGCTAAGACAGAATTGATAGACAACTTAAGGCTATTGTAATTGATCCTAATGAGAGAGGGTAATGTGTCAGACATGGTGTGTTGGACAGGATGAAGTTGATGAGACCCAGTCACACTCTTGTTCATTTTGAAGATCAGCCAGGTAGAATTCTGCATAATTCCATCTAGTGCAAGGCACATTGCCTGTTGTTAAAAGGTACTTTTAAATCAATTAAGATGTGATGAGATAGAGGGGAAAAAAAGAGAAAGCATCATTCTGAGGTTTATAATGAATGGAAGTTTATAATCTGGAAATAAATTCTATTATTTATATATATTTATTATATATATATATAATATAATTATCGACAGCTTAGTTTGGATTATTGGGGGAGGGTTTGCTTTTGTAAATAAGATGATTTTTTTGCATTTTTGAAACTATGCTGAATAAAGGCAACAGACTTAACACCAGATATTTTTTAACTGAGTTATGATACATATACTATATTTGTGTTTCAATAGCTTCTTGAGAATATGTTAACACCCATACTAAGAAAAACTAGGCTACAATTTTCAAGGTCTTGTGTATCACTGTGGCCTTAGAATAGCTAATTGTCTACAAATATACATACAGAGGAGAAAGGAAATCTTGGCACTGCTGTTATTAGCTCACCTTAATGTGAGCTATTGATTTAGCACATTATTTCTACTACAATGTCTTTATTACAACAACTTACACGGAAATATAATAGCAACTAATACTTATTGACTGTTCACTATAGACCATAAGACGACTGAAATCTAGGGAAGCTGAGCACCTACCCAATGCTATACAAATGTAAAGGCACTACACATGTAATCACTATATATTTATATTTTATATTTATCTGCTATATCTCCTCAGGCTGGCTTTGAAGCACCATCCTCTACGTTTCAGGATTATAGATTTCAGTCATGAGTGCCCCAGCTTTAAATATCATAATTTATTGGCTGTAACATGATTGGTCAAGTTAATAGGAAATATCTTTGTTATAGGAATTTCTTAACAAGGAATCTCTGTACAAAGTTGATGGATGCTTTGTAAAGGTGAAAAATGAGAAATATTATATTAAATTGAGAAAAAGATCTGAAGAGCGAGGAGTTCTAGGCCTTCTTGCCTAATTTGCCCTATAATAATAATAATGCTCCCCTAGAATAGCAGAACTCAGCATCACGTGGGAATTCCTTAGAAATGCAAATTCTCTGACACAATCCCTTGAATTAGAAAGTCTACATCTAGGGTTCAACACTGTGGGTTTTAATCAACCCTCTGGGTGATTCTGATACATGGGTAAGTCTAGGAACCTCTGCTGGATTACATAATGGGAAAGTTGGGCCCCAAGCACCAAGTACGGCATCCTGAAATTCATACAGCGCCTGAATGCTGAGACATTTTTCATGTTTATAGAGTTAAAATGATGAAACATGTTTAGTGAAAGGTGAAACGTGAGACGTCAGCAACCAGGAGTAACGTTTCATTGAAACCTTCACATTATGTTTGTATTCATTTTTATACATGCATATACATGCATTTTGTATAAGTGGACTTTAACATGTCAGACTTGAGTAGTTGCAACAGAGACTATGCTGTGCAAAGACTAAAGGTATTTGCTACTGAGCCTTTACAGAATCATTTGCTGATCTAATAGTGGTTAAAGTCTGGGAAAATGCACCCATGTTCATTAGAAGCCTTTGCCAATTTTTGTAAAAATATGAGCTCGGAAAGCCAGACCACAGCAACTGAATTTGAACTGCTAAGGATGAAACTTAGGCAAATGTTTTACAACAAGGGAAAAATTTGATCATGAGGTGAATTAGGAATGCAACCAGAACTGGAGCCCCAATTCTAGATCCAGATTTATCTGTGTGATCACAAATCATCGGGAAAAAAAATGCATGGCTATATTTCTCATAGTAAGTTTGAGAGAGAAATAAGCTTTCTTATTTCCTCTACATAACTGATGAGAAATTTGAGCTTCACAGATTTGAAAAATATTGCTCAGCCATATAATTAGTAAAAGAAGGACTCTGTATTTGACTACAGACCTGCAAACCATAGAACCAATGTTTTTAATCCTTTCTTTTGTAATTCTTCAGTACTTTGTCTAAGGTTGTCTTCTCCAGGTTTCTTACATATATATATATATATATATATATATATATATCTTTTATTAATGTTCTCAAAGGTTCCATTGTCAAGTTTTTTTAAAATCTTATTCCATGTCTCTGTATACCTCTCTAGTTTTAAATTGGTCTTAGCTATCTAGTCCCTGATTTTTTTTCTAGCTTTCAGCTCTTCTCCATTTGCCTGCTATTTCCTGTTGATCCAGCTTGATCTTGTACCTATGACAACCCATTTCTCTACATTTTAGCCTTGAAAGTAAGTGTGCTGTCTTTCACAAGGCATTAGATTTTTACATCATGGGTCATGTTTTCAGTGAATCTCTAAGCACCTAGAATATATCAAGGGAGCTATATTTCTGTTAATAGGAAAGGTTGTTTTTAACTTGAATTCCAATCATAAATGGAATCAGTCTTATTTAGAACTACACTGTACTACACCAAGGTCATGACGGCTTTGCAGAGACTGCTTGGGTCAGAATGTCATGGCACATCACAGCTTAGTATAGACCAGCATTTGGGGGGAAAAAGTCCCAGCTATCAAGACCTACAAAAGAGTTTCTAGTACTCTCTAGCATGTAAGCTCTTCTTTCTTTGGTCACATGATTATATTTCTCAGACTTTGCTGACTGAGGTATTCTATATTATTGAGTTTTACAAAGTTAAATCACTGTAAAATTTCAACTGGCTAATACAGCAGACAATCCTGTAGCTTTCATCATCTGCCAAAAGGAGAATAATTTAAGTACCTGGAGATGGTAGAGATATGATTGGAGACCTTTGATCTCTGAATATCTGTATGGACTAAATCCCAGCAAATGCACACACTGATTACCAAAACTAGAATATGATATGAGCAAGAAATTTAATTGTGTTAAGTAATTTTATGTGGGACTCTTTTTAATAGTATCCAGTGTTTGGCTGAAAATGATACTACAATCAAAAGTCAACTTTGAGAATCACATTGGTTATAGAAAAATAATATGAAAGTTGACATGAGAGCTCAGATAAAGATGAACTGAATATCAATGACTTGAGAGACAGGGCTCTATTACAAGAACTTTGCATCAATAGATCTGCTTATTCTTCAACAAACCCAGTACACTTTTAGTGTTGCATAGGATGAAATGAGTACTGTCAATAAAATTCCTAGCTTGATCCTGGTGGCTCAAGCCTGTAATTCTAGCTACTCAGGACGTTGAGATCTAAGGATTCTAATTTAAAGATCAGCCCCTGAAGGAAAGTCTGTAAGACTTTCCTTTATCTTCAATAAACTATGCAGAAAATGTTGGAAGTGCTTCTGTGGTTCAAGTGGTGGGGCATTAGCCTTGAGCAAACGAAGCCACAGGGATAGTGCCCAGGTCCAGAGTTCAAGTCCCAATACTGGCAAACAAAAGTCCCTGCTTGATTGAATACTTCTGCTACATATGATGCTCTCCACAGAACAAACTTAGAATTTAAGTTGCAAAGTTCCAGAACTAGTTTGAACTGATATTCTTACTCTAATCTTCAGATTCTGGGGCCTGTGTGACCATAAACATGTTCTGCCTTCATAAACCTATGGAAAGCCAGTGTTACTCTAGAACCTTCTTTCTCCTGGCTGGGACTTTGCAGGACGGGGTTGCGGGGAGAATGACTTCATATAGGGGAAAGTACTCTGTAAACCAGGAAGTGCTGCACAAACATTAGGTATGATTAGTACCCTGATGATTTAAGACAGAACAAACTATGACAACCCTATTGCATGTACTTCCTTATTATTCAGAAATAGGGCTCAGAGGAAAATGTTTGCCTGGGGAATTCAGTGCAATCTGACTGTACATTCGGTAGTTCATACAGAAAACTGTAATTCAGCAGCTCTCTTCCAAAGTTCTGCTTCTCCAGTAATTGGGTGATGTCCACTTACACGCCGGGCAGTAGGATCCCTCTGCCTCACGCATCTGCTTCATTTCCTCACTTAATGTCTTCTCAGTTCCGTTATTTATTTTCTTTATTATTACAGCAGTACAGAGTGTGAGTCATTCTCTCTGCCATCCCCAGCAGCATCCTCTAAGGCATACAAAACAATAAGGTGATTTATGAGGCCCTTTCCACCCAAATGTTGCACAATCAGAAGAACTTGCATTACACTGATTTGGTCTCCAAATCAGGGGTACCTTTCAGTTACCAGGTCAAGAAAGGAGTTGGGGATCCTTTATCTAAACCTCAAGAGAAGAACTATTTGAATGTAGAGTGAAATGGATGGCTAGTTGGAGCAGAAAGGCAGAAGTGAGGGTCTGGGGAATATGTAGATTTAGTTACAGGAGGAAGAATCATGTGCACAGTGTTAGACTACACATAGGTATGTTGAAGGTACTACATAACAGAACAAGTGCTTTTCAGCAAAAGAGCATTTTGACCCCAAGGAATATTTGGAAGTTCTGGAAATAGCTTTGCTTATTACAACTATTGATTGGTTGGGTACCTAGTAGATATGGGAAAGAAATTTTAAAATACGTATTTTTCATAATTGGACAAAAATGAATACAACTGTGGTGTGCAACATTATTATTTGTTTATTTGGTTGTTGTTTAAGTGCTGATGCTTGAATTCAAGGTCTTTGAGCTATCATTTATCTTTTTTACTCAATGAGGGTTCTCTTCTACTTGAACCACAGCTCCACTTTTGGCTTTTGGGAAGTTGATTGGAGATAAGAATCTTACTGACTTTCTTGTCTGGGATACTTAGAACTGCAATCTCTAGATGTCAGCTTCCTGAATAGCTAGTATTAGAACCATGAGCCACCAGTGCCTAGTAAGCATTATGTTTTGATATGTGTATATAATGTGTAATGGCTAAATTAAGCTAAATAACAGATCTGTTATGTCACATGCTCTTTTGTAGTGGCTAAGTTTAAAAATAGGCTTCTCTGCTGTTTTAGGGTATTGTGCAATAGATCTTTTTTTATTAATTTTATTTTATTTGTGAACATGCTGTACAGAGGAGTTACAATTACATGGGCAGGATAATGCGTACATTTCTTACCAAGCATGTGCAATAGATCTTTTTAATTCATTTCCCCAAACTGAAGTTGTTAATCTTCTAACCACCATCTCCCAAATCCTCACTCTTTATCCCTAACCCTAGTCCCTGACAACTCTTTCTCTGCATCTGTCAGTTCAATTGTTTACATTGTACAGGTTAGGAAATTATGCAATATTTGTTTTTCTCTTTATTCAAAGGCTGAGAAATATTCTATGGTGTATATGTAATGCAATACCTATCCATTTATTCACTGATGTGCAGAAGTTGCTTCCATTGCTCAACTACTGTGAATAGTTATGCCATGAATACGGGAATGATGTCTCTTAGATATAGAGGGTCCTCTTTAGCACTCTCAAATGGAGAACAGCCCTTGCAGCCAAGAGTTATCTTGTTCAATTTCAACCACACAGGAGATGGTCAAATTGCTCTAAACCCAAGAAAGACCTAGTTAACAAGAGATCCTGACAAGGGAAGAAATTGGGGGAGTCTCCAATTCTTAGCAACAACAATTTTTTTTCTTATATCTACCCAAGGGTCAGTGGTTTCATTTTGGTAGCTTAAAGAAGGGGTGTTTCAGCTGAAGAAGGGTCAGTAACTTTATTGCTGGAAAAATCCTAATTCAGAGGCTCAGTAACTTGCTGACCTTGGGATCTTAGAAAAATCTCCTCAACTTCTTCATGCCAGAATTCTAATTATTGTACAGTGTGGGTAACAATCAGATTTCACAATTGCACTAACATTTTAAAAAGTTGTAGAGTTTTAGGTGTTTTCCTTAGCCAGAGATTAGATTATTTAAACAGTGTATCATTACTTAAGTATGTGCATGTGTGTGCGTGTCATGTGTTAGTGGTTTCACACCCCTCATTTCAGATAATCAGCAGACTGAATTGGAATGGATGCAGTGGACATGGGAATGAGTGGCTCAAGACCATTAGGGGATTGGGCATGGTGAGAAACAGCTGTAGTTCCAGCAATGGGACATTAAGAGAGAAGGATTATGAGTTCCAGACCATATATATAGGCACACTATCTCAAAAAAATGTGTTATTCAGCAGGGATATTAACTGTGCTTTTGCAAGGCAAGCACTCTAAAAGTAAGCTTTTTTGGGGGGAGAAGGAGGAGTGGTCGTGGGGCCTGAACTCTGGGCCTGGGCGCTGTCCCTCAGCTCTTCAGCTCAAGGCTAGCACTCTACCACTTGAGCCATAACACCATTTCTGGCTTTTTTTTCTGCTTATGTGGTGCTGAGGAATCGAACCCAGGGCCTCATGCATGCAAGGCAAGTGCTCTACCACTGAGCCACCTTCCCAGCCCCTAACTGTGCTTTTGCAAAGAGGTGTTTTCTTAGTTTAAATAAAACAGGAAAATATCTGACTTCTTAGCAAGACTGTTCACTAAGTTTTTTTCCTCTGTGTTTTTGACACCATCCTCTCTCTAACTTTCTAATTTCTTCCACTGTGTTTGGGTAATCTCCTTGAAGAATTTATTTTAAATGTTAGTGCATTCCTGATACTATGTCCAAAATTCTCTGTATTTCTAGCTGGTTTGCATTCATATTTATTTATCAATCTCCCTAACCTAGTTAATAATACAAATTAGCCACTATTAACCTCTATCTTTAAAATAAAGAAAATGATACCTACATCACAAGTATTTCCAATGATTAACAAATGATAGGCCTGCTAAATATCTTGACAATAGCTTGGTCCAGAATACTTTTACTTAACATGGGTGCCTTAAAAGTAACTATCTAACTATAAACTGCCTTTTCTTTTCTCAATTTTTATAGCTGAAGGGAGAAACTTTCTCTCTCTGCTGCCTTCCATATTGAAGTTCTATAAATTCAAAGTCTAATTCAACTTTGATTTTTATTTTCCTCTTTATTTTCACTACTCCCTTGAGTCCAGACCTTTATCTCTTCCTACCTGAATAGAACTACGATAGTACAAAACTATGTGTCTCTCCACCTCTACTCTTTCCTTTTCCCCAAATCATACTAATAATGTGATGATCTTTTTAATGTTATTGACTAGGTCTTCTCATTTTTAAATTCTTTTAGGCCTCCTGTGACTTCAGAAGCAAATTAACACTTTTACCCCCCAAATTCATGGTCTTCCTCCTTCTTTCCCATTAATCCCAACCTCTGCCATTCTACTTTATAATGTCAGTCTTGTTTTCTCACCTTGAAGAAGCATTCTTTCTTGTCTCAAATAGACTAGAGGGCCTCTTCTTCTGGGCTCCCATCTCAACTCTTACCTATGTTCTAACACTCATCACATTGTTGTATTTATATGCTATGTGTCTGGTTGGCATTTCTTTGCAAAAATAAAGTACTGATGAATAAATTTGTCTTCTGGGATGGAAGGCAGCACTTCACTGGTATTCTCATCTTGCTGAATGACTTCACTTTAGTACATTGTATTACCTGTCTCGCTCTACTACACTCAGCAAGTGAATATAATGATTAATTCATGTCTGAATTTTAACGGGAAAAAGTAAGAGAATAAACCATGCATACATACACTCCTACATACATGTAGGTTCTTAGTATAACTAGAGCCAGAGTAGAGGTTTGACAGAGTAAGAAGTTTGCTGGAGTAAGTGAAATTGTTTTTTGTATGTACTCTCAGTATTTGACATGAAGTTGTTGCCAGATAATTCTCCATAATTTAGCCTTCCAAGCCTTCTTATTCTCATGAATGAGATTATTTTTTTAAATAAAGGAATCTCATTCGTGGGAAATGTCAAATACCTCTAGGGACTAGCCTTGAGATGCTAGTTTCCTGAAAGAGACTGATCTAGGTCAGCCTATTTGGGGGCATGGATCCAACTTTTCCAGCTCAAGCAGCCAAATACTGCCACCTACTAACTTTATAGACACAGTAAGATCATTTGATCATGTACATTGGCATCACATATCCTAACTTCCTAATATTAAAGCATGTTAAGTTAAATAAGTCAGGCTGGAAGACAAAAGACATGTTTATTTTTTTCTAAATTAGAAGTATATTTATAAACCTATATAGGATCATATGTATTTATTCACAAATATATTAACTAATGTATGGTATGTGCAGATGAAAATTCCAATGATGTAACTACTTTCAAGAAAAAACTTACAATTTAACAAAGAAGAGTGCTAATTTCTTGGTATCAATCAATGATTGACTTTTCTTGAGATTTTTGTTGAGAGAGAGCCCTATAATTCTTTGTTGGGGTTCTAGACAGCCACTCACTGCCATTATTCCCCATCCACCTGATATGATAGCTAGAAATGTCTCCAAACATCACCAAACATCCCCTGGAAGGTGGATGAGGAATGATCATATCTGACTGAGAAATAACTTATATGTTTCAATGTATATGAGTTTCCCAGAAGAGAGTAGATGTTTCATATACCTCTTCTGTTCTCTAATGGGAACACTTAAAATTCCATGCTAATATCCACTCAGAAAAATATTGTGTCTAATAATAACCACCTCCCAGTCAAACCTTGGTCTAACATTTGTGGTACATTTTATTAGCCTAATTTGGCTTTCCACCAAAGCTTTATTCAGAAAAGTGTAAAAGAAATTATCACTGCAAAATGATAGTCTAAATTTTCCAATGATGAAACTTGGGCTTTAGTAAGTGTTGTTTGTGAAGAAAGAAAAACATATACTCCCATTTGTTGGGGTGGAAAGGGAACTAAAAGAAAAAGAAACAGCAAGGCTTAGATAAATTGGTGTCATGGCAATACAAGTTGAGGGGTGATCGATTCTCCTAGATTCTGAGTGGCACATTCTGTGCACGGAGCTTGGGCTGACGTCAATTGGATTAAGTGGCCTCAATGGGAGCACTGCATGCAAGATGAGTGTAATGCTTCCCCAGGATTTGTCATTGCTTCCCAAAGAAGCTTCTTACTTCACAGTGAGAGGAAGGAGAGTCTGTGAATGAGGAATGAGAAGAGCCATGTTCTTGCTTAAGGGAAAGCTTTCCTGCTTTACAAAATTGTAGCAGTTGCAGGTAAAATCTGAAAACACTTAACCTTTTGTTGTTTTCGTTCCAGCATTTGTTCAGAGACTATTCTTGCCAGATGATATACTTTCCTTTTAGATCAGAGGTGTATAGGCTCCCCTTGTTCTATTTTCTTAAAATGTAATCTATTTTGACCATAATATCCCCTTAAGACATGAGTTAAGGAAGAGCATAGAATCCATCTTCACTAGTAAACAAATATGAGTTCAGGGAAAGGAAAGGGTCATTGTTTACTAGATGTTTCACTTCTCCAAAATTAATGATTTCAATAAATTAATCTATCCAAAGATCTTAGAATGATATCTGAGCATATAAGTTGTTTATAATTGTTAGTCATTTTTATAATTATTACAGCTACTGCTGCTGCTGCTGCTCCTGCTATTTATAGTTTGTGCTAAATAGTATTTTTTTCTGGATCATCAGAAGAAAGGTTTTTCTAAATTCCCATGATGCATTAAGTGCTCTCTTCTGTCTGTCTTCTGTTACATTAGCTCATTCCTAACTCCTATTCAATTGCAGTAGTCTGTTTAGATGTTTCCATTTTATTGAAAAGACTTCTTTCATTGCAGTATCTTAGAAGATTCACTTTTTGAATCTTTAACATGAACAAATTGCTTGGTCCCCATATGTGAGCTTAAAATTATCCAGAGCCTGGACAGATCAGATATCGGACTCATAAAATATATAGGAATATATACTATATCTTATGGCAACACAGATTTGTTTTTACCACATTGACTTTCTACTTTCACCATGGGCACTTCCATATTACCAGCCAGGCATATCCTTGGAACAAAACAACCTCATAAATAGGAGAAATCCTCAATCCTTCTACTTCATGTCCTAATGCTGCAGGTGGAGAGGAATTCTAAATCATCTTTTCCTTAAACATACTATGATTTCCATGGGCATTTGTCTAGGTCTGGGATTTTGTAGGAGATGAGAGAGAATGTACAGTCTAAGAGATATCTAGATGTACAAATAATCACTGAGATCTGCATATCCACGGTTACGTTGGTGTCTTGCTATGCTTCTGTGTCCCTTTGTGTCTTGGGACTATTTCTGCAAGTCCTTCTGGATCCCATTAGCCTCAGGTGATGCATTTCTTCTGCTAGATCTTGTCATCTAAGTGTATTATTGAGTTGGTGCTGCCTCTTTTCCTCCATTATTTTTCTCCTCCAATTGTTAGCCTAAAAGGGCATTTCCTCTCTATTTCTAACCTATACATAGCCATCCTTATGAATTCAAGTTGTCTTGTTTGTATGTATTTCTTATATTACACATTGAATATACACTCTTATGCCATGAACTCCTTTTTCTCTGTGATTAATGGTCAATTACCAAACTGATATTTTAAGCCTTGGTACATGTGCGACAATTCTGTCCTCACTGCTTAAATGGACTTTTGAAGGAGTGGCTGAATTTTCTTCAACTTTCAAGTCACATTCCATGATCCATCAAACCATGCAACTGGAAAGATTTCATTGCAAAGGGTTATCTTAAGGAATTTCAGCATTCTATTAAGTTCTATGATTCTATGAAAAACTGAATATAAGAGAATAATGATTGTAATTAGGTAAACACTTCAAATTTTTTATTATAGCCTATTCTGGTATTATTGTTTCTGTTTTTTGTTTTGTTTTTTGTTGGTCATGGGGCTTGAACTCTGGGCCTGAGCACTGTCCCTCAGCTCTTCCGGTCAAGGCTAGCACGCTACAGTGCCACTTCTCGCTTTCTGGTAGTTTATTGGAGATAAGAGTTTCATGGACTTTCCTGCCCAGGCTGGCTTTGAACCATGATGCTCAGATTTCAGCCTCCTGAGTAGCTAGGATTACAGGCTTGAGCCACCAGCACCCAGCTGTCTCTGTTTTATTGATAAAAAGCAACCAATACATTTTGAGAGATTTAATATACTCAGTCACACAGCTGGAAAATGCAGAAGGTGGTCTGCAATGTGTATTATGAAATTACTAACCTCATTCACTTTATACCATGCCAGTCTAACTTTTCAAGTACATATAAATCACTTACTACATACCAAGTACCATTTTAAGACCAACATTTATTGATTCTTTAGAAGACAAGTAATATTATTTTTATATTTTTATAGAAGAAAACTAAGACAAAATAGGTTAAACCACTTTCTTAAGAACATAGCAGATAAGTGAGACCATGGGACTGATGTTCTTTGAGCCTGGCTTACTTCACTTAATATAATTTTTTCCAAGTCTTTCCATTTCCTAACAATTGGGGCAGTGTCATTCTTTCTGATGGAGGTATAGAATTCCATTGTATGTATATATCACATTTTCTTGATCCATTCATCTTCTGAGGGACATCTAGGTTGGTTCCATATCTTAGCTATGGTAAATAATGCTGCAATAAACATAGTTGTGCTGGTAGCTTTAGTATGGCCTTGTTTGTGAGTAAATGCCCAAAAGTGGGACCACTGGGTCACAGGGGAGCTCTATATGGAATCTTTTGAGGAACCTCCATACTGCTTTCCAAAGTGGTTGAACAAATTTACATCCCACCAACAATGCAGTAGTGTTCCCTTCTGGCCACATCTTCTCCCACATTGTTGTTATTAGATTTTTTTATTTTAGCCATTCTAACTGGGGTGAGGTGGAATCTCAATGTTGTTTTGATTTGCATTTCTTTTATGGCTAGAGAAGTCGAGCATTTCTTTATGTGTCTATTTGGCCATTCTTATTTCCTCTTTAGAGAAGTCTCGCTTTAAGTCTTTAGCCCAAGATAGGGACACAAGAAGTTTTATATTTCTTGCTGTTTTTTATAATGTACTTGTGTTGTACTATGTGATTTTTTTGTTTCTTGTATGTTCTTCCTCCATTGGTATAGCCCCTGTTATCCACAGGGGTTGATTGATTCCAATGTCCTGCATCTTGTATATACATTTTTCTAATTTGGGGAGGGGAAGGGAAATAACAAAATGTTGAAATAAGGATACAGATTGACCCATTGTAACATTGAAATGTACAAGACACTATGTTCAAAATGAACTTTACAACTTCATGTTGGAGAGGGAGGAGTTGGGGAGGTATGGAGGGAAGGGATATTAGAGGAAAAACAAAGAAGGAGGTAACAATACTTGATAGGAAATGTGCTCTTTACCTTACTCATGTAACTGTAATCCCTCTGTACAGTACCTTTACAATAAAAATATATATTAAAAAAAGAACATAGCAGTTTTAAAAGAGGAGAGATTCAAGCTGAGATGGCTCAAAAGAACCTTTAATGCAGGGGCCTATAGGAAAGGCATTGGTCCAAAATAGTGAGGTGCTTTTTTTTTTTTACTATTTTATGTAAATTTTAATGTTAACATGTCTATAAATATGCTTATTTTTTGTTTCACTGTCTCATGTACAAATACACACACATAAATATACATACATAAACGCAATAAAATACAAATAGCTCTTAACTGGGCATGCTGTTATGTACCTATAATCCCAGAATTTGAGAGACTGTGGCAGGAGAATCATAATTTTTAGACTTGCTTGGGCTACATAACAAATCCCAGGATATCCTGGGCTACATATTGAGAACTTGCTTAAATAAAAGTTAGGAAATAAGAAAGTTAATAGAACAGTAGCTTTTATCAAAGAGTCATGATGAAAGTGTCCTTGAAATATGCACTTGGGACACAGGATATGATTTAGTTTAGTTTAATTTAGCTTAGCTGATATTCCCAGAACTTTCCCAAGAGGTACTGTTCCTGATTAGTCATGGGTTTTGTTAAATAAAATAAACTTTTATTATAATCTAGTATGGAGTTGAGGCCTGGCTCAAGTAATAGAGTGTTTGCCTAGCAAATATAAGGCCACAAATTCAAACTTCAGTATGGGAAACAGCAACCAACCACTATAACAGCAATTATTATTATCTATGACCTGAAAAACGGCTCAGTTCACAATACTGTGTCATTTACTTCAATGAGAATTTATAAGCCTGGCTCAAGGATTTTATGCTTCTATGATCAAGTTAAGATTAATATTTAAAGTTTAAAAACCACTAAAATGTTAGTGATATATATATTAGGAAAAATAGAAATGGAAATGGTATGGGTCTTACTCACAAATGCCCCATTGATTTAGCAAAATTTAAGTGGTAATTGGGTCACAACAAATTACTTAGGTGACTTTGGATATAATATAATTGTGAATTATCCAGATCTAGGACAGCAGACATAACAAGTTTTGTTCCATCAACACATATATATGTAAATGATTCTGTATTATTTGAAAAAATCGAATATATCAATAATTTATCATTTGAACTGGGGAAACTTTGGAAGTACAAGGATATTTATTTCTAATTACACTGTTGCAACTGCATAAAGTGGAACTGTCCTAGGCAATTGGAGTTACAAAATCACAGGGAGAACATTCTAAAATGTGAAAATGTTTTCCTATACCAGTAAGAGAATATCCACTGCCACAGTCCCCTGTACTTTCTAAATCACTTCCATCCTATCCCTAGGACCCATCAGACCTGTTCATGATGCAGCAGCTGAAGTGATAGGGATTAAGACACTTCATAGCAACATTGCATTGAGGTCTCAGTATCCATTATAGACCAACTGTATTCTTGGTTTGAATCTTTATACAATTTTTAAGGAGTACCCCCTTGCAGTCACAAAAAATGTGTTCTAATTTGGACTCCCTAAATTACTTAGTCACTTTTGGTAGGGTTTATTCATGCTGCAATCTTTACAGCAGGAAAAGAAAATATACTTTGTGGTTTCAATTTCCCAACTCCACCAAGTTAAAAAATGTAATAGCTACTGAAGTTGTGAAATATATAATAATAGCCTCCCTTTGTGACTAGTGTCCTATAGTGTAGGTCTTGTTGCTTTACTATAGAACAGAAAGTGATTTGCCTTGAAGTTGTGGATGCCTTTGAATGGAGATGAGTTACATTGTCCTTTGGGACATGAGAAATAGAATGTATATTAATGAATTTCCTATGAATATTTAGTTCTCCAGAAATAGCCTTTGGTCACCAATAATTATTTTAAAATATTTTCTAAGTTGACACTGTACTGGCATTTTGACATATAAAATTGCATTTATCTTAGAAATATCCTAAATTCATTCTATCTATCTATCTATCATGTATTTATCTAATGTATGTGTTTATATATATACATATATATGTAGAGAGTAAAAGGTGTTGTTCTCAAATGTGTAAAAGCTTATTCATATATACATTCAATAATTCAACATTCACGAGTAGATCTTGCATGCCAGCCACTACTGGAAAAACACTGGAGAATTAAACAGACCCAAAAAACTTTAAGGAAAAGATTTTCAACTATTAGATAAGGTAATGAAGGCAGTCCACGAAGATTTAAAGGAAGGGAGAAGCTCATTTTCACTGATATTTTCAGAAAGGATTGTGTGTGTAGAAGAAAGTGGTTTCAGGGTTCTGAGGAGAGATTTAAATAATACTAAATAACAGTAAGTAAGAAAGCGCAGCTGAAGAAGGATAGTTATAGGAGAGGGTACTCAGAGATCTGACCAGATGAGCAAGGAAGCTGGAAACTAGAAGGAAGCAGTCATGAGGACCACTATTATTATCTTGACTCTAGTCTGTGAGAAATGGGGATCCACTGCATGTTTATGTTATTTATTTTTTTATTTTTTGCCTAGGCAGCATATACAAGATGTCAATGCAGAAGTAAGACATATGTTACCTTTGTGGTATTCAGGTGTCACCCCTATGGTAATAAGACAAGAGAGAAATTATAGGAAGACAGAACAGGTTAGTCAAAGTGGAGTTAAGGATAGTTGAAAATATTCTCCGCACATGTTGCAAGTTGAGCAATAAGGTATTTTGAGGGGTGTTAAGAGTGAGAGAGGGTAGAAGGGTAAATGGAGGGTGATTTCAATTTTTTTGTTTGTTTTGTTTTACTAACCAATTGGAATGATGCTGTTACAGAAAAAGCTGGTATAGAAAAAGTGGTGGAATATACAAAGTTTGGAGAATTGGGAGCTGAGTATAAGTTATATTTTGGACATCCAATAAAAATATTACATAACAACTAGAAGTACAGAACTCATATATTAAAATAGAATAATGAGATAGCCAGTGGAAAATCACATCTATAATCCTAGGTATTCAGGAGGCTGAGATCTGAGGATCACAGTTTAAAGCCAGCCTGAGATTCTTATCTCCAAAAAATAATCAAAAAACCAGAAGTGGAGCTGTGGCTCAAAGTGATAGAGTGCTAGCCTTGAGCAAAAAGAGGTTAGGGACAAGGCCCAGGTCCTGGGTTCGAGCCCACACCACCCCCCCCACCAATCCTCTTACAAAGTGAAAAACCAGGTGGGAGATTCGAAAAAGGTAAGAGAGCATAATGGAGGGGGTGAATTTGATCAGAATATATGCACATATAAAAATATCAGAATCAAACTCATTTTTTCTTATTTATTTTTTATTTCTTGAATGTTTATTATCTTAATGTTGTTGTACAAAGTGCATTTAACAAAGCAGTTTATGAATACAATACATATTGATCAACGTAATCCCTTTCAAAACGTTTACCACCCCTCCCAAATCACCCCTTCTCTCACGTTTCTTGATGTTTAGGTTATGTATTGAGTTTTGTTTTTTGTTTTTGCCATTTAACAAAGCAGTTGGTATAGTCAATGCTTCTTGATCTATGTTATCCCAGCAATCTCATCACCCAGCTTCAACACAGCCCTTCTCTTGTTTTTCTCAATTCTGTCCTGTAAACAATAAATTCTTGTCTTCATTCCCCTGCTTCCTCCTTCCTTCTACCCGCTTCCCCTTGGTCCACCCTCCCCTCTTGCAAGTACCCTTTACCTGGTATTTATGTTGTCGTACTTTAACTTCACCTTCCTAAAGAATTATACTAACCAAATCTATTTTTAAATTAGATCACACAAATAAAAACGCTCAAAAGAATCCATAGTAATCCTATTTAACTTCATTGTATATAAAGCTGTCTTATACACAGGAGCACAGAATTACAGATGGTACCTGTTACACTGTTTCATTTATTTCTTACCGTCACACATTATTTAGCTAACTTTTAGTTCCCTTTCTTAATTAACCACAGCTACTCTTCAATTCCCTCCAATTACATATCTTCCTTCACTAGATACCTGAAACAAGTCTTCCTAAATTAACATAATATGTATGTTGTATTATTATACTACTTGATCCCTCCCCATGACATATGGCCTTATTGAACAATAGTCTCCTTGAAATTCTTTCATTGATTCAGTAAAACAACTTTGTCTTTGTTTCATTTTTGTGTCAATACTATTTTTCATTTTCTCTAATGGACAATATTTTTATGCTTGAAATGTTGATGCAGTTCCAAGATTCAATGTTAGCACACAGGTAATCTAATTCAACAGAGATCCTCTAGGGAAAAAAAATCTTTTATTTTCATAGATTTGGCTCCTATTACAGAATCTGATAATAATAAAATATCTTTAGTGTAGTTTTCCTTTGGCTATAGATTCATTCAGCCTACTATTTGCTAGGCATTTCCACTGTCTTATTCTAAAGGATACCTCAAAGACAACAAGATTTCCATTTCTTTTCTTAAGTGTTGACACCTGTACACGCACACACACACACACACACACACACACACACACACACACACACACCATGCAGAGGATGGGGACAAAGGTAGGAGGAATGAAATGAACATTTGAGTATAGGAAGTGTAAAATGGGAAAGGGGGCTGGGAGTGTGGCTCGGTGGTACAATGCGGGCCTGGCATGTATTGAAGCCCTGGGTTCAGTTCCGTAGTACCATATAAACAGCAAAAGCCAGAAGTGGTGCTGTGGCTCAAGAGGTAGAGTGCTAGCCTTGAGCAAAAGAAGCTCATGGACTGTGTTTAGGCCCTGAGTTCAAGCCCAGGACTGGCAAAAAAAAATAGGAAAGAGGAGGGAAAGAGAAAGGGAGAGTATGAAATGAGATTCATTTTTTAAAAATGACATTCCCTTCTTATGTTATTCTTTAAGCTACATATCTTAAAGCTATTCTGGTGCCTTTTCACTCATACCTAACTGATCTCACTAAAAATTGTTTTTGGATACTTTATTAGGTCGGAAATATGGAAGAAAAATATTTGTGGCACACCATGGGGAAATACTGAGGATTTTTTTCTAATTACCCCTTTCCATCTCTCCCCACCTCTGTTCCTCCCCCTGTACCAAAGCTGTAAAGTTCGTTTTTCAACATAACGTCTTGTACATCTCATTGTTGCAATGGGTCCACCTGTATCCCTATTTAACCGATTTGTTTTTCCCTTCCCCTCCACAAATTATACCAACATTAAATACAGTGAAAACAGGGGTTACACCTCCACAAATTATACCAACATTAAATACAGTGAAAACAGGGGTTATACCGTGGGGGAGAGACACACAAAGCAACAAAGAAATCATCTTATAAATATGTTAGAAACAATCGCATGAAAGAAAAAAAACATTTGACTCCTTATCTTGGGGTTCATTTTGCCTAACATCAACTTATCTGACCGTTTCTGTTTGTCTCAGACATATACTAGTTATTGCAAAGAAGGGAAACTTAAGGATTTTTAATGCCTCACAAGTCTATTTCGTCCTTTTTTATTTCTGAGTACATCTTCTCTGGTTATTCTTCATTTTCATACCTGCCAGTAATTTTTGGTTTCTACAAGTTTTATTTGTAAGCTGAGACAGTAGATATTAAAAGTGCTTGCTTACTTACTCCATTAACCCTTTTAAGTCCACAATTTACCAATGTTATTCATTAGACATGAGAACTCTGTTTTCCCAAGAAGAATGGATAAGAGAACGAAATACTTCCTTTCAATATTGAAACCTAGTTAAAAATGAGAATTTTTTTGAAGAATGCCTAATGAGTATCTTTGTATTCTGTGTACAATCAATAAATCCTCTCTAAGTTAGAAAAGAGATTTGTAGTACAGACTAAATGATTGTTATTTACTTTAAGGATCTTCAAAAATTATATTTCACCCTTTATTTCCCTCTACTCATAGTTTGAAATACATTGCCAATTGAAGCTATTCACAGAAATGTCAGCTCATATACATGCATATAAGTAATACAATAAGTTTAGGAGAAATATTTACTGTACTTTATGTCCCAGTATTATGATTATTTTTCTGTTATTGAAAAATACGGTTCTCGACAGATGAAATTGTCCTTATTTACTAATGGGTCACTGAGACCTACAGTGCATAAAGCACTAACAGACATAGTGACATAGATATTGTGTATGAGTTTATTTTAATCTACAATTCAGAGCAGCTAGCTACTTAACATTTGAATCACCAAAATCATTTGTGTACTCTCCAGGACTTGCTGGTCAGCATAGAATGAACCATAAGTTCATGCTGCTAAGTGTTTGTAACAACAAATTTTTTTAAATGCCTAAACATATGCTTGCATATAGGCTAAGGGGTATGAGAAATAAATGGGCTCTGTTGAAATAAATATTATTCAGAAGTTAGTACGGGCACATATACTATATAAGCATATCCACTCTTGCATAAATACATTTAAAAAACCTGTGAAAACCTGGCAATCCCAGCAATGAATATTTGGAATTTTACTTTAGGTCTAAATGTTCGTCCTTCCCCAGATGTCTTCCTCTTCTCCATTTTGGTACAAAATTATCCTGTCTGATCTCTAGAAGCATATCTGAACGTGTAGTAGAATCATTCCTACATTGACCTGCATCAGTAAACCTTCCATTCAAGATGAATATTGGAAGGCCTAGCAGGAAAACTAATTGAAAACTAATGAGTTTGCAGACCAAAATGACTACTGTCTCTCTACATGTTTGTTCAGTAATGTCCATAGATGTGGCAGATATTACTTTATTGCATCTTATTCTGTGGCTCATATTTTTAAAAAGCACTTGATAGAGGGAAGATTCATGAACAAGAGCCTTATCCAAACATCTACGGATCTGATGCCACTAAAAAGAAAAGACTTACGGACAGTCATATTAACCAATGTCAACTCAAAATTTAGATGTGCGTGGATATTTGACAAATACTACAAGTTGTTTAACAGCTTATTCAGTCACAAAGCACCAAAGGAGTATATGTCTATATTGAAATTTAAGTGTCATTATAAAGATGTTCCTCCAGAAACTACCACTGTAGACAAAGCTATATACTACCTAAAAATGAATCGAGAAACATTCTGGAGAGAGAGGAAAAGGCATCCACATTACTTTTAGTAATATACCAGAACATACAGAATTTATAATACTATTTCCCTAGAGAATGTTTAACAAAGATAAATTTGGAGATATTTTCAGGGAGAGGGATTTTTTTAGCAAAATTATATAAATATTTTTTGCAGGATAAAAAGAGTCCTTTAAATTTGTAATAATTTTTGATAGCCTACAGCATAACAATGTATCAAAAATATATCCTGCAGAGATATCTAGCCTTATCCTAGATATCTAGCCTTATGTTGATTATTTTGGAGACAAAGTCTCTTAGACATCTTTATCTGGCTTTGAATTGCAATCCTCCAGACCTCAACTTCCTAAATTAGTTAAGGCCACAGACACAAGCCACCACTACCCAGATTTTATGCTATTCTTACTCTCACTCCATATGATGATTTTAAAAATGCTTGATAAGAAATGTACTCATTACCTTGCTCATGTAACTGTAGCCCCTCTGTACAGTATTTTCACAATAAAAAGACTTATTTTAAAAAAACAAGATCTTCAGATTTCATTCTCCTGAATAGCTAGGATTACAGGCTTGAGCCACTGGCATTCAGCTTGCCTGGCTTATTTTTTATTTGAATAGTTTTATTAATCTTACCAACTGAAATGCATTAAACAAACTCTTTTTCCTTTATAGACAACCTATACAACCATATAACCATAGTTATATAACTGTTGTTTTATTGGACCCGTAATAGTATATACAACTTTTGACTTAAATAAAGAGACTACTATTTAGAATAAAAAACAATAACTATAACTTAATTTGGCAGTTGTGGGAATTGACAGTCAAAGAAATTAAGATATGCTCTCAAGCTTACACATCCATTAAAAACATTTTCTTTGGTTTTCCTTGAAGTCAACATTCATTCTCTATTTGTTATTCTGCCTCTGTTAGGCTCTTTTCAATTCTTTGAAGATTAATCCCAGGATAAAGAATTCTTCAGAAAAATTTATGAGGTATTGAACTCAACAGCATGACCAGACAGACTAGCAAAGCAAGTTCAGCATTCCCCAAACACTCTGCCCTCTCTTAAGTAACATAAGGTTCTACCAGAGATAATCTCCTTCTGAGAGATTTAACTTTTGTTTTGATCAATTATCTTATTTTGTCTTACAACACTTGCTTGTACCACTGGAAATAATGTGAATATATAACTACTTTTCAATAATCCTAACAAAAACATTTCACATTTCCAAGTAGATATATTAACACTTATTGAGTAATGAAGCTTGAAAATAAAATGGCTTAGAATTAAAACTTTGCCAATAATCCCAGATACTAAGAAGCAGGGGTAAAAGGATCATGGTTGAAGGTCAGCTGACACAAAGTTATTATGAAGTCCTTTCTGAAAAACAAAGTAAAAGACAAAAATGACTGTGGATGTGTGGTATAGGTGACCCTGCATTTCATCACTATATGGCAAAAAAATGAGCAGAAAAGAAATTAAATCTTTATCATTTTTATCAATCCCAGATATATCCATTCTATGCTTGATATTGAGGTTTATTATCTATGGAATTAAATTTGCTATCAGATGATATAGAAAATCTTCACTGATGCTAATTCCAAAAACAAATGAACTCAACATTTCTAATGGTTTTTAATACTAGACATCTGATTTGCTGTTCTTGTGAGTACCCATCCATCAAAGAGAATTTAAAGGATATCTGTGCTTCTATGTTCAGCATTTTCCTCAATGCTTCAGTGCAGGTACTATTCCAGGAATGTCTCTGGGAATAGATGCTAAGGGTGAACATGTTCATTCTCTCTCAATGTCTTTCCTTCTATGACTTAGATTCCATCCTCTACATTAATTCAATTAAATGTTGGTACCACAACCATTTGGTATAGGCCATTTGGTCAACAAATCCAGTCAAATAATAAACCTATTTTAGCTTATTGTCATGTGTATTAAGTACAAACTCTAAGTACATTCATATGAACATAGCCCATGCAAAAACTTTCTGTTCCCTCTGTCTCATGTACTCATCATTTGCTGATTCTTGTTTCCTCTGATGCTGATATACAAAATCTAAATAACAATAAATATGATGTAAAAAAATAAAATAAAATACAAAATCTTTACAATCCATTTGGTGTAGAGTTCTTTAGATTTTTTTGTATTGGTCCCACTGGATCACACTGAGGTTTAAATTTAGTTATATGTCTAACAGTAATGCAAGATGATTAGAGTAGGTTTTGACAAGAATAGCTAACCTTTGCAAGACAATTGTTAAAGGCAAGGTCACAAGAGAGTCTCAAAGAAGGAAGCTTAATCCCTTTAGACAAAAGATGACAGGTCCCAGGGCTGGGAAGGTGGCTTAGTGGTAAAGTGCATGCCTTACATGCATGAGGCCCTGGGTTCGATTCCTTAGCACCACATAAGCAAAAAAAGAAAAAAGAAAAAAGCCGGAAGTGGCACTGTGGCTCAAGTGGTAGAGCACTAGCCTTGAGCTGAAGAGCTGAGGGACAGCGCCCAGGCCCAGAGTTCAGGCCCCATGACCACACCCAAAAAAAAAAAAAAAAAGATGACAAGTCCTTTCACTAGGCCAGAGAAGTTTTGAATAACTTGGGGGTTCAAGATTTCCACCTGCATATGAGTCCAACCAGATATTCTCATTCCAACTCTTTAGAATCAGAATTCCTTTCTAAATAATGCTTTAATTTGTACAGAAGCAAAACACAAGATCATTTTTTTCCGTTTTTTATTTTACCATCCACACAGTTAAATTGTGTGGTTTTCAATAAAATCAGCCTCAAGCTAACTGTAATGAATGGAATTTGTAGGCCTACCATTGAAAATCCCTGAATCTGTAACCTTGACTTGAGCTGATAGTTTGAAGGATAAAGCCTATCAATTATTTCTGTTTTGTAAGCTCTTCATTGTTCAGCAGTGAGATCCACTTACCCAATTATACTCTTTGTATCAATTACAAAGGTCCTGTGGATTAATCACAGCAACTACTTAATAAGTCAATGTCTGTCCTTTCACTGGCATTTAAAAACGCAAAACACAGGTGATGATTTCACCAACTCAGATACAATGGCAAGTCACTGGTTATGCATGTTGTACCTTCACATAAATCTGGAAATTATTTGACAACCTTCATTAAGAAAGTTGAATAAATTGTGGAGGGGAAGGGAAAAAACAAATTGTTTAAATAGGGTTACAGGTGGACCCATTGCAACAATGAGATATACAAGACATTATGTCAAAAAAACGAACTTTCCAACTTTGGCCAGGTGGGGGTGGGGGAGTGAAGGGGATGGGAAGGGATAGGAAGGGGAAACAATGGAGGAGGCAACAATGCTGGATAAGAAATATACTCATTACCTGCCCATGTAATTGTAACCCCTCTGTACGGTATTTTCACAATAAAAAAAAAAGAAAGTTGAGATTTAAATCCCAATCTCTTCGATATTAGTTGGACTAAACTACATGTTTGTAATCAATAAAAATGTATAGTTTAAGTTTAGTTTAAGGACAGAACAGGAAAGGCCTGTGTTTCTTTCTTGATGACTCTTGACTCTTTAGTTTTTGATTGTGCCTTTTGAAGGATTGGATTAAACATAGCAAATTCATGCAGTCTTGCATGCCTGGAAAAATAATACATGGTATAATGTATTTATATCCATAGTTGGATTTGTTTTTATCTAATACTTTATTGAGTTTTTTCCCTACATGCATTGCTACTGCTGCGTTTATGTAGAGTTCTTTCAAACCAGCAGCATTAATTTGGGTAACATAAAAATGTAATGGCGAGTCAAGGATTGTGAAATAATAATGCAGATGTGTGTCAAATATTATAGTCATTGGGCATTTCATAAGCTAACAAGAATGTTTAAAGCTCTGTGGATTTAACAAAATTCTCCTTAATGGACTGAAGTTTTTCCTAATCTCACTAGTAGGCATGTATATTTTATACTTCTACTTTTCCTAGGATTTATCTCAAAGCCATGTGATTATCTCACTGGGTCTGAATTCCTAATTGAAGAAATATCTTCTTTTATAGAAAACTTAATGGCCAAGTGATGTATTGATTAAAACACTGATTAAAGAAATTGAGTAAAGCTGGATACAGGTGGCCAGTGCCTATAATCCTAGCTACTCAGGAGGCTGAGAATTGAGGATTGTGGTTTGAAGGCAGCCCAGGAAGGAAAACCTGTGAACTTTATTTTTCATTAACTACCCAAAAAGAAAAAGGTTGGATGTGGTGCTGTGGCTCAAGTAGTAGAGTACTAGCCAAAAAGAGCTCAAGGATAGTGTTGAGATCAAGTTCAAGTCTCAAAACAGTTAAAATTTGTTTTTCATTTCTTTTTTCTCCTTTGGTTTATTCCCTGTTGTCATTGTTACTTGTTTATTTCAGTACAATTTGTCTTGTATGTAAGTTTATCTGATTTAGGGATGGGAAGGGGAATCACAGAAACAATGGGACAAAGGGTGAACCAATTCAACAGTGATAATAGACACTAATCAAAATGAACTTTACAGCTTGGTGGGAAAAGGGGTAAGGAGGGAGTAAAGTGGGAGGAAATGAGGGAGGTGGTAACACTGTTCAATAAGAAGTGTAAGCCGGGCACCCGTGGCTCATGCCTGTAATTCTAGCTACTCAGGAAGCTGAAATCAGAGGATCATGGTTCAAAGCCAGCCCAGGCAGGAAAGTCTTATCTCTAATTAACCACCAGAAAACCGGAAGTGGGGCTGTGGCTTAAGTGGTAGCTTGATCACCTTGAGTTGAAGAGCTCAGGCACAGTGTCCAGGCCCAGAGTTCAAGCCCCAGGACCTACAAAAAATAAATAAACAAATGAATCAATTAATAAAATTTTTAAAAAGAAGTGTACACATTCCCTTACTTATGTAACTTTAACCCCTTTGAGCATAACCTTTACAATAAAATTTAAACTAGAGCAATAAACAAAAGGGCTTTAGGAAGAAAAAATAAAAAAGGAAAAACAAATCAAATAGGATACAAATGGAAAGATATTCATCATTCACAGATTAAAAGAATTCATAATGTTCAAAATGTCCATACTGAAAGGATCCATCACATCTATCCGAGGGGACCACACAGAGGCAGGCAGGCACAGGAGAAAGATTATTATAAGGTTTATTAGAGGAGCCATATTTTTCCTGGAGAGAGAGCACACAGCGACCTCTACTATCTAGGTAGCAGGGGGTGTGGGGGGTAGGAAGTGAGGTAGAGGGAAGGTCTCCTGGGTCTCGGAGGAGAGAGGGAGGGGCCAGCTGTATGGTTGACACTCCAGGGCAGAGAGGAGCTCAGGTCTGGATGGAGCTGAGGACCAAAGGTGGGCATCATGCTTACACATGCTACCTAAAGTAATTTACAAGTTCAATGTACTGTTTACTAACTTTTCACTGATATTTTTCAAAGAAATAGAAAAAAATCATGCTAAAATGTATATGGAGCCACAGATTAATCCAAGTAGCAAAAACAACCTTTAGGAAAAACAACAACAATAACAACAAAAATAAAGCTATAGGCACCATATTAATTAATTTAATAATACACTAAAAGTAGTACTTAACATAGCAGGGTACTAGCATTAAATCACAAAAATGGGTGAGCAATATAGCTCAGTGGTAGAGTGCTTGCCTAGCATGCGCATAATCCTTGGCCTGTCCATAATGCAAAAAGAACACAAATATAAACAACAAATTTTTAAAAAGACACATAAGCCAATGAGACAAAATAAAACATCCAAAACTAAGCCCATGCATTTAATGTCAGTAAATTTTCAACAAAATGGACAGTTTCAAGAATGATGTTGACTAAACTAGTATCCACATGCAGAAGAGTAAAAATTAACCCTTGTCTCACACCATACACAAAAATTAACTCAAAATAGGTAAAACATGTAAAATTTGAAAATAAACAAGTACATTTCAATGGCTAACAGGTATATGAAAAAATATTCAGCAGTGTATTAAAACCATCATGAGGTATTACCTTCCATTGTATTGTCAAAACAAAGATGACAACTATTAGCAAAAATTTAGCAAAAAAGTTTAGCAGTTATATACTCTTGTTAGGAATGTAAATTAATATAGCCATTATGAAAAGCAATACAGTGGTTATTAAAATTTTTAAATTAGAACTACATATAATCCAGCAAACCTCCTCCCCAGGAAAGTTCCTAAAGGAATAAATTTCATATATTTAAGAGACTTCTCTTCCATGTCCATTTTTCACTGTAGTCAAGATACAAGATTAACCTACAATGGATGGATTTAGGTGCAATAGCTCAAATCTGTAATTCCAAATACTCAGGAAACATACATAAAGATGATTGTGATTTAAAGTCATCAAGGGCAAAAATCTAGTGAGACTTTACTTCAACTAACAAGCCAGGGATATATAGATATCAATATCTATATCTCTATATATCTGTCATTCCAGCTTTTATGAAGACGATACGTAGAAAGATCATGGCCAACAATATGAGACCTTATCTTAAAAATAACTTGAAAGATAAAAATGGCTAAGGTATGGTTCAAGTGGCAGGGGCTCTGAGCTCAATCTCTATAGGAGGAGAAAAATAGTTAATAAATTAAGGAAGAAGGCCAAATAAAATGTAATATCATTTCTATATAAAATCTGAAAAAGTAGAAACAAATAATTGACAGGTGGTTACCAAAGTCTATAATGAACTGGGAGGAAGATGCTAGTCAAAATTTTGGTTGGATATGAGGTGTTGTGATCCTCTGCCAGGACTATCCTAGACATATACTAATCATTACAAATGAGGGAAACCATGGAGACTATGTTTCATTGGATCTGGCTTACTTCATTGAATATGATTTTTTCCAAGTGATGTGAAATTAAAATGAATTCCCAGATATGAAAAAGATGTTGATTTTTTTCTCCTTTGTTTTTTGTAAGTGCTATGTAAAATTATTTTTTTATTTTTTCCCCCTCTTTTATCCTCTGTTATCACTGCTTTTTTTTTAAATTTTTGTACCCTATGTCTTGTATATATGTCTATCTGATTTGGGGAAGGGAAGGGGAAAAACAAAATTTTGAGATATAGGAAAAAGTGTGAACCAATGCAACAGTGATACTCACAAGACACTTGGAAATGAACTTTACAATTTAGGGAGGGAGGGGGTTGGGGGAAGTGAAAGTGGGTAAAAAAAACAAGGGAGGCATAGCAATGTTCCACTTGAACCATTGCTCTATTTCTGGCTTCTTGGTGGTTAATTGGAGATAAGAGACTCCTGGACTTTCCCTGGATGACTCTGAAGCATAATCCTCAAATCTCAGTTTCCTGTGTAGCTAGTATTACAGGTAAAGCTACCAGCACATGGCCACTATTTTATGGTATACAAGAGGAAGCTGAGGATTCTAAAAATGAAGTGTCTGACCTAAATTCACATAGCAAGTTCATAAAGCTAGAGAACTAATAAACACATTGCCTCTTGGCTTCCTATTCACAAACTTCATTATTTCTCTGTAAGCTCTCTTTATTCCATTTCTCTCAGATGTAGATCATTAGTTATTAAATTTAGAGAGACTCATTCCAAGTTGTACTCAACTGATCAATACTCAAAAATAATGATCCTTTATATTGATACAAGTCGTGCTCTATCCACAGTCTTCCATCCAGAAGATAATGGTCATTAGCAATTTTGCTTATCATGCCAATTCCTAAAGTCATAGAACAATTCATTTCTAAAGAGGAAGAATGAGGGCTGGGAAGGTGGCTCAGTGATAGAGTGCTTGCCTTGCATGCCTGAGGCCCTGGGTTTGATTCCTCAGCACCACACAAGCAAAAAGAAGAAAGCCGGAAGTGGCACTGTGGCTCAAGTGGTAGAGCGCTAGCCTTGAGCTGAAGAGCTGAGGGACAGCACCCAGGCCCAGAGTTCAGACCCCACAACTAGACCCCCCCAAAAAAAAATAATAAGTAAAATAAAGAGGAAGAATGGATATATAGCTAAAATCATGATTTTTTGTAAATTATCCTGTCACCTGGGATAAAATTTGGACTGGGTGGCAACTCTTAGAAGTTTACATTTCATTTAAAATTATGACTCGTTCTCACTGGAAAACTTTATTCTTATGTAAGAGGTTTCATTGAAGTTATTCGACAGCGTATGTTATCCTTCTGAAAAGATTAGTGTCAAACACATTTAGAAAATTTAGCATAGTATCACCATTTGTGCAAATAGATGAATGAATGCTCATGGGCCTGAAATTAACAAAGTTTACTGAAATTTATGCAACCTGGTGTTTTCCAAATGTTTGACCATCGACATTTGCTACTGTTGCCTTTTTTGTAAAAACCTTCATGATTCCAAGGATTTGGTCTGTGTCTTGGTGTTTTTTGTTGTTTTTCTTTTTTCTTTTGTTTTTTGTTGTTGTTTTTGTTTTTGGTTGGTGGTGGGGCTTGAACTCTGGGCCTGGGCGCTGTCCCTGCTCTCTTCAGCTCAAGGCAAGCACTCTATTGCTTGAGCCACAGTGCCACTTCCGGTTTTCTGGTGGTTTATTGGAGATAAGAGTCTCATGGACTTTCCTGCCTGGGCTGGCTTTGAACCGAGATCCTCAGATCTCAGCCTCCTGAGTAACTAAGATCATAGGCATGAGCCACCAGTGCCCAGCTGTCTTGGTGTTTGATGAACCTTAATGTGCTCAGAATTGATAGGTATCTAGCTTGCACTCAGAACTTGATAAAGTTAATTTAAGAACTTTACACATTCAAAAAGGATCCTGTGGTGCTCTTACTTTCTTATTTTTTATTTTATTAATATTTTTATTGTAAAGGTACTGTACAGAGGGTTCACAGTACATGAGTAAGGTAATGAGTATATTTCCTATCAAGTGTTGTTACCCTCTCCTTTGTTTTTCCCCTATTATTCCTTCCCTCCCTACCTCCCCAACTCCTCCCTCCCCCCCCCAAGTTGTAAAGTTTGTTTCAACATTGTACTTTCTTGATTTTTGTTTTTATTATCTTTACGTAGTTGTACAGACGAGTTGCAACTTAACAAAGCAGTTTATGAATACAATGCATCTTGATCACTCCTTTCAATATTTTCAGCCACCCTTCCCTACCCATCCCTTTCCTCACTCTTGTTAATTCTGTAGGGTACACTGAATTATTGACTTCATTTTCCCACTTCCCCTCTTCATTTGTCTACTCCTTCCCTTTGACCCCACCCCATCCCTTGCATGTACTCTTGCATGTCCTTGTTTTATCTTGTTGAACTTTGACTTTTCCTTTCTTTTCTTTTTTTAGATTAATTTTATTGTCAAGGTGAGATACAGAGGGGTTACAGGTACATACATAAGGTAATGAGCACATTTCTTGTCCAACTTGTTACTCCCTCATTTTTCTCCCACTTTCTCTCCCCTCTATTCCCCCTATCTTGTACAGTTCATTTCCAACATATTGTTTTGTGAGTATCACTGTTGCATTAGTTCAGCCTTTGTCCTTTGTCTCACCATTTTGTTCCCCTTCCCTTCCCTAATTCATATCAACATAGATCTAGATCTAGATATATATAACTATATCTATATATCTAGACATATATAGATATTACTCAGGGTACCAAATCTGATACAGTGACAACAAGGCATAAACAATAAAGAAAAAATAAGGAAAGAAAAAAGAGATCAGATAGTACATTAAAAAACACAACAACAAAGAAAATCACAATAGCTCAATATAGAAAATCATAACAGCTCAATACCTATATACATATGACCATATAAAATGGTGCTAAGCAAATTGACTTTGCTTTTGTAGAAATTAGACTACTTGAACCCTCCCTTGAAACTATCATATTTCAATTAATGCATTTGTATACACTTGCGTACTACCCAAATTATTTACTAATAATGTATAAGTTAAATTGAGCTTACACTTATCAAACATAAATCCTTTGTCTCTCTAGACCTGAATTACTTCACTTAGCATAATTTTTCTAGGTCTTTCCATTGCTTTACAAATAGTAAAATACCATTCTTTATAATGAATGAGTAAAATCACATTGTGTATATATACAACATATTCTTGATCTGTTCATCTACTGAACAGTGGAATTAAGGCTGATTCCATACCTAGGCTATGGTGAACAGTGCTGCAGTGAATTTGTTTGTGCTTGTTGTTTTGAATGGCCATTATAAGAAAAGCAATGATAGTAGATGCTGCTGCTGCTAAAAGGAAACCCTAACAAACTGTTGATTGGAATGAAACTTGTTCGACCACTCTGGAAAATAGTATGGAAGTTCCTCAAAAAATCAACCATAGAACTTTACCCTATTTTTCCAGAAATTTCACTCCTGGGCAGCAAGATTCAATTAATAATACCAAAAAGTAATCCCAAATTTTATTTCAGAATATCATAAAAGGTAAAAATCTGAAGTGTCATCAATACAGGTAAAATTAAAAGATATAGTTTTACCAAATATAATAACCTAGAAAAATAACAGCCACCCATATAATTTGCCCATTTAGCAAGGTATATTATAATTTTAATTTGAAGTATCTCAAGTGGAATTAAGGTAACAATTTTAGTATTTTACTTTTTAATATAAATTAAGAGAGGCAAGACAATAAGCAATTAAAAATATAAGTTTTCTCCTATAGAAAAATGTTTGAGTAAAGTTCTTTAAGCATATTTTATTAACTACTATTGGTAATGTCAAACAAATCACTAGATTAGATTATATAATTTAAAATTTCACATTATGGTATAGCATCCATTTTGAAATAATTATTCCAAATAGTGTAAGATTTAAATCTAATTTGATTTTTTTAAATTTAATTTTATTTTATTTGTGAACATACTGTACAGAGGGGTTACAGTTACATGGGCAGGATAATGCGTACATTTCTTAACAAGCATTGCAGCCTCCTCCTTTGTTTACCCTTCACATCCCTTCCCAGCCTCCCCCTCCCCTATATCATTTGCCCTGCAGAAGCTCTGCAACTTTATGCAATCCCATTTGCCCAAACTTTCTTTGATTTGTTGTGTTTCCGGGTCTTTTTTCAGAAAATTTCGGCCTGAGCCAAGGAGACCTAGGGTTTCTCCTATTCCATCCTGTAATGTTTTCAGAGTGTCTGCTTTGACTTCAAGGTCTTT